>NC_088226.1:41419510-41737010 GCF_036934945.1 Oncorhynchus masou masou | reverse complement strand
TTTCCTACAGTATAGTAGGAAAATGTTACAGTATTGTTGCTCTGATATTACAGCAACTTATAGGAGACTGGTCACAAGTTACTGTGTACATTACAATAATAAACAAAATATCTTGAATATCTTTTAACTAGTACAACTTTCTCAGTTATGGTTACAAAATGTTTTATTTAGTTTAATGCACTGACTGGACAAGAGCACCTGCTAAATGACCAAAATATAAATGTAAAAATTAACACTTGCAAAGCACACTGCTGGGTATTATTCTGATGAGCTCTGCCCTCAAACTATTTGCGTTTTGATAAAATTTGTTCTTGTTTGGAGGCAGAGCTCATTAGAATAATACTCAGCAATATGCTTTGGAAGTGTTCATTTTTACCTTTACATTTTCATCATTTAGCAAACGCTCTTATCCAGAGGGACTTACAGTCAATTAATTAAACGAAGGTAGATAAACAAGAACATATCAAAGTCATAGCAAGTAAAAAGATTATGTTACCGTTACCGAGAATGTTGTTGCAGTTAAGTGCACTACTTGCAAGTTTTAAAACTTTGTATTTTATATTAAACTGTTACAAAATGCATGGATTGTAGGTCAGGCTAGTGAACTACAAATTACATTATAGGTATTGAAACTATTGAAGTACATATCAAGTACATGTAACCAAAATACTGCTGATCATTGGTAATAGCTGCCTGCACTGTAAATGTTTACTAACCACTGTGCTTACAGTAATGCACTGTAAATTCTATAAATACAGCATGTTGCTGTAGTCTGGTGTTCCAGTAATATGCTGTACATTTGTGTTTTGGTAAAGGTTCTGTAAATCTACAGTAATTTACTGGCTTTTGTGCTGCCATTAATTTACTATAAATGTACAGTAACCTACTGGCTACTGTGCTGCCAGTAATGTATTGTAAACATTACAATAAATGTTTTACAGTGCAGGAGACCGTGAAAACCTATTTTGCCTGTGTTACCAGGTGCAGAATTTATGTAAATTGTGTTATAGTGTTGTTCCAACCTGTTTTCCCTTTCCCAGGTGTATAAGTTCCTGTATGCGTGTCGTCTGCTGGATATTGAGCTGGCATCCCAGGCCTATCACTATTGTGAGGTGATAGGGATGTCTTTACGCAGACTGTAGGAGCCCTGCATGGTGTTGCTGGGAGAGCTTATCTAGGCATAGCACGTCACCATGGCACTCTGGCATATAAACATCTGATACGCTGACCAACTGTATACATTCATACACGCCTAATCTATGCACAACTCAAAACACAGTCTTCAGGGAGAGGTTATGAAAGTACTGTACTCTGACATGTACTGTACATATCATAAACACATTTTATACAAAAGTGCATTCCTAGTATCCAATCACTTTAGTGCCTGTATTCATAAACCATCTCGGAGTAAAGCACCTTTAAGATAATATGGCAGGGGTTGGCAAGAGGCGTCTGCTGGGCAAGCCAGGAATTTATTTTGGCCCCGTAAATCTCCCTTATTAAAGATGAATATAAAATAATGCAAAATGTCCCAAAAAAGAAAGTTAACCCACCTGAATTATGCAAAAGTTACATTTGATCTCAAATTCATAAGGAGAGAGAGAGTGCAGGAGACAGTCAACTAATAAGGCAATTGGGTGGACAGCTTTGTAGTGCTGAAACGTGAAGCAATGGCCACGGCATAATCAAACCGAGGTAGGCAGCGCATGTTACTGAAAGTCATTTGATTCATTCATGAAAAAAAAATCTTAATTTGAATTCAACTTCACTAACAACAAGAGGGCTTTTTTGGAGCCTATTTCTTCCTATTTAAGAAATAAGAGGTAGGCCTACCTGTTTGACAGACAATTATGGTATCCATAGATCTGTATTAAGCCAAATCCTCCAATACTGTCATCTCACCATGCACTCCTTAATACCTCTGTGTCTGTGAAGGGCTTTTGTGTTTGGTTAAAACCAGAGCTCGAATTCTGAGGGTATTTGAGGGTATGGCATACCCTTTGTTAAAGAACATGTCAAAAAGAATACCCCTTGTTAGCTTAAAATGGAACCTGATTATATAAAACATTCTATAAAAATGCTTAAATCTGTGATGCCATATGCTAGAAAATAGCTTTAAATTGCCCACGACTCCGAGGTATATGATGATATCTTTAGTCTTATTTTGAAACTGAGCTCTGGCCTTCTATATTCGAGAAGACAAGGAGACAAACAATTTACTTTGCTATTCTGTCGCTATAAATTGAGCTATTCACTGTGAAATGATAAGATGCTTATACCCAGGTAGCTTTTAGGAATGCACCCCTGTTGTTGGGTTAAGTAATGGATGAGTAGCCAGCAGTTGAAGATTACATTTTTCTGTGTCAGTCAGGCCTCTGTCTGGGTGGAAAGGTAATATTTTTTTAAAGTAGGTTACCAGGTTTAGATTCATAAGAACTTCTAATATTTAATTATTTGCAAACGGCGACAGTTTCGTTGCAAACAAGACACCTCTGGTTTGACATTGGAGAAATATGATAAGAATAAATATTTCTCTATCGATTCTTCCCTGAACATTCTATTTTCATTGTCAACCTTTCTTTTTAGACATTTTTAAAGCAACATTTTCTCTTCATTGAAAGGTGTTTTTTTGGTGTGAGTTTTATCAGTGTAATCAGATCAAAATGATTATTTTATTGTCAAATTGATTATATATTAACCAGATGTGTTTCAAATGTTCAATTTGTAGTGAAAGCCTATTTTTGGGGCTGCTATTATATTGCAACAGCAACAAAATTGGGCCATGGCCAAAACCAGTTGCCAATTTTGGGCCCCTAATCTACTGAACTGTAGTGCCTAAATAAGACTAATGGTGTGTGTTTGCTCAGCACTTCCCCTCTGTGTGTGTGTCCTCTCCCCTCAGTTGGCAGAGCGGCTGAATCAGTATGAGGGAATGGGACAACTCAGTGACACAGCTGATGACAGCTGCCCACAGGACCCTAGCTGGCTACAGCAGCTGCGATGCAGACAGCAGGGCATACAGGTGACAACACCACAATGCATCACCATTGTACCCATCATGTCTCTCTGTCACATGTTTTCATGTTCCCCTATTTCTGTTGGATATGATGATTACAGTATAAAACATTTTGTTTTTATTTTTCACCCCGGTTCCCACTACTTTAAGGGTCAAGCATACCTACGTTTAACTCTTACCCAGCCATTCGTCAGAGGACATAACAGCATGCGCTGCAGTACGGATGTCAAGTCAGTGATCTCAAGTTTAGGATTTGTAGTTTACCGTCCAACAAATCATGTCGATGGATATAACAACATTTTGTTATCTTATAAACTTATTCAAATATAAAAACTTTAATGAAAATTATTCTTAAAGTGAACCATGAAGGCCACCAGTTTTGGATGTTATTATTAGGATATTCAGAGTATTTGACCTTGTACTTTTCATAAGACCCAGCGGAGGTATTGACAATCTTTAGTTTGAATGTAGACCCATTGAACCTTTTTAACAGATGTCAACAACTAACTCTAAGTAGGGCATGGTATTTGCTGTTGGTCAACCAACTCTTCCCAATTATTTGTCAATGTTAATAACACCATCTGTTATTGGCAGAAAGCTTAAATTGTTAATCTAACTGCACTGTCCAATTTACAGTAGATATTACAGTGAGGGAATACCAGGCTATATTTTTTGAGGAGAGTGCACAGTTATGAACTTTATTAATAAACCAATTAGGCACATTTGGGCAGTCTTGATACAACATTTTTTTACAGAAATTCAATGGTTCATTGGATCAGTTTAAAACTTTGCACAGACACTGCTGCCATCTGGTGGCCAAAATCAAAATTTCACCTGAGCTGGAATAATACATTATGGCCTTTCACTTGCATTTCAAAGATGATAGTACAAGAAAATTCTGGGTAATTTCACCAAGTCACTGGAATTTTCAGTAATTTGGTAATTAACAGGTAATCTATGGTAACTTTAGTACTTTATACTTAAATAACTTTTTTAAATGTATTCATATAAAATATTCATTAATGTTTCTTAATCGTTATCTATGTCCATATTGTCCACAAGTTTCTAGTAGATATACTACATGATCCCAGACAAAATAGCCTAATTTATAAAAAAAATATTTTCAATTAACTGCAACTTCTCCAGTTTGTTGCCAAAACATTTAAAACAAGCACATATTGACAGAGCAAAATAAATAAAAGCGTGTAAAAAATTAACAATATATTTCTTGCTGAAAACCATATTTAACGGCAATGTTATTCACTAAGTTGAAGGGCTGTAATTTAGATTGTTTTACATCTTTGTTATTCATTTTTTTATATTAAATAGTCTTCATTTATGATTTTATATATTTTACGTGTTATAAATTACATTAAATCCTTGAAAGTTTCCAAAATTCCAGAAGTTTACTGGTAAAGTTACAGTAAAATTCCCTCTTTGAAAACCCTAGCGTTACATAATTGCACAAGACCCAGTGACCCACTACTGCACAATGAGGTAACCGACGAATACATACCGAGGGGCACTGAGCATACTGAGAAGGCATCACTCGGAAAGTCAACCAGACGACACAGATTTTTTTTACAACGCTAGGATGTGTTACGTTTGCTCATGTCTCAGAACCTCCTGTTAAAGGGGCATACATATACTGATATGATTAGGATTGTTCATAGCTTCCTCGTGGTGAGTTTTGAGAGTCTACCGTCTATGACACAAGGAAAGCTACTCCTGTCCCTGATTATGTTATCATGTATTTAGTGTGTTTTTGAAAAGCTTTACTTTGACAGAAATTGGCAGGCTATACTTTTGATAAAAGTATGTTAATCGTACAACAATTCATCAGCTAGTCAGTCTCAAACATTTTGAAATACTGGTATCATTGAATATAGAAAAACAATAAAATCATTTTAATTAAAGGTGAACAGTCAAAATCATGTTTTTAATAATTGGATGATATTTGAAGGAAACCAGATCAAAGTATGATGACCAAAGAATGAAAAATGGCTGTTGCTTCTACATTGATAAAGTTTTATCATAAAGTTACTGATTTATTATTAAGGAGACAAGTTGACATCGCCTTCATTCTAATTTTAATACACCAATGGTAACATGATATTTTCTACACCTAATTTAAATAAGTACCACCTTGTAGCCAACATCAGAGAAAGCCTGTTTATATAGATAGATAGCTACTCTACTGGTGCCAGAATTTGACTGTAGGGTGTCAGCAAGTATAATAAAAAGTTTACCATATTCATCTATGGCAAAGATATGTGTGTCTGGTGTTAGCAAGTTACTGGCTAGCTATGTCTACAGTTAGCACGGAACAGAAGGTGGGGAAGGATCATTCAAACACAGTTGTCATGTCAACACATCACTCAGTGCTGCTATAAACTGCATCACAAGTGACAGGCAAAATGGTAGAGGGATACAATACATTGATACAGTTTAAGTTGGAAGTTTACATGAACTTATGTTGGAGTCAAAATATAGTTTCCTTCCTCATGAAGAAATGTCGTTATGTTATTATCTTTATATTTGGGGGGAAAAGGGGGAGGCTTGCAAGCCGAAGAACACAATTCCAACCGTGAAGCACAGGGATGGAAGCATCATGTTGTGGGGATGCTTTGCTGCAGGAGGGACTGGTGCACTTCACAAAATAGATGGCTTCATGAGGTCAATATATCCACATAATTTTCCTTCCTCATGAAGAAATGTCGTTATGTTATTATCTTTATATTTGGGGGGAAAAGGGGGAGGCTTGCAAGCCGAAGAACACAATTCCAACCGTGAAGCACAGGGATGGAAGCATCATGTTGTGGGGATGCTTTGCTGCAGGAGGGACTGGTGCACTTCACAAAATAGATGGCTTCATGAGGAAGGACAATTATGTGGATATATTGAAGCAACATCTCAAGACATCAGCCAGGAAGTTAAAGTTTGCGTTTTCTAAATGGACAATGACGCCAAGCATACTTCGAAAGCTGTGGCAAAATGGCTTAAGGACAGCAAAGTCAACGTATTGGAGCGGCCATCACAAAGCCCTGACTTCAATCCTATAGAGGTGGGCAGAACTGAAAGTGTGCGAGCAAGGAGGCATACAAACCTGACTCAGTAACACCAGCTCTGTCATGAGTTCATGAGGAATGGGCCAAATTTCACCCAACTTATTGTGGGAAGCATGAGGAAGGCTACCCGAAAGGTTTGACCAAAGTTAAACAATTTAAAGGCAATGCTACCAAATACTAATTATGTAAACTTCCAACTTTTCATTTCAATGTTGTTTGAGCTGCTTTGTGTATCACCACATTAGCTTGAGATGATTTTACTGCTCACTGCATCCAAGTTGCTTGACATAGGCATTTCAAAGAGTTGTCAGTAAAGCCAAGCTCATTAATATCAGCCCCCCACCATCTCAGCCTCTCTTTTCAAACTTTCTGGTAGTTAGATATATATATTGCACATTTTTAACCAGTTTTTTGGGGTAGGCACAAAACTACAGTGTTCCTTCATATTTCCATTGATTATTTTAAACTGGAACTGGTTACATTCAGACAAGACCTGTGACACTTGTAGGGGTCATAGAACAAAACGGGGAACACCATAGTGTTTGTGAGAATATCCCCTTTCCACAGTAGGGTCACATTAGTTCGGACGCTACAGATGTTTTGTCTGACAAACAACGCTCTAGCTCTGCCACCTTCCACATCTGTGGTGAAAGTGGATTGAGACGCATCCAATGCAACAAAAAAAACGGTATCTAACTTAAACTGACGGATGTTGATGGGGATTTTTTAAAATTATGTTACTTAGAGTGATGCACCAATGCGTCAATCGACTCCAGGGGGTGAATATCAGTTGCATTATTTTATTTGATATCGAGATTATATCATTTTTTTACATATATTGCAACTGTGTGAATGTAGACTTTTCTGTTCACTTCCACCACTACAGTCCAGACAACTGCTTGCTGGTTGTCTATTGAGCCAGGTGTGAATGTTGTGGCAGCCAAATCCTCCCCAACTGTTGCCAAGTTGACAGCCTGCGAGAATGTCTGTGAGAGGGTGTTTGTTGCGCATGCAGGAATAGTCTTGTTTGGAACTCTTTCTTATTGGTCTATTAACTAATTTACCATCTGGTAAATGAATTAATAGGCTGACCATAGGCTGACCAAAACCGGTAGAAATTTCAGGCACTAAAAGGGCATTATCATTTCACAATGTCACAATATTATTCCAACATTACATTGTGGTTATGTATATAAAACACAGGAAAATCACGTTTTTGATTGAACTGGGCCTGAACAGGAAAACTAAACAGATATCACGAGATGCCTTGCTCAAATCGATATCAAACAATATCGATATCATATTAAATTATAGATATTGCTGTTAACCAATACTTCTAAGTGTTATTCAATCATGTTATTATATATATTTATGATAGACAATTATTTGCCACTGTGTTTTACAGAAATCAGGTTAAGGCCCAGTGAAATTGAATTTTATGAAAATTGTAATTTACATTGGACAAGCCCGCCCATAATTGAAATGCCACATGGTGCACTTTAAGCATGGGTGAAGCATTTCTCAGCACGCCTGGTGACATATCCTTTTACCATTAGTCAACTCTCCTGTCTCTCTGGCTCTAGGACTGGGAATAGTGACCCAGTTTCCAGCCAATGTGTTCCCCACCTGTTACACTGTCCCAAATGCACACACTTCCCTATATTTCACTTACTTTAGTAGTGCACTATATAGAGAATAGGGTGCCATTTGGGACAGAGCTTGACAACTCAGTGGCCTTGTGGTTAGTGTCCACCCTGCGATTGGAAGGTTTAGAGTTTGATCACCTGCCACGTCATACCAAAGACTGAAAAAACAGGTCTTGTTTCATCTCTGGCGGTAAGGCCTTGCGATAGACTAGCGTCCTGTCCAGGGGGTAAACATCAAGCTGCCTCATGCTACAGAGACAGGAGATAGGCACCTGCTCCTATGAGTTGTTCTGGCCCACATAAACCAAGGCTACTGAGGCTGCCAGTGTGATGGGTGGGTGGGTGGGTGTGTGGGTGGAGGGGGGGCAAGGACATGTTGACTGGACACTTGGACACCATCCTGAGCCCCATAGTAGGAGAGGCCACTGCTAGTACGATTCCTGGTCAAGTCAACAGTGAAAACTCTCATTCATGATTTTGTTTCACAACACCTTAAAGAAGGAGTGTCAAAACGTGCTTATTATATAGACTGATATACTGTAGAGTGGCTTATATGTGCTGGGTAGATTTTGTAGGAGACAGGGTTCCATTTTGGCTTTTCTACAAGTGTTAAAGGGTGAACACTGACTACACCTAAATCCTGTGTTGCAGCGTGAGAGTATTTTACAGGTAAACAAAAAAGATGGGTACGGTGCTGATAATTCTAAAGTAGGTTCCACAAAACCCTTATAATCAAAATGCAAATAACTATGAGTCTTTATTAATTTTTTTATTTGACATCTTTATTTTCAGGGTCTTGTAGGGGGAAATCCATCTTCTGCCCATCACCAGTTCAATAGATTCTGTTCTGTCACTTAAACTGGAAATGCACGTGTGTACATTGAAAGTATGTGGGTGGTAATGTATATGTTGTAATGTCGATTGAGAAATTAAACCTGCCACTAACACGGATCATCAGCTATCTGATACTGGTGTGTTGCTGGGTTAAAATGTCCAGCTCTTGTCAGAAATATTTTCCAATATATCTTATAAGCAATTATAGGGTTACTATAGACATTGTATAATACAACCCCCATTGCCAGTCGAACTCTGTGTCATAGTTGAACCAGACTTCTCAGAAACAAAATGATTCCACTAAATGTGTTTTATCATATTTTATTCTTCATGATTTCAGCCTGTATGGTAAAAATGTAAATGCTACTCAAATAAAAGGGTCTATAATGTTTACATTATTAAAAAAAATATGAAAACTTGTTTTATTCTCTTTTATTTAAATCCAATTATACACATTCTGCAACATCTGCTACAGAAATCAGGTCTAGTACAGCTAGTAGCTAGTACAGTACAAATTCTGTACATTTTTATCATACCCACAATATTCATTAGACCTTTGGTCTTCAAATAGTATATAAAATATTCAATTTAAAAAGGTTTGTTTCAATAAATTGGTGTGTGAAGACATACCCAAATCTAACTGCCTGTAGCTCAGCCCCAGAGGCAAGGATATGCATATTCTTGGTATCATTTGAATGGAAACATTCTGAAGTTTGTGGAAATGTTAATTGAATGTAGGTAAATATAACACAGTAGATCTGGTGGAAGAAAAGAGAAAGAAAGAGCATACGTTTTCTGTTTTTTATTGTTGTAGTATCATCTTTCACATGTACTAGAATAGCCACACAGTCAGATAGGATGCTGGAGATCATTGCTATGGATAACACAAGAGGTCAACTGTGGGTGTGCAAAGTTTCAGACTGATAACTTCAGGAATGGGTGAGCTACATGACATTTAGCATGAAGTCACCCAGGTGTCCCACACAAGTTGCCCAAATGTACCCAAGTGGCCGAATTGGTGAAATGACCTATAACTATATATAGCAGTGCAAATAACTATATACAACACATCAAAAAGCAATTATAACACACACACACAAAACAAATGTTTAAAAAAATATTAGAAAATAAATATAGAACAAAAAAAAAACAGTACACCCCTTGAAATTCCTCGTCACAGTATTTTGCTGCCTGTGCCCTGTCCCATAGCAGTCTCTTTCTGATGTAAAGCAAAGGCAAACTGAACAAGTGATGCATTTCATGCGACACAGAACACAACGACGCCTCCATGCTGTGCCCTTTTGGCCCCGAGGCACAGTCATGCCTGCAGTAATGAACTGTGGCATATGAACACCACTGGGGGCAGGGGTAGAGCGGGCAGCTTGGCACCGGGGCCTCCCAGTCGGAGTCGCTATCACTGTGAAAGAAAACATAAAAAAAATATTTGTATTGTATGAGCCTTTTATCATCACATAAAATAAACAGATATGTATTGATTGTATAGGGCAGAAGGAACAGTCACTAAGGTGTTCCATTCAACTCCGGCCATTGTTATATATATATATATATATACACACACACACACAAAAAAAACTACACATTTCATTGCAAAAGAAAATATATATATTTTTATTTTTATATATAATACATATATATTTTTATATTTCATAAAACGGCATTAGCACTTACCCGTCCAGAAGTACGTCCTGTCCTTGCAGAAACAGCTCCTCAGTTCGTTTGAATCATAACACTCCAAGATTCCTCAAACAAAAAAAATCTGTCTCACTTTCACTTTTACTTTAGAGTTTGACTTGCTTTACATGATGTATTCGCCAGGATATCTTCAATGAAATCGTTGAAACTACAACCTTCCGAAATACAGCTGCGCGTAAAAAGCCTTACAGCAACTGCTCTGATCGTCAAGGCGAAAATGGAGTTCCCTGCGTGTGCGATTACAACCAAGAATTGTGGTCCAACCCCAAACCATTACATACTGGCGTTTACCTCAGCTCATTGGCTATCTACCCAGCTAGATTTCAAGAAGATCAGTGGTCATTGGGCAGAAATATAGTCAATCAATGAAGCTTCGCTAAAATTATTGGTGCGTCAGGTAGTCATTTATCGTTGTCTTCAAATCAGCTCACTTCGGTCAATTCTCCCCGCAAAAAAAAACAATGAAGTTTGACTGTGTTGCAAACATCCAGGGGAATGCACTGAAACCCACCATGACTATATAAACGATTGTTTACATGGGCGAATCACGCCGAATGCTCTGTAAAAAATGATAGAGATGGAATTCACGGCATAAATAGTTTACAAAATGTTTAGATTTAGGCTATAAAAATGGATTTTATCAAAGAAAACAGCACTTCATTTGATCAATGGGGTACTCAGGAAGAGAAATAAGAGCAAGATATCAGAATGTAAGTCATAATTTTACCTTCAGATGTGAATATCTAAAAACTGTTATGGCGGAAAATGTTTCTGTTCTTGATTGCTCTTCTCAAACAAAAACATGGGATTTGTTCTCTGTAATAGCTATTTTAAATTGGAAAACGTAGTTTGATTACCAAGATTCTAATCTTTTGAAGGGTGTAAGACACTTGCATTTTCAAGAATGTTTAATGTTACGAAATTGTATTTTTAGTTGTCACTCTGAAATTTCCCCTGATGTTGGTCCCTGTACAGGGATCGCAGTCATAACAGGTTTGTCAAGAAGACCCTAAGGGAGGATGGTGGGTGGGGCGGGGGCAGCTTGACAACTAAAATAACATTCTGCATTCTTCTGACATCTAGCAAATATTCACACAATATTTCTTGACCCACAGACACAAACATCAAAAGTGCCACCCTGGGCAAGAGTGCAAGGTCAGGTGTCAATGTTATTTCTTATTTCTTCTCTTATTAACACACTAGGATGTGATTATAGCCTATTCCCTAGGTCGTTGCTGTAAAGGAGAATGTCTTCTCAGTCAACTTACCTGGTTGAATAGTGGTAAAATTAAAAATTATTAAAAAGAAAACCCTCATTTATACCTGGTGCTAACATGAATCCTTTGTCCTGATCGTGTCCACATTATGATTGTGCCCACACTTTCAGATATGCACCTACACATTAAAAGGTGTCTCTTATTTGTCCACTGTGTCAGCATTGTGACCAGATTTTCTGGTCCCTCCCTGTATGCTAAATTTTTTGATGGATATTCTTTCAAAATAACATTTAGTTATTTATTTTAAGACACCAGTGCTGCCTCAGAGGAGGAGGGGAGGACCATCCTACTCAGTGAATTTTGGGAAAAAATGTAAATAGTGACACGTAAAAAAGTTATCCTTTTTTAGATAAAACTACACAAGATATATCCACTTGACCAAATAACTGATTAAAACACACTGTTTTGAAACAAAAGTCTACAGTAGCCTCAACAGCACCCTCTGGGGTAGCATCATGGTGTAGCCGGAGGACATCCTCCTCTGGGTACATTGACTTCAATACAAAACCTAGGAGGCTCATGGTTCTCACTCCTTCCATAGACTTGCACAGTAATTATGACAACTTGTAGAGGACAGAGCTCTTTCACCAACTGACATGTTGTCCATCCAATCATCAAAGGGTCAGATAATTAATCTAGCACTGAAAGTATACACTACAGCTAGCTAGCACTGCAGTGCATAAAGTGTGGTGAATAGTTGACTCAAAGTGAGAGAAAGACTATTGTTGAACAGTTTTGAACAAATGAATTTCTTCAAAAATTAAGGAGAAGCAGCAGAGAGAAATATACATTTGGTCTTTTTTCCTTAGTTTACCTTTCACTCAACAATCTGACTCTACAGAGAGGAATGTTATTCATGTTAACTAGCTGGCTAAGGCTATCCAATACTGCAACTCTTCCAAGTCAAGGTAAGCTTTTATTAATTTATTGCTACCAGGGCCCGCCGGTGTAACTGCTAAATTGCTTGCTGTACACTGTACTGTATGATTGTACACATGGATTGGATTGTGGATTTATGGTGCTTTCAAGACCACTGGGAACTCAGAAAAGAACGAGGTGACTTCAGGTCGGAAAGTGAGAGCTCTAGAAAGATGTGAGAGCTCTAGAAAGATGCCAGAGTTTCCAGCTTGGAATTCCGAGTTGGATGACCGTTCAAAACGTTTTTTTCCAGTCGGCGATTTGTTCCCAGTTGTCTTGAACACACTGAAGTTAGAAGCCAGAGATTTCCGAGTTACCAGTTGTTTTGAACGCTGCAATTCTAAAGCATTAGTTCTAGTTTCTGACTGTGATGTTAGCTAATATGGTGATAATGATGTAGACGGAGAAGCAGTCAGTGGTTAAGGTATGATGAAGGTCTGGCTTGGAGAGGTTTTTACACCTGGTCACAGACAGCTGTTGTGTTGTGCATAGAAGTTCACAAGTGAAGGGAAAAGGTGAGAGGAGGAGAGCGCGTAGATGCGAGAAGGAATAATACAATGAGCAAAGTGATGATGCTGTATGTGGCTGCTATGAAAGTGAACTGCGTGTGCGGGTGATCAAGCCGTGTATTCATTCCGCCGATTCTGTTGCAAAATGTTTTTGTTTTTTTAACGGAAGCAAACAGAATGAAACAGGGATGGACTGACCTGAATTTGTCCAATAGAAACTAATTTAAGTTTTGGCTTTGCAACTGTTTGGACTAATGCTTACACCCCAGATCAGCTAGATAGAGGCAAGAGTGTGCAAGGCCGTATTGAATGTATCACTGTCTGCAACCTTGATTACTCCAGTTTGGTTCTCGACATGTGCATCTACGTTATAAACTTTAATTTGTAGGCTAGGTTGCAGCAACATCGTGATGGGTATAGGTCAAATTCAAGTATTATGTAGTAGCCTAAACCTATTGATGTTACATTGAACTGGGTGAATGGAATACGAATACAAACCTTTGAATATGCTGTAATAGAAATAAGGCAATGCTCATGAAAAAAATCTTAAACGGCACTGACCACCACTGTAAAACACATATTTAAATCAATGGTGCTGCCTGTCAATGATTTTAGAAGGTGGGATAATGATGATTTAAATGTTTCCACTGTCCAGATCTGTCAACCTTCGGATTAAGTAAAGAAGATTGGATCACAATGTGTCTTTTGATCATCTACACCTGTCTACAAATGTGGTTACAATCAGAATGTGGACACAATAGACGAATGGTGCATAAATGGGGCTTTTGTAGTATCACATGAACTCCCAATGAACTACCCTGTAGCCTGTCTGTCGCACAATTACTCTGAATGACTCCGCTCTAGTTTTCATTCAACTCAATCTCATGATTATGTGTAGAAATAATGAGTGAGTCTCTTACCTTACTGAAGGACTTGATGGTACTGATTGTATCAGATGGTATCAAAACTTTATAATTGAGTAAATTGTGGATTGTAAGATGTAAGACATTAAATTAAAAAAATATTATATATATATATATATATATACACTGTATCATTCTGTTGGTGGCAAGAATTGTATATAATAATAATGTTCTTCTGATGTTATTCTCCCCTTTGCAATTTAGGTGTCCAAACTGTCCATCAAAAGAACACCAAAACACAGGTAAACGTTTTTTTTAAATATTTTTTTATATATTTTTTTAGAACCAACACAAATTCAATAAATAATGTTCAATACTGTACTTTCAAAGATTCAAAGATACCATATGATTAGCTAACCTCAGAACTGCACCCCCGGGATCTCCACTTCATACATGATGTGTGCATCCCAAATCCAAATGGCGCCCTATTCCCTATATAGTGCATTACTTTTGACCAGGAACCATAGGGCTGTTGTCAAACGTAGAAAGCTGTATAAGGAATAGGGTGCCATTTGGGGTGTACACAGATAGTACACAGATAGTTTTCTACAGCAGGACAATAATCCTGCAGTAACAGGAATTGTGAATTAGAACTAAGACACTTTTGTAGAGGTTGATAAATCTTTGGTTATGGACATTTTCTAAGTGGAAATTTCCTGCACTGCATTTCCTGCACTGCAACAGGGTGATCAAATTAAGTTTCTACATCTGTAGGTGTGCGTCTCAGAGGTGCTCTTGTGTATAGTCACTCCCCAACAGATTACCCTTCGCGTACCTACACTTAAAAATAACATTTACATTTACATTTAAGTCATTTAGCAGACGCTCTTATCCAGAGCGACTTACAAATTGGTGAATTCACCTTCTGACATCCAGTGGAACAGCCACCTTACAATAGTGCATCTAAATCATTAAGGGGGGGTGGTGAGAAGGATTACTTATCCTATCCTAGGTATTCCTTGAATAGGATAAGTAATCCTTCTCACCACCCCCCCCACCCCCTTAATGATTTAGATGCACTATTGTGGCATAAATTTGAACCAAATAAGGTTCTTGATAGCGATGCCATAGGGGAACATTTTTTTTTTCTTTGAAGAACCATATAAAATTCCAAAACCAGAAATGTTTCGGCCCTGCTGTAGGGTTTTAAGCCTTATTTGCATAATTCCCAGGGGGCCTTCTGAGTCAATTGTAGAGTTACCAGTACCACCCATGACTTTGTTTGCTAGTGACAGAGACATGGTTGTTGCATTCATTTGTTTTCAAAACTGTGGCATTCACCAAGTAAGTTTGTAAGTGAACATATAGTCATTAAAGTTATATTCTTTAAGATAATATGTATTTCAGTGGCCGAAAGCTCATAGTTTACAGGCTACACCATGTCACATTATACTGGCTTGCAAAGTGATGTGTAATTGCTATTGGAATCCAGCCAGATTGGGCATATCCAACATTTGGCATTTGTATCCACCCGCCATCTGCATTATGAATGACTGCTAGGTAAAACTATGATTTGAGACTACCTTAAACATCTAAACTGGAACAACCATTTCAGTAACAGGTACAATAAGTCCATGTAACAGATTGGAATAGTTTTGAAATATGTATGTTATTTACACTCCACAAATTTCTTGTTAACAAACTATGGTTTTGGCAAGTTGGTTAGGACTACTTTGTGCATGACACAAGTAATTTTTCCAACAACTGTTAACATACACATTATTTCACTTATAATATACTGTATCACAATTCCAGTGGGTCAGAAGTTTACATACACTAAATTGACTGTGCCTTTAAACAGCATAGAAAATTCCAGAAAAGGATGTCATGGGTTTAGAAGCTTCTGATAGGCTAATTAACATAATTTGAGTCAATTGGAGGTGTACCTGTGGATGTATTTCAAGGCCTACCTTCAAACTCAGTGCCTCTTTGCTTGACATCATGAGAAAATCAAACGAAATCAGCCAAGACCTCAGAATTTTTTTGGGAGACCTCCACAAGTCTGGTTCATCATTGGGAGCAATTTCCAAACGCCTGAAGGTACCACGTTCATCTGTTCAAAAAATAGTATGCGAGTATAAACACCATGCGACCACGCAGCCGTCATACCGCTCAGGAAGGAGACGCGTTCTGTCTCCAAGAGATGAACGTACTTTGGCTCGAAAAGTGCAAATCAATCCCAGAACAACAGCAAAGGACCTTGTGAAGATGCAGGAGGAGATAGGTACAAAAGTATCTATATCCACAGTAAAACAAGTCCTAAGAAGCCACTGCTCCAAAACCGCCATAAAAAAAGCCAGACTGCAGTTTGCAACTGTACATGGGGAGAAAGATGGAACTTTTTGGAGAAATGTCTTCTGGACTGATGAAACAAAAATAGAACTGTTTGGCTATAATCACCATTGTTATGTTTGGAGGAAAAAGGGGGAGGCTTGCACGCAAGCAATCTTCCAAATACTAATTGAATGTATGTAAACATCTGACCAACTGGGAATGTGATGAAATAAATAAAAGTTGAAGTAAATCACTCTCTACTATTATTCTGCTATTTCACATTCTTAAAATAAAGTGGTGATCCTAACTGACCTAAGACAGGGATGTTTTACTAGGATTAAATGTCAGGAATTGTGAAAAACTGAGTTTAAATGTATTAGGCTAAGGTGTATGTAAACTTCCGACTTCAACTGTGTATTTGACTAGCATAAAATTCATTAATCAATGTACATGCAAAACCATCAACAACAAAAAATCTAAATTTGCTACATATCATTTCTGAGCGTCATACACCTGCCTAAACAATTGTACTTTTTCCCCCAGCCAAACTCAGGCTTCACATTAGAACAATTAAATAAATAAAACTTTTGAAAGCATTTTAGAACATTGTCAGAAGATCCTTAATTGTTAGCAGACTAGCAGGATGTTGCCCTAGCATGTAAAGATCAATAAGGTTGACTAAACCAACAGTGTGTACTATATGAGAGGGTAGCTCCCAAACATCAATAGCATCAATCAGTCGTCTGTGTTTCCGACAGCAGAAGCAGCAACAGTAGAGTCATGGCTCAGCATGTGCTCAGTGAGCTGAGAGGCACACTGAAAAGCCTTGTCACACTTCACACATACAAAGATCCTCCCGGCACACGTCTGCTCCTGGTGGCACTTCAGAGCAGTTGTGCGGCTGAAGGACATGCTGCAGCCTGTGCAGTTGAAGGGCCTCTCTCCGGTATGGACGCACTGGTGACGGACCAAGCGAGACACCATGGCGAACGGCACCCTGCACTGGGAGCATTTGTGGGGGCGGATGCCGCTGTGGATGGCCTGATGCTCCAGCAGGTTGGAGGACTTGGTGAAGGATTTGGAACAGACCAGGCAGGTGTAGGGTCTCACCCCGGTGTGCACCATCTGGTGCTCTGCCATGCGGCTGGCCACGGCAAAGGCTTTCCCACAAACGGAACAGCAGAAGGGCCGCTCGCCTAGATGGGTCCGCTCATGGCGGAGCAGGGACAGCGGCTTGTTGAAGGTCTTGCCACACTGCGTACATGGAAATGGTTTGTTGTTGGTGTGCATGTTACGCTCGTGCTTCCGCAGGTCCGAGGAGCGCACAAAGTCCTTGCCACAGGTCTCGCACACGTATGGCTTCTCTCCGGTGTGCGTGCGGATGTGCTTGCGGTAATCGGAAGACCAGATGTAGGTCTTGTCACAGAAGGGGCAGTGGTACGGTCTCTCTCCGGTGTGCAGGCGCTTGTGCTGCTGCAGTGTGCCCTGGTGGGAATAGGCCTTGCCGCATAGGTCACACACATGAGCCTTCAGGCCACTATGAGTATCCAGATGACTCTGCAGATTGCTGGACTTCTTAAAGGCCCAGTTGCAGTGAGTGCACTTATAGGGCCGGTTCTCTGTGTCTCCCTCTACTCCACGTTTCTTCATGGCAGTAAACACTATAGGCACCTTATTCTTCTCACAGGCATCAATCATGGCCAGAGCCTTGTTTAATGGAGGGGGAATTACTAGTGATACTCCACTCTTCTCATTTCCATTTTTCCCACACACATCAAAGATCTCACGCACATCACAATGCACATCAGACAGAGCCTCGTTGGGTTTGGGCCTGATCTCTCTCACCAGACGCAGCTTCAGATCGGAAGGATTCCCGCTTGACACTTTCCTCTGCGGTCTCCTTTTAGAAACCTTCTTGATGTTGCCTTCCTCTTGTTGTGACGAGTCTGAGTAGACCCCATACACGCCAGTAGAGCCTCTCCTATTGGGAATATTATGTTCAATGGCCGTGGGTGAACCTGGAGGACCACAGAGGTCCTGATAGGTAGAAAGTCTCTTGTCTTCTCCAGAGTTGAGTTCAGTAAACTTCTCAGCTAGAGTCCAGGTAGGTGTTTGTGGGTTTAAATAAATCATCCCGGTGAAGCTACTACCTGAGAGGGAGTCGGTATCGTCATTATCAGATGGGTTAGAGTCACTTTCCACTTTGTGAGTAGTGCTGACTGTTACATTCTCTGAGGGCATGTGGGAAACGTAGTGCATTTTGTTCATTATGTTTTTCCTGATACTTCTCTTTGAAATGTACATTTTATCAACAAACCTGTCGGAGGTCCATGAAGGCATTCCTTCAGCCATATTGGATATTATAGAGGTGGTGAATGTGGTTTGAGGTTGAGCTCACCTTCTTGGCAGTGCCTGGAAGAAAAACACAAAAACAAATACAGTGTTCTATTCATCACAGTGAAGACAAATGTACTTTTCAAACAATAACGCTATATATTTCCTAAGCTTTCACAATATTGTCATTGAGTGCATCACATACAAAATGTTTTAGTAAGTGTTATAAAACATATATTAATGCTTATAAAACATCTATGAAGGGGTTATTAAAGTTTTAGTGCTCCTGCAAAAACACAATACAAAAGGAGAAGATGCAAGCAGTTTGTGTTCGCCTCATAACAGGCTCTGAAGCATCTGAATCCCAATAACCTGTGTTGTGTCAGGGATCCAGAGGGCAGACGTAAAAGGGGGAGGCCCAAGACATTGTGGCGAAAAACAATCGAGACAGAGCTCCAACAACATCACCAGAGCTGGGGCATGGTGGAGAAGACTGCCAGAGACAGACAGAAATAGAGAGCCTTTGTTCCAGGGATGAGTGAGTGAATGTGTCAAAATCAAATTTGGGGTGGGGTGGGGGGGTCAATGCAAATTTGATTAGCTGTTCAGGAGTTGTATGGCTTGGGGGTAGAAGCTATTAAGAAGCTTGTTGGACCTAGACTTGGTGCTCCCGTACCGCTTGCCGTGCAGTAGCATAGAGAACAGTCTATGACTGGGGTGGCTGGAGTCTGGCAATCCCTGATTCTCACCAGATTGTAAGCGTTGAGGAGGTCCAGTTTGGTGAAGAATTGGGCCCCATGGACCAACTCCAAGGCGGCGGACATCAGGGGTAGGCGGGTAACGATTCTTAACTATAATCCTGTTCAGTCCTCTAATCGATGCAGGGACGTAGACCTCCATCCTTCTTTCCCACAAAGAAGCCTGCACCAGCTGGGGATATAGAGGAGCAAATGAAACCTGTCTCCAGCAACTCCTGGATGTAATTGTCCATGACAGCTGCTTCAGGGGTTGAGAGGGAGTACAGACGGCCCCGGGGAGGGGTGGAGTTGGAGTTCTATGGCGCAGTCATATGGACTATGAGGGGGGTGGGTTGCCTCTTACTGAAGACCTCTTGGAGGTCGAAGTACTCGGGACGGAGAGCAGAAAAGTATTGGTCTTCAATGGATGCCTGGGGAACCCGGCCTGGCTCTTGGTAGGGATCTTTGGCATCTTGTCTGGCAGTTCTTACCCCAATCTAGTAGGTGTCCCGTGGACCAGGAGAAGAGTGGGTTATGTAGCACTAGCCAGGGATACCCTAGGATAAGGGGGTTCTTGGGAGCAGTGATAAAAAAGAAACTAAGTCTCTCTGAGTGGTTCACCCCAACCTGCAGTAGAATGGGCTTGGTCTGATATTCCACCTGGCCGGAGCCGATGGGGCGTCCATCGAGGGCTTAAATCTGCAGAGAGATGGGACATTTCACGCAGGGGATTTGTAATTCTCTGGCGAAGTCTTGATCAATGAAATGATCTGCGGCCCCGGAGTGCACGAAGGTTTGAATGTGGTGCTGACGGTTGTCCCAATGAAGGGTTGCGGGTAGTGTAAGATGGTGACCGGGTAGCTGGGGTGAAACTGGACAGCTCGTCAGGGTCTCCCCTTGTCCTGGTGAGCCCCAGTGTTTCCCATCAACTTTGGGCATGTAGAACGGAGATGGCCGAAACCTCCGCAGTAGAGGCCGTTGCCATCGCGCATGCACCTGTCACATTCCTGTGGGCTCAGATGTGTGTGTCCCAGCTGCCTTGGTTCCTCAATGCTGGGCTTGGGGTGCTCCGGAAACCAGGACACGGGAGTGGTGTCAAAAAGGAGCTGTCTCACACATTCTCGGATGTGGTTGTCAATGTGTTGGCCAGCGTTATCAGGGACTCGAGGTCCTCTCCCAGTTCCCGATCGGCCAGTTCATCCTTGATGGAGATAGACAGACCCTGATGGAAAGCAGTGACCAGGGATTCAGTATTCCACCCACTCTCGGCAGTGAGGGTGCAGGAGTCAATGACGAAGTCAGCCACTGGTCTGGCACCTTGGCGGAGGTTGAACAGTCAGCTTGCCGCTTCTCGTCCGCCGACTGGGTGGTAGTCGCTGCTCGGCACACTCGTTACAGCTCAGCAGTGAAGGCTAATATGGAGCTGCAGAAAGGTGGCTGCTGTTCCCACTCCGCCATTGCCCAAACCAGGGCTTTGCCCAAGAGCATAGAGATGATGCAGGCGATCATGGCCCTGATAGGTGTGGAATGATGAGGACTGTAGCTCGAACACCAGAGAGCACTGAGTGAGTAACCCTTTGCATCCTTTGCTTGTTTGATGGTTCGTCGGAAGGCATAGCAGGATTTCTTATAAGTGTCCAGGTTAGAGTCACGCTCCTTGAACGCGGCAGCTCTACCCTTTAGTTCAATGTGGATGTTGCCTGTAATACATGGCTTCTGGTTGGGGTATGTACGTACAGTCACTGTGGGGACGACGTCATCGATGCACTTATTGATGAAGCCAGTGACTGATGTGGTGTACACCTCAATGCCATCGGAAGAATCCCGGAACATATTCCAGTCTGCGCTAGAAAAACAGTCTTGTAGCTTAGCACCTGCTTCATCTGACCACTTTCTTATTGACCAAGTCACTGGTGCTTCCTGCTTTAGTTTTTGCTTGTAAGCAGTAATCAGGAGGATAGAATTATGGTCAGATTTGCCAAATGGAGGGCGAGGGAGAGTTTTGTACACATCTGTGTGTGGAGTAATAGGTGCTCGAGAGTTGCTTTCCCTCTGTTTGCAGACTTAACATGCTAATAAAAATGAGGTAAAACTGATTTGAGTTTCCCTGCATCAATGTCCCCGGCCACTAGGAGCGCTGCCTATGGATGAGCATTTTCCTGTTTGCTTATGGCCGTATACAGCTCATTGAGTGCAGTCTTAGTGCCAGCATTGGTCTGCGGTGGTATATAGACAGCTATGAAAAATATAGATGTAAACTCTCTTGGAAATAGTGTGGTCGACAGCTTATCTTGAGATCTCTACCTCAGGCGAGCAAAACCTAGAGACTTCCTTAGATTTTGTGCACTCTGTTGTTTACAAATATACATAGGTCACCACCCCTTGTCTTACCAGAGGCCGCTGTTCTATCTTGCCGAAAAAGCCTAAAACTCAACAGCTGTATGTTAATCATGTCATTGTTCAGCCACGACTCAGTGAAACATTTTTTAATGTCCCATTCGTAGGATATATGTGCTCATATATTGTCTATTTTATTATTGATTGATTGTACGTTGGCTAATAGGACCGATGGTAAAGGTAGAATACCCTCTCGGACGACGGATCCTTACAAGGCACCCGGACCGCTGTCCGCGATATCTCCGTCTTTACCTGTGAATGACGGGGATGAGGACCTTGTCGGGAGTAAATCCTTCCCGGCTGACTCGTCAAAGAAGAAGAATTCCTCCAGTACAGGGTGAGTAATCGCTGCCCTGATATCAATAAGCACTTTTCGGTCATAAGACACGGTGGCAGAAACACTAAGTACAAAATAAGTTACAAATAACAAGAAAAAAACATACACAATAGCACAATTGGTTATGGGATTTTAAAAATGGCGGCCATCTCCTTTTCAGGCGGTGTTTGTGCCTCGTTCTAGGCTGGAAAAATCAAAACATTGAGGCATTTCCTTATCAATCTCACTTGAATAACGACCTCCATCCCTGTCATTTTTTTTAAAGAGATTCCGATAATAGTTCACATCTCAAAATAGGACTACTTAATGTTAGATCCCTCACTTCCAAGGCAGTCAAAGTCAATTAACTAATCACTGATCATAAACTCGTTGTGATTGGCCTCTCCTCCTGGTTACACTAGTGACCATATCCCCAGCGCATCCCTGCGGAGGTGTTGCTAACATTTGACCTCAAATTTGAATGTATGAAAAATACCGGTGTTTTAGTCTTTTGAGGTTCTGGTCATGCAATCTATGTAGCATACCCAATCACTTTTTATAGGCACTGTTTACAGGCCTCCCGGGCCATATACAGAATTCCTCACTGATTCCCTGAATTCCTATCGGAACTCATAGTCATGGCAGATAATATTCACATTTTTGGTGACTTCAAAATTCACAAGGAGAAGTCCACAGACCCACACCAAAAAGCTTTTGGAGCCATTATCGACTCAGTGGGTTTTATCCAACATGTCTCCGGACCTACAGTACGCATTGCCACAATCATAATCTGGATCTAGTTTTGTCCCATGGAATAGATATTATCACCTTTGCAATCACAAAAAAATAATCTGTTCAGACCCCAACCGAGGATTTTCAAAAACTGCGCTATTTATTCTCAGACAACCCAAAGATTGCTAGATGTCCTTCCAGACTCCCTCCACCTACCCAAAGACATCGGAGTACAAAAATCAGTTAACCACCTAACCAAGGACCTAAACTTAACCTTGCGTAATACTCTATCAAATCAAATTGTATTTGTCACATGTGCTGAATAGAACAGGTGTGTACGTCACTGGAGTGACAAACCACTCTTGCTGTCTCAGCCTGTTGGCTCCCCTATCTCCACTGGAATTGTCTGCCTCTGACCATCCTACTGGGCTGAATCACTGGCTTGCTTGCGCTCTTCCTTCCTTCCTGTCCTCAGGCTCATGCTGTGGGGTGATCTTTGTGGACTAGAGGCGACAGGTAGCCTAGTGGTTAGAGTGTTGGGCCAGTAACCAAAAGCTGGTTGATCTAATCCCCGAGCTGGCAAGGTAAAAATATGGTGTTCTGCCCCTGAACAAGTCAGTTAATCCACTGTTCCTAGGCCGTCATTGTAAATAATAATTTGTTCTTAACTGACTTGCCTAGTTAAATAAAGGTAAAATAGATTTTTAATGTTTTAAATATCCTCAGCCTTGTCTCAGGGTAGTAAGTTAGTGGCCTGTTGATATCCCTTTAATGGTGCAGGTCATATCCTGTCTGGTTGTCCCTGTCCAGGGTAACTTTGAATGCTCAACTATGAAAAGATAACTGACATTAACTCCCAAGGTGCTGACCCTCTACCACCACTGTGATTAATATTTGACCCTGCTCATCTTCTATGAATGTTTGAACATCTTGAAGAACAATCTGGCCTTAATGGCCAAGTAGGAATGTTTGAAAAACAGATGCTGCTGAATCCAGACCTTAACCCTTTTCTCTCCAATATTCTCCTAATTCTGAGATATTTGGATGACATTTTCGTTATTCTTTACAGGCACCCAGGAAGAACGTTTGGAATTCCATGCTTATTTTAACTCTATGAATGGACACCTTCACTTCACCATTAACTATAACCAATCATAAATCAGTTTTCTTGATGTGATGGCTATTAAGGACCCCCCCCCCCCCCTCCCACAGGACAAACATTTAAGGTCAAGGGCCTGTTTACCTGCATGTACACCAATGTTATTTACATGTTGAAATGTCCTTGTGGTCTTACCTAGGGGAAACCCATAGAAGCCTTAAGATACGGATCAGTGAGCACCGCAGCAATATACGGACAGGTGAGACAAAAATAATCAGGTTGCTGCTCATTTTGCGCAAACTGGACATCCTATTAATTCTCTGAGATGCATTGGAATAGACATGGTCAAGATGTCACGCAGGGTAGGGGATATTGAGAGGAAACATCTTCAAAGGGAATCTTTCTGGATCCACAGGTCCAACACACTGTCTCCTCTTGGCCTTAACGAGGCGTTTTTATAGTTTCTATAGTTTCAATATGTCTAAATTGTGTTTTAATATCCTAATTGAATACTGTATGTGTATGTATAGTACTGCAAATATTGATCACATCCTCTTTGAATGATCATATATTTTGCTACATTGAATGTTAGTTTCACAATATTATGTTTACCTCCTGTTCCAGGAAGTGATGTCACTGAGTAATGCCCCTATATATAGGACCTCCCACCCCCACCTGGGATAAGGATGCTGGATGTTGTTGTAAATAAATATCACCTGGGAGAATGAGCAGCAGTGTGTAGCGTTTTGCTTTCTGTTTTCCATGAGTTTGCCTACAACTCCAGCACCTGCAGAAAGTACCTGGATGTGCATATGTTCTTCAGCTTTTGTACTTAATGGCCAAGTACTCTTATAATTTCCACCCGGCACAACCAGAAGAGGACTGGCCACCCATCAGAGCCTGGTTCCTCTCTAGATTTCTTTCCTAGGTTCCAGCCTTTCTAGGGAGTTCTTCCTAACCACTGTGCTTCTACATCTGCATTGCTTGCTCTCTGGGGTTGTATGCTCGGTTTCTGTATAAGCACTTTGTTACTCCTGCCGATTTGATTGATTGATTGGTGTAGGCCTACACGTGACCAAGGAATTACAACCGGTGTAAAAATGCAGTATCACATTTGACTAAACAGGTTTTAAGTCAGAATAAATCATTTAAAAAATGTGCAAGAAAGTGTGACAAAAACAAGTCCATATTAGGTTACTAGATATCACCTCCTAATGGCTTAGAGTCTAGGGGGTTAAGAGAATACAACGTAAATGTGTGAAATTTGCATTTATGTTGCCTAGGAACCAATCTCTTCAAATATAATTTTGGATGCGGACGGTATTTCAAATATTTTCAGACAGATCAGAGGCCCCTGGCCATTGAGTGGGATTTGACCCTGGATCCGACGGTCATATACATAATGTGGGATCTGACCTGGTCGGATCCCAGGTCAGATCTCCAGTAATCGGGTACGGGTAGATTCACGAAGACCTGTTGTTGATTTTCTGTTAACTCATACCAAATTAATGTTGTTGACTTGTCCTATACTCATATTTGTGGTATAAGTTGGAGAAAAAACACTTAATACACATATATTTCCTTAGAGGATGATGTCGCATCAATATTTTTTATGATCGATATAGCTCACATCCTTCTGTTGGGGTACGCCCACACCATTCCAACACAGAAAAATGTTTTTTTTTAACATACTTAATATACATTTTTTGGGAAGGAAAAGTATTTAATTCATATTGTAATTAATTACAGGCCATATTTCATAGATATCTGGAAACACTGGAAAGTTATTTTAACATACAAACACATGTCATGCAGCAATTAGCTGCTACACACTAGCTCAGCACCTGGATTAAAAAATCTAGTTAAGTTTCATGTAGGGGTAGCCTAGTGGTTAGAACATATTTCTCGCTTTGGGCATTTTCACAGTCGTTTCATTTTTAAAGTTGGATTCAGTATTTTCACAACACATTTGTTCATGATTTATTTTTCAACAATTTACATTATTTTTTAAATATCTCCATACCGGCGGCAGGGTAGCCTAGTGGTCAGAGCGTTGGACTAGTAACCTGAAGGTTGCGAGTTCAAACCCCCGAGCTGACAAGGTACAAATCTGTCATTCTGCCCCTGAACAGGCAGTTAACCCACTGTTCCCAGGCCGTCATTGAAAATAAGAATGTGTTCTTAACTGACTTGCCTGGTTAAATAAAGGTCAAATTTAAAAAAATTTAAAATGTCAAGTCCAACAGCAGTTACCTAGCCATCGCCCAACTATTTTGAGATAAAAGTTACACTGTTCACTGCAGCTGTGTCGATGCATTAGTAACCATAAAATAAAAGTACAGCTGTCATGCTCACCAACAAATGATAGTTTTCAAAAACCAAATTTGAATGATTTCAGTAGACTATTTAATATTTTGTGTTTTTTTATTTATTTAATTTCACCTTTATTTAACCAGGTTGGCCAGTTGAGAACAAGTTCTCATTTAGAACCGCGACCTGGCCAAGATACAATTGAGCTAGGGTATGGCGAAATACTCTGTCATAGCTAATTGACGCCCCTGATAAATTGGCCTATGTTCCTTTTGGACATCTTCTCTCAAATTCCCTGCTATAAGAACCAATCCCATGAACAATTTAATTTTATTCACATTTGTGAAACACAGTCGGCGTGAAGCTAGCTTTCAGGTTTTGGCAATGGATTGTTGCACGCTGATGACATCACGACTAGGCTACCTGTTGGTTTACTTTAAATGACTGTCAGGGGGTCCCCTTTCATCAAACCAAATGTGTCAATATCATTTTGTGACAATTGCACATTTGCTTAATGAAAAGAGCCACTGCATGTGACACGGGGTAAAATAGGCTACTTGTTGTTGGTGAGGAGGAGGACGCAGCGGGAAAGACTGATAACCCTTAGTCTATGTAAATTGAGTTTGTGAAACATTGAGTCGTTCTTTGCTAATGTGAAGAAGAGACAGAATGAAAAAGAGTACAGGGAGGGAAAACAGACAGGCAAATCATCTGAATGGGACTCATTTATGCACATTGTGTATAGGAGGGAAAAAAGTTGCCCATATTTTCAAGACCTGAGCTATTTCATTTAATTGTTTATTCAATGTACTAGTTTATTTAGGCTAATTTATTAATTTAGGCTTTGACTATTTAGTAAGATATTTAAACTGGGTATTTTCTTTGTTTAAAATAAGTTTGTTAACTAAGCTTATATTATAAAGGAGAATGGGATCCACCAAAATCATTTGTGTTCCTGGATCCTTTCACAGCTGTGTTGAAACAATGACTTATCAATAACCCAAGCCCAGCTCATTTAATCCCTACCATTGTGTCACTGAGTTGTCATAATGCTTCAGCAAATGTACATTATCCCAGGGGCACTGGAAGACACAATGTAATAAAACTAATGTATGTCCCTCTTACTGCCATGAATGCCTCTGCTGATCCTACAGCTATTGTATGCAGTAATCATGTGCCTATGAACCAGAGTTATACTGTTAGCAATGAGGTGGTGTGTCATGGATGACACAATTGGCAAATTCTGTAGGCCCAAAGGATATCTACATTTATTTTAGAAGAAGAAAAAGGCTATTATAATGAGTTAGACCTGAGTTAGAAATACCCTATCAAAATATGTCTTAACACACAGCACTCACTAGCGTCCTAAAATCACCACATAAAAATCCTCTAATGTAAAGAATATGGTCAACAGAAACTAAATGAACAGATCTCTGAACACCTCTAAATATTCTACATCCAATTATAGCATTGTCATAGTGGGAATTCGCCTACTAACCTAGACCTTCAAATCCCAATTGTTGGAAATAACATGGGAATGCAGATGGGAGACTCCACCTTACGTAGCCTATTCAAAATAGGGAGGCGAGGGGGGGCTGTCACTTTGCCATACCAAATCAAATCAAATTTTATTTGTCACATACACATGGTTAGCAGATGTTAATGCGAGTGTAGCGAAATGCTTGTGCTTCTAGTTCGGACAATGCAGTAATAACCAACAAGTAATCTAACTAACAATTCCAAAACTACTGTCTTATACACAAGTGTAAGGGGATATGCACATAAAGATATATGAATGAGTGATGGTAAAGAGCAGCATAGGCAAGATACAGGAGATGGTATCGAGTACAGTATATACATATGAGATGAGTATGTAAACAAAGTGGCATAGTTAAAGTGGCTAGTGATACATGTATTACATAAAGATGCAGTAGATGATATAGAGTACAGTATATACGTATACATATGAGATGAATAATGTAGGGTATGTAAACATTATATTAGGTAGCATTGTTTAAAGTGTGTAGTGATATATTTTACATCATTTCCCATCAATTCCCATTATTAAAGTGGCTGGAGTTGAGTCAGTGTGTTGGCAGCAGCCACTCAATGTTAGTGGTGGCTGTTTAACAGTCTGATGGCCTTGAGATAGAAGCTGTTTTTCAGTCTCTCGGTCCCAGCTTTGATGCACCTGTACTGACCTCGCCTTCTGGATGATAGCGGGGTGAACAGGCAGTGGCTCGGGTGGTTGTTGTCCTTGATGATCTTTATGGCCTTCCTGTAACATCGGGTGGTGTAGGTGTCCTGGAGGGCAGGTAGTTTGCCCCCGGTGATGCGTTGTGCAGACCTCACTACCCTCTGGAGAGCATTACGGTTGTGGGCGGAGCAGTTGCCGTACCAGGCGGTGATACAGCCCGCCAGGATGCTCTCGATTGTGCATCTGTAGAAGTTTGTGAGTGCTTTTGGTGACAAGCCGAATTTCTTCAGCCTCCTGAGGTTGAAGAGGCGCTGCTGCGCCTTCTTCACAATGCTGTCTGTGTGGGTGGACCAATTCGGTTTGTCTGTGATGTGTATGCCGAGGAACTTAAAACTTACTACCCTCTCCACTACTGTTCCATCGATGTGGATAGGGGGGTGTTCCCTCTGCTGTTTCCTGAAGTCCACAATCATCTCCTTAGTTTTGTTGACGTTGAGTGTGAGGTTATTTTCCTGACACCACACTCCGAGGGCCCTCACCTCCTCCCTGTATGCCGTCTCGTCGTTGTTGGTAATCAAGCCTACCACTGTTGTGTCGTCCGCAAACTTGATGATTGAGTTGGAGGCGTGCGTGGCCACGTAGTCGTGGGTGAACAGGGAGTACAGGAGAGGGCTCAGAACGCACCCTTGTGGGGCCCCAGTGTTGAGGATTAGCGGGGTGGAGATGTTGTTGCCTACCCTCACCACCTGGGGGCGGCCCGTCAGGAAGTCCAGTACCCAGTTGCACAGGGCGGGGTCGAGACCCAGGGTCTCGAGCTTGGAGTGTACTATGGTGTTAAATGCCGAGCTGTAGTCAATGAACAGCATTCTCACATAGGTTTTCCTCTTGTCCAGATGGGTTAAGGCAGTGTGCAGTGTGGTTGAGATTGCATCGTCTGTGGACATATTTGGGCGGTAAGCAAATTGGAGTGGGTCTAGGGTGTCAGGTAGGGTGGAGGTGATATGGTCCTTGACTAGTCTCTCAAAGCACTTCATGATGACGGAAGTGAGTGCTACGGGGCGGTAGTCGTTTAGATCAGTTACCTTAGCTTTCTTGGGAACAGGAACAATGGTGGCCCTCTTGAAGCATGTGGTAACAGCAGACTGGGATAGGGATTGATTGAATATGTCCGTAAACACACCAGCCAGCTGGTCTGCGCATGCTCTGAGGGCGCGGCTGGGGTATGCCGTCTGGGCCTGCAGCCTTGCGAGGGTTAACACGTTTAAAAAGTTTTACTCACCTCGGCCGCAGTGAAGGAGAGTCTGCATGTTTTCGTTGCAGGCCGTGTCAGTGGCACTGTATTGTCCTCAAAAGCGGGCAAAAAAGTAAATTAGTCTGCCTGGGAGCAAGACATCCTGGTCTGTGACGGGGCTGGTTTTCTTTTTCTTTTTGATTGACTGTAGACCCTGTCACATACCTCTTGTGTCTGAGCCGCTGAATTGAGATTCTACTTTGTCTCTATACTGACGCTTAGCTTGTTTGATTGCCTTGCGGAGGGAATAGCTGCACTGTTTGTATTCGGTCATGTTTCCAGTCACCTTGCCCTGATTAAAAGCAGTGGTTCGCGCTTTCAGTTTCACGCGAATGCTGCCATCAATCCACGGTTTCTGGTTTGGGAATGTTTTTATCATTGCTATGGGAACGACATCTTCAACGCACGTTCTAATGAACTCGCACACCGAATCAGCGTATTCGTCAATGTTGTTGTCTGACGCAATACGAAACATATCCCAGTCCACGTGGTGGAAGCAGTCTTGGAGTGTGGAATCAGATTGGTCGGACCAGTGGTGGACAGACCTCAGCGTGGGAGCTTCTTGTTTTAGTTTCTGTCTGTAGGCAGGGATCAACAAAATGGAGTCGTGGTCAGCTTTTCCAAAAGGAGGGCGGGGCAGGGCCTTATATGCGTCGCGGAAGTTAGATTAGCAATGATCCAAGGTTTTGCCAGCCCTGGTTGCGCAAGCGATATGCTGATACAATTTAGGGAGTCTTGTTTTCAGATTAGCCTTGTTAAAATCCCCAGCTACAATGAATGCAGCCTCAGGATGTATGGATTCCAGTTTGCAAAGAGTCAAATAAAGTTTGTTCGGAGCCATCGATGTGTCTGCTTGGGGGGAAATATATATGGCTGTGATTATAATCGAAGAGAATTCTCTTGGTAGATAATGCGGTCGACATTTGATTGTGAGGAATTCTAAATCAGTTGAACCGAAGGATTTGAGTTCCTGTATGTTTTTGTGATCACACCACGTCTCGTTAGCCATAAGGCCTTCCCCCCCTGCCCCTCTTCTTACCAGAAAGATGTTTGTTTCTGTCGGCGCGATGCGTGGAGAAACCAGCTGGCTGCACCGACTCCAATAGCGTGTCTCCAGTGAGCCATGTTTCTGTGAAGCAAAGAACGTTACAGTCTCTGATGTCCCTCTGGAATGCTACCCTTGCTCGGATTTCATCAACCTTGTTGTCAAGAGACTGGACATTTGCGAGAAGTATACTAAGGAGTGGTGCACGATGTGCCCGTCTCCGGAGTCTGACCAGAAGACCGCCTCGTTTCCCTCTTTTACGAAGTCGTTTTTTTGGGTCGCCGGCTGGGATCCATTCCGTTGTCCTGGGTGAAAGGCAGAACACAGGATCCTCTTCGCGAAAGTCTGAAATGACGCACCTGATATTAATAAACAGACTTCCAAACGTGGGTCTGCAGCATACCCTCTTCCTCTCTGTCAAAATAACGATCCCCGCAAGTTATTAGAGCAGTAAAAATAAATGGTTTTGTCATACCCGTGGTATACGTTCTGATATACCATGGCTGTCAGCCAATCAGCATTCATGGCTCAAACCACCCAATTTATAATTAAGCAACAAGGCAGAAGGGGGTGTGGTATATGGCCAATATAACACGGCTAAGGGCTTATCTTAAGCATGACGCAATGCGGAGTGCCTGGATACAGCCCTTAGCCGTGGTATATTGGCTATATTCCACAAACCGCTGAGGTGCCTTATTGCTATTATAAACTGGTTACCAACATTATTAGAGCAGTAAAAATAAATGTTTTGTCATACCCGTGGTATTTAAAAAAATATATACATATTATTTAAACTTTATTTAACCAGGAAGGGCTCTTTGAGATTTAAAATCTCTTTTTCAAAAGCGTCCTGGTCAAGATAGGCAGCACCAAGTCATTACAAAAATTACAGACAAACAACATAGAAAAACTACAAGTAATCCAGTAAAAGCCATAGAATTCACAAGTGTATAACAAAATCAAAAACAGCGAATTAAAAACATTGACCGGTCAGGGAATCAATCTAAACATCATTCATCCGTGATTTAAAAATACCAATCGGGACAAGTTCTTCCAGTTTAAAAGTATTTTGTAAGGCGTTCCAAGATGATGATGCAGAGTACATGAAAGCCCTTTTACCAAATTCAGTTTGGACATTTGGAACAGTTAGCAGGATAAAGTCCAGCGAACGAAGAGAGTTCCCACCACATTACTGAACAATACAAATGCCCAAATAAAAAGGTATTAAACCCAAAATGGCTTTGTAAATAAAAGTATACCAGTGACTGAGCCTACGAGTGACGAGAGAAGGCCAGCCAACCCTGCTATACAAAGTGCAGTGGTGCGTAAGGGTTTTGCAGTTTAAAATAAATCTCAAAATGCCATGGTAAAGGGTGTCAATTGATCTTAAACACTGAGCTGAAGCATTCATATATAATATATATCCTCATAGTCTAGTAAAGGCATAAATGTAGCTGATATACTAGCCTCCTTCTGGTTCAAAAGAAAAACAGGCCTGATTCCTAAAATAAAATCCCAATTTCAGCTTAATTTTTTTGTGTAAATGGTTGAATATGCAATTTAAAAGAGAGACAAAGGACAACAGTAAATAACAGTATCATCAGCATAAAAATGACGTTGCGCATTTTGGACATTTTTGTCTAAGTTATTTATAGAAATAGTGAATAAGAGAGGACCAAGCACATTGCCTTGGGGCACACCATTACAGACAGCCAATTTAACAGACATGAGCCCATCAAATTGAGTGCACTGAGTTCTATCAGACAGATAGTTAGCAAACCATGCAACTGCATGCTCCGAAAGACCTACACTCGACAATCTCTGTCTTAGTATATATATAGCATGATCAACTGTATTAAAAGTAAGGCTGTTTTGGTGTTATATAGAACGTTAGTGACTAACTGTGCTGCTGGCAATAATTTAATTATGTTTTTTTTGCAGAACTTTAGGCTACTGACACTAGTCAGATTCTACCGGTAATGCACGTTTGTAAATTCGTCAGTTATTCTGCGCTCTGGCACATTCAGTGCTCTGATATAGGAATAGATGGACAGAGTGAATTTACAAACTGCTGACAATCTGTAGAGTAGGTTCAAATGGAATTTCATTCAACATTCGCGACAGACAGGTGACGTATGGTTTTCGTCAATACAAACGGACAACATAGAAACTTTGCGTCGGGTCTACCCAACAGGTTGTCCAACTCTTAGTTTGTGGTGAAACCCTGCGACAAACTTTATGACACACTTTATAACAAAGACTCTACAATGCATGTTTATCGAAATGTTTCATCCGATTTTACTCCATTGTAGTCTAAAATGTATTCTGTATGTAATATTTCGCAATAATACTGTTTGCTTAAACGCCACTAAAATAAACGACTATCGTGACAGCAGTCAAATGCCCGATGATCCTTAAAATCACTATAACAAGATGCCTATTCAATAAGAGGCTCGGCGCCTATAGGCTGTAGCTATAGCCTGTCTATCATAAACTGTCAAAATATATGCGCATCTCTTTCTCACTAGAAAGCTTAGTCATTCATAGGCTGCATTATGCCACTTACCTCTACAACGTCCCCTATCTCCCCCCAAGCAAATCATGAGCATACTCCTCTCAGCGTGCGAACCATATAGTAATTTAAGACATGCCAAACTCGGAGTGGGCGGGGCTACTGAAAATGAACCATAATGCGGGGACAGTTTGTGCATCCTACACTGATATTAAATAATGCACCCACTTCACTATCTGTATGCCAGGCCCAGGGGTACAACTTTCAATAGGGACATGAGCCCCCCCCCGCCCCCCACACATTCTGAAATTGCATTCTTGTCCTTCAAGTCTTATCATTGCACTGTTATACAAAACCTGGCTCCAGTGTGCTTTAGGACCATGTGGTAGGCTGTTTTCTAGTTTCAGACTGCTGGATTCAGGACAGCATGGACATCACAGAGCAGAGGGTGTTGACAGGCTGTGTGAAGGCAATGCTTCTGAAAGGATACATTATAGGACCAGCACTGGAGAGATGAACAGAGGCAGCTGCTGTCTGTGTACTGCCTTTTCTCTTAGTTTTACAAGCAAGTAGAGCAGAAACTGGCTGCTCTTTAGTTGACTGATCTAGCTGGCAAAGTAACTGTTGTTTGGCAGACAAAAAAGTATTTATTCCCAGTGCTGAGCTACTACTGTAACTGACATGTTACGTTAGCTCATGTTTTATCCCCTCTCAACTGAAGTGAATGAACTACTACTGTTAGCAGCTAGTTAGCTAGCTATTAGCTACCACAGACAGTTCAGCTCTAAAAAATCAAAGTAAATCAAATTTAATTTGTCATGTGCCGAATACAACCTTTACAGTAAAATGCTTACTTACAAGCCCTTAAACAACATTACAGTTTAAGAAAAATTCCCGCCATCCCCCAAAAATAAGAAATAAATGTAACCAATAATTAAAGAGCAGCAGTAAAATAACAATAGCGAGGCTATATACAGGGGGTACCAGTACAGAGTCAATGTTGTGGGGGCACCGGTTAGTCAAGGTAATTGAGGTAATATGTACATGTAGGTACAGTTATTAAAGCGACTATGCATGGATAATAACAGAGTAGCAGTAGTGTAAGGCAAGGGGGGGGGTAGTCCAAAAAGTCTGGGTAGCCATTTGATTAGATGTTCAGGAGTCTTATGGCTTGGGAGTAGAAGCTGTTTAGAAGCCTCTTGGACCTAGACTTGGCGCTCCAGTACCGCTTGCTTTGCGGTAGCAGAGCGAACAGTCTATGACTAGGGTGGCTGGAATATTTGACAACTTTTAGGAACTTTCTCTGACACCGCCTGGTATGACAGGAAGCTTGGCCCCCAGTGATGTACTGGGCCGTACACACTACCATCTATAGTGCCTTGTGGTCGGAGGCCTAGCAGTTGCCATACCAGGCAGTGATGCAAACTGTCAGAATGCTCTCAATGGTGCAGCTGTAGAACCTTTTGAGGATCTCAGGACCCATGCCGGTCAGGTCTCCGACCTCCTCCCTATAGGCTGTCTCGTCATTGTCGGCGATCAGGCATACCACTATTGTGTCATCGTCAAATTTAATGATGGTGTTGGAGTCGTGCCTCGCCGTGCAGTCATGAGTGGACAGGGAGTACAGGAGGGGGACTGAGCACACACCCCTGACGGGCCCCTGTGTTGAGGATCAGTGCAGCCGATGTGTTGTTAACTACCCTTACCACATGGGGTTGGTCCATCAGGAAGTCCAGGATCCAGTTGCAGAGGGAGGTGTTTCGTCCCATGGTTCTTAACTTAGTTATGAGCTTTGAGGGCACGATGGTGTTGAACGCTGAGTTGTAGTCAATGAATAGCATTCTCACATAGGTGTTCCTTTTGGCTAGGTGTGAAAGGGCAGTGTGGAGTGCAATAGAGATTGGAGTATGCAAATTGGTGTGGGTCTAGGGTTTCTGGGATAATGGTGTTGATTGGAGCCATGACCAGCCTTTCAAAGCACTCCATGGCTACAGACGTGAGTGGTACGGGTCGGTAGTCAATTAGGGAGGTTACCTTAGTGTTCTTGGGCACAGGGACTATGGTGATCTGCTTGAAACATGTTGGTATTACAGACTCAGACAGGGAGATGTTGAAAAATATGGTGAAGACACTTGCCAGTTGGTCAGCGCATGCTCGGACTACACGTCATGGTAATCCGTCTGGCCCTGCGGCCTTGTGAATGTTGACCTGTTTAAAGGTCTTACTCACATCGGCTGCGGAGCGCGCGATCACACAGTCGTCTGGAACAGCTGATGCTCTCATGCATGTTTCAGTGTTACTTGCCTCGAAGCGAGCATAGAAGTAATTTAGCTCATCTCGTAGGCTTGTGTCACTGGGCAGCTCTTGGTTGTGCGTCCCTGTGTAATCTGTAATATTTTGTAAGCTCTGCCACATTCGACGAGTGTCGGGACCGGTGTAGTACAATTCGATCATAGCCTTGTATTGACGCTTTGTCTGTTTGATGGTTCGTCTGAGGGCATAGCAGGATTTCTTATAAGCTTCTGGGTTAGAGTCTTGCTCCTTGAAAGTGACAGCTCTACCCTTTAGCTCAGTGCGGATGTTGCCTGTAATCCATGGCTTCTGGTTGGGGTAGACTAGACCTGAATCAAACAATGAAACCAGCAGCCAAACAATTGAAGATTGATATTCAGATGTTTTTTCAGCGCAATGTGAGTCTTTATTAGTCAGTATGCCAATGTAACATTGTCTGTCTGTTTCCCTAGCTAATTACCTATTTTTCACACTGACACAGTATAAGCATCTCTACAGGCTTCACTGCCATGGTGCACAGTCTGTACACAACACTATGCTCATCATGTCTTAGCAGGATCAGATGGTGATAGATATATCTGCAGGGTCAGACAGCCAGTCTATAGAGCTCAGGTGAATTTTGCAGTATATTATACAAATATGGGGCGGCAGGGTAGCCTAGCATTGGACTAGTAACCGGAAGGTTGCAAGTTCAAATCCCCGAAATTACAAGGTACAAATCTGTCGTTCTGCCCCTGAACAGGAAGTTAACGCACTGTTCCTAGGGCGTCATTGAAAATAAGAATTTGTTCTTAACTGACTTGCCTAGTTAAATAAAGGTCAAATAAAAAAAAAATATTTTAAAAAAATCAGTGAATGGATACAAAGTTCCATCTTGAGGTGATGGGTAGGCTACAGTCTTGGATCTGGGAATAATGGTCATTTCAATTATTGAACCAATGTTTCTATTCATGGATTATATAATGTATAATGTACACCAAGGTAATTCTTTATCATGCCTCATCTGAGAAGGATCAGATGGTGACAGGTCTCATCGGGGTCAGGAAGCCAGGGAAGACCTGTCTATGACTGCGCAGAGGTGAACTTTTGCAGATACAACACTTTATTCTCTCTGTGCAGCAAACACTGGACAAGCAAGAAGCTTCAAAGATTGAAATTATTTTAAGGCAGACTGACAAATCTTAAAAGTTGATTTCCAAACTGTATCCCTATGACCCAAAACATGTAAAACAAAAAATGTGAGGAAGATCTGGGCGATGCTATTGATGATGATGAATGGATACAGATATGTTAGAATGCACATTTATGTTCATAACATTTCAGACATAAATTATTGCATTTTAAGATCATTCATAGAATGTACTATATTCCAGTGGAACTCAATATCATGCACTGAGAAATGTAAATGACATCGCCAAAGTCGAGGATTGGTAGGATGGTCAGTTTTACAAGGGTATGTTTGGCAGCATGGGTGAAGGATGCTTTGTTGCGAAATAGGAAGCCAATTCTAGATTTAACTTTGGATTGGAGATGTTTGATATGGGTCTGGAAGGAGAGTTTACAGTCTAACCAGACACCTAAGTATTTGTAGTTCTCCACGTATTCTAAGTCAGAGCCGTCCAGAGTAGTGATGTTGGACAGGCGGGTAGGTGCAGGTAGTGATCGGTTGAAGAGCATGCATTTAGTTTTACTTGTATTTAAGAGCAATTGGAGGCCACGGAAGGAGAGTTGTATGGCATTGAAGCTTGCCTGGAGGGTTGTTAACACAGTGTCCAAAGAAGGGCCAGAAGTATACAGAATGGTGTCGTCTGCGTAGAGGTGGATCAGAGACTCACCAGCAGCAAGAGCGAATTCATTGATGTATACAGAGAAGAGAGTCGGTCCAAGAATTGAACCCTGTGGCACCCCCATAGAGACTGCCAGAGGTCCGGACAGCAGACCCTCCGATTTGACACACTGAACTCTATCAGAGAAGTAGTTGGTGAACCAGGCGAGGCAATCATTTGAGAAACCAAGGCTGTTGAGTCTGCTGATGAGGATGTGGTGATTGACAGAGTCGAAAGCCTTGGCCAGATCAATGAATACGGCTGCACAGTAATGTTTCTTATCGATGGCGGTTAAGATATCGTTTAGGGCCTTGAGCGTGGCTGAGGTGCACCCATGACCAGCTCTGAAACCAGATTGCATAGCAGAGAAGGTATGGTGAGATTCAAAATGGTCGGTAATCTGTTTGTTGACTTGGCTTTCGAAGACCTTAGAAAGGCATGGTAGGATAGATATAGGTCTGTAGCAGTTTGGGTCAAGAGTGTCCCCCCCCCCCTTTGAAGAGGGGGATGACCGCAGCTGCTTTCCAATCTTTGGGAATCTCAGACGACACGAAAGAGAGGTTGAACAGGCTAGTAATAGGGGTGGCAACAATTTCGGCAGATAATTTTGGAAAGAAAGGGTCCAGATTGTCTAGCCCGGCTGATTTGTAGGGGTCCAGATTTTGCAGCTCTTTCAGAACATCAGCTGAACGGATTTGGGAGAAGGAGAAATGGGGAAGGCTTGGGCGAGTTGCTGTGGGGGGTGCAGTGCTGTTGACCGGGGTAGGAGTAGCCAGGTGGAAAGCATGGCCAGCCGTAGAAAAATGCTTATTGAAATTCTCAATTATGGTGGATTTATCAGTGGTGACAGTGTTTCCTATCTTCAGTGCAGTGGGCAGCTGGGAGGAGGTGTTCTTATTCTCCATGGACTTTACAGTGTCCCAGAACTTTTTTGAGTTAGTGTTGCAGGAAGCAAATTTCTGCTTGGAAAAGCTAGCCTTGGCTTTTCTAACTGCCTGTGCATAATGGTTTCTAGCTTCCCTGAACAGCTGCATATCACGGGGGCTGTTTGATGCTAATGCAGAACGCCATAGGATGTTTTTGTGTTGGTTAAGGGCAGTCAGGTCGAGGGAGAACCAAGGGCTATATATGTTCCTGGTTCTAAATTTCTTGAATGGGGCATGTGTATTTAAGATGGTTAGGAAGGCATTTAAAAAAAATATCCAGGCATCCTCTACTGACGGGATGTGATCAATATCCTTTCAGGATACCCCGGCCAGGTTGATTAGAAAGGCCTGCTTGCTGAAGTGTTTCAGGGAGCGTTTTACAGTGATGAGTGGAGGTCGTTTGACCGCTGACCCATTATGGATGCAGGCAATGAGGCAGTGATCGCTGAGATCTTGGTTGAAGACAGCAGAGGTGTATTTAGAGGGCAAGTTTGTTAGGATGATATCTATGAGGGTGCCCGTGTTTAAGGCTTTGGGGAGGTACCTGGTAGGTTCATTGATAATTTGTGTGAGATTGAGGGCATCAAGTTTAGATTGTAGGATGGCTTGGGGTGTTAAGCATGTTCCAGTTTAGGTTGCCTAGCAGCACGAGCTCTGAAAATAGATGGGGGGCAATCAGTTCACATATGGTGTCCAGAGCACAGCTAGGGGCAGAGGGTGGTCTATAGCAGGCGGCAACGGTGAGAGACTTGTTTTTAGAGAGGTGGATTTTTAAAAATAGAAGTTCAAATTGTTTGGGTACAGACCTGGATAGTAGGACAGAACTCTGCAGGCTATCTTTGCAGCATTCGTAAATTGCCTCCCCTGTGTCAGGGAGTGCTCTGGGTCGTTTGCAAATTCAGAGCGTTATCATATTGTCTGTTCGTAAATTCAGAGCGCACCCTGGACGCTCTGGCCGAAGAGTAGGGTTGATTCGAGCGTTCTGACCTCACAACAGCAGTCAAGCAAACTGGCTAAATTTGGATAGCTTGCTACAGTAGCTACTTCCAGACACAAATGAGAGATAACTTAACTCTGCAGTTTGCAGTTTAAAATAAATCTCAAAATGCCATGGTAAAGGGTGTCAATTGATCTTAAACACTGAGCTGAAGCATTCATATATAATATATATCCTCATAGTCTAGTAAAGGCATAAATGTAGCTGATATACTAGCCTCCTTCTGGTTCAAAAGAAAAACAGGCCTTATTCCTAAAATAAAATCCCGATTTCAGCTTAATTTTTTTTGTGTAAATGGTTGAATATGCAATTTAAAAGAGATGCCGTCATCAATTAAAATTCCAAGATATTTATATGAGGTTACAGTCTCAATCTCATTGCCCTGGCAGGTAATAATAGGTGAAAGTTCAGGTCTATTTCTTGCTTTAGAAAACACCATTAGTTTAGTTTTGTCAGTATTGAGGATAAGCTTCAATTGACACAAGGTATGTTGAACAGTATTATAAAAACCAGTTTACAAGTTCTGGAAAGCTTTTGTAAGAGACAAAGGACAACAGTAAATAACAGGGGACAACAGTAAATAACAGTATCATCAGCATAAAAATGACGTTGTACATTTTGGACATTTTTGTCTAAGTTATTTATAGAAATAGTGAATAAGAGAGGACCAAGCACATTGCCTTGGGACACACCATTACAGACAGCCAATTTAACAGACATGAGCCCATCAAATTGAGTGCACTGAGTTCTATCAGACAGATAGTTAGCAAACCATGCAACTGCATGCTCCGAAAGACCTACACTCGACAATCTCTGTCTTAGTATACAGCATGATCAAATGTATCAAAAGCTTTAGAGAGATCAATAAAAACGTGAGACACAGTGCTGTTTTTTTTTGTCAAGGGCTTCAGTGAAATCATTTAAAACCTTCATGGCTGCTGTAATTGTGCTATGCTTCTTCCTGAAGCCTGATTGGTACATTGATAAAATAGAGTTAGTAAATAAAAACTCCTTTAGCTGTTCACTCACAAGGGTTTGAAGTATTTTCACCAGGGGTGACAGCTTTGAGATTGGCCTATAATTATTTAAGAGTTGAATCTCCCCCTTTTAAAAGTGGTAGGACAAATGCTGATTTCCAGATTTTTGGAATTTCATTACATTCCAGGGTATACAGTCTGATATAGCAAGGCTGTCAGACAATCAGAATTCAGGGATCGAACCACCCAGTTTATAATTTCAAAACCGCATTCCAGCGGTGTCTGCATTCGTAAATTGCCTCCCCTGTGTCAGGGAGTGCTCTGGGTCGTTTGCAAATTCAGAGCGTTATCATATTGTCTGTTCGTAAATTCTGAGCGCACCCTGGACGCTCTGGCCGAAGAGTAGGGTTGATTCGAGCGTTCTGACCTCACAACAGCAGTCAAGCAAACTGGCTAAAGTTGGATTGCTTGTTACAGTAGCTACTTCCAGACACAAATGAGAGATAACTTAACTCTGACCATTTCACTCGCTCTAGCTGAGTTGGTAAGGCTGTTTTGATGTTATATAGAACGTTAGTGACTAACTGTGCTGCTGGCAATAATTTAATTACGTTTTTTTTTGCAAACCTTTAGGCTACTGACACTGGTCAGATTCTACCGGTAATGCACGTTTGTAAATTCGTCAGTTATTCTGCGCTCTGGCACATTCAGTGCTCTGATATAGGAATAGATGGACAGCGTGAATTTGCTGACAATCTGTAGAGTAGGTTCAGATGGAATTTCATTCAACATTCGCGACAGACAGGTGACGTATGGTTTTCGTCAATACAAACGGACAACATAGAAACTTTGCGTCGGGTCTACCCAACAGGTTGCCCAACTCTTAGTTTGTGGTGAAACCCTGCGACAAACTTTATTACAACCTTTATAACACAGACTCCACAATGCATGTTTATCGAAATGTTTCATCCGATTTTACTCCATTGTAGGCTAAAATGTATTCTGTATGTAATATTTCGCAATAATACTGTTTGCTTAAACGCCACTAAAATAAACGACTATCGTGACAGCAGTCAAATGCCCGATGATCCTTAAAATCACTATAACAAGATGCCTATTCAATAAGAGGCTCGGCGCCTATAGGCTGTAACTATAGCCTGTCTATCATAAACTGTCAAAATATATGCGCATCTCTTTCTCACTAGAAAGCTTAGTCATTCATTCATAGGCTGCATTATGCCACTTACCTCTACAACGTTCCCCTATCTCCCCCCAAGCAAACCATGAGCATACTCCTCTCAGCGTGCGAACCATATAGTAATTTAAGACATGCCAAACTCGGAGTGGGCGGGGCTACTGAAAATGAACCATAATGTGGGGACAGTTTGTGCATCCTACACTGATATTAAATAATGCACCCACTTCACTATCTGTATGCCAGGCCCAGGGGTACAACTTTCAATAGGGACATGAGCCCCCCCCCCCCCCCCACATTCTGAAATTGCATTCTTGTCCTTCAAGTCTTATCATTGCACTGTTATACAAAACCTGGCTCCAGTGTGCTTTAGGACCATGTGGTAGGCTGTTTTCTAGTTTCAGACTGCTGGATTCAGGACAGCATGGACATCACAGAGCAGAGGGTGTTGACAGGCTGTGTGAAGGCAATGCTTCTGAAAGGATACATTATAGGACCAGCACTGGAGAGATGAACAGAGGCAGCTGCTGTCTGTGTACTGCCTTTTCTCTTTGTTTTACAAGCAAGTAGAGCAGAAACTGGCTACTCTTTAGTTGACTGATCTAGCTGGCAAAGTAACTGTTGTTTGACAGACAAAAAAGTATTTATTCCCAGTGCTGAGCTACTATTGTAACTGACATGTTACGTTAGCTCATGTTTCATCCCCTCTCAACTGAAGTGAATGAACTACTACTGTTAGCAGCTAGTTAGCTAGCTATTAGCTACCACAGACAGTTCAGCTCTAAAAAATGTTATTTGTCACGTGCCGAATACAACCTTTACAGTAAAATGCTTACTTACAAGCCCTTAAACAACATTGCAGTTTAAGAAAAATACCCCGCCATCCCCCAAAAATAAGAAATAAATGTTACCAATAATTAAAGAGCAGCAGTAAAATAACAATAGCGAGGCTATATACAGGGGTACCAGTACAGAGTCAATGTTGTGGGGGCACCGGTTAGTCAAGGTAATTGAGGTAATATGTACATGTAGGTACAGTTATTAAAGCGACTATGCATAGATAATAACTGAGTAGCAGTAGCGTAAGGCAAGGGGGGGGGGTAGTGCAAAAAGTCTGGGTAGCCATTTGATTAGATGTTCAGGAGTCTTATGGCTTGGGGGTAGAAGCTGTTTAGAAGCCTCTTGGACCTAGACTTGGCGCTCCAGTACCGCTTGCTTTGCGGTAGCAGAGCGAACAGTCTATGACTAGGGTGGCTGGAATATTTGACAACTTTTAGGGACTTTCTCTGACACCGCCTGGTATGGCAGGAAGCTTGGCCCCCAGTGATGTACTGGGCCGTACACACTACCATCTATAGTGCCTTGTGGTCGGAGGCCGAGCAGTTGCCATACCAGGCAGTGATGCAAACTGTCAGGATGCTCTCAATGGTGCAGCTGTAGAACCTTTTGAGGATCTCAGGACCCATGCCGGTCAGGTCTCCGACCTCCTCCCTATAGGCTGTCTCGTCATTGTCGGCGATCAGGCATACCACTGTTGTGTCATCGTCAAATGTAATGATGGTGTTGGAGTCGTGCCTCGCCGTGCAGTCATGAGTGGACAGGGAGTACAGGAGGGGGACTGAGCACACACCCCTGAGGGGCCCCTGTGTTGAGGATCAGTGCAGCCGATGTGTTGTTAACTACCCTTACCACATGGGGTTGGTCCATCAGTAAGTCCCGGATTCAGTTGCAGAGGGAGGTGTTTCGTCCCATGGTTCTTAACTTAGTTATGAGCTTTGAGGGCACGATGGTGTTGAACGCTGAGTTGTAGTCAATGAATAGCATTCTCACATAGGTGTTCCTTTTGGCCAGGTGTGAAAGGACAGTGTGGAGTGCAATAGAGATTGGAGTATGCAAATTGGTGTGGGTCTAGGGTTTCTGGGATAATGGTGTTGATGGGAGCCATGACCAGCCTTTCAAAGCACTCCATGGCTACAGATGTGAGTGCTATGGGTCGGTAGTCAATTAGGGAGGTTACCTTAGTGTTCTTGGGCACAGGGACTATGGTGGTCTGCTTGAAACATGTTGGTATTACAGACTCAGACAGGGAGATGTTGAAAAAGATGGTGAAGACACTTGCCTGTTGGTCAGCGCATGCTCGGACTACACGTCCTGGTAATCCGTCTGGCCCTGCGGCCTTGTGAATGTTGACCTGTTTAAAGGTCTTACTCACATCGGCTGCGGAGCGCGCGATCACACAGTCGTCTGGAACAGCTGATGCTCTCATGCATGTTTCAGTGTTACTTGCCTCGAAGCAAGGATAGGAGTAATTTAGCTCCTCTCGTAGGCTTGTGTCACTGGGCAGCTCTCGGCTGTGCTTCCCTATGTAATCTGCAATATTTTGTAAGCTCTGCCACATCCGACGAGTGTCGGGACCGGAGTAGTACAATTCGATCATAGTCTTGTATTGACGCTTTGTCTGTTTGATGGTTCGTCTGAGGGCATAGCAGGATTTCTTATAAGCTTCTGGGTTAGAGTCTTGCTCCTTGACAGTGGCAGCTCTACCCTTTAGCTCAGTGCGGATGTTGCCTGTAATCCATGGCTTCTGGTTGGGGTATGTACTGTACGTCATCGATGCACTTATTGATGAAGCAAGAGACTGATGTGGTGTACTCCTCAATGCCATCATATTACTTCCTTTTGTCCCGTTTCAACAGAAGTACATGTTATTATGTACCATTGTACCATTAGCTAGAACTAGCCAAAAGTTGGCTAATGTTAGCTAGCTAGCTCACTAACTTTAGCTATTATTTTACCTCAATCAGACTAGACCTGAATCAAACAATGAAACCAGCAGCCAAACAATTGAAGATTGATATTCAGATGTTTTTTCAGTGCAATGTGAGTCTTTATTAGTCAGTATGCCAATATAACATTGTCTGTCTGTTTCCCTAGCTAATTACCTATTTTTCACACTGACACAGTATAAGCATCTCTACAGGCTTCACTGTCATGGTGCACAGTCTGTACACAACACTATGCTCATCATGTCTTAGCAGGATCAGATGGTGACAGATATATCTGCAGGGTCAGACAGCCAGTCTACAGAGCTCAGGTGAATTTTGCAGTATATTATACAAATATGGGGCGGCAGGGTAGCCTATCGTTGGACTAGTAACCGGAAGGTTGCAAGTTCAAATCCCCGAGATTACAAGGTACAAATCTGTCGTTCTGCCCCTGAACAGGAAGTTAACGCACTGTTCCTAGGGCGTCATTGAAAATAAGAATTTGTTCTTAACTGACTTGCCTAGTTAAATAAAGGTCAAATAAAAAAAATATTTAAAAAAAATCAGTGAATGGATACAAAGTTCCATCTTGAGGTGATGGGTAGGCTACAGTCTTGGATCTGGGAATAATGGTCATTTCAATTATTGAACCAATGTTTCTATTCATGGATTATATAATGTATAATGTACACCAAGGTAATTCTTTATCATGCCTCATCTGAGAAGGATCAGATGGTGACAGGTCTCATCGGGGTCAGGAAGCCAGGGAAGACCTGTCTATGACTGCGCAGAGGTGAACTTTTGCAGATACAACACTTTATTCTCTCTGTGCAGCAAACACTGGACAAGCAAGAAGCTTCAAAGATTGAAATTATTTTAAGGCAGACTGACAAATCTTAAAAGTTGATTTCCAAACTGTATCCCTATGACGCAAAACATGTAAAACAAAAAATGTGAGGAAGATCTGGGCGATGCTATTGATGATGATGAATGGATACAGATATGTTAGAATGCCCATTTATGTTCAGAACATTTCAGACATAAATTATTGCATTTTAAGATCATTCATAGAATGTACTATATTCCAGTGGAACTCAATATCATGCACTCAGAAATGTAATTATTCTGCTGGAGATGTAAAACACAAAAGGGGACATATTTGCATATGTTATGGTCTTGTGAAGACTGGCTGAATTATGGCAGAGTATGTTATTTTATCTCAGCATGTCTACAGATTCTCCCTTCTCCCTGTTTTTGTTTGCTTGTAAATGTTGACACTGGAGTTTGTTATCTTAGGAAACTATGTAACCTAGCATTTATAGTGGCTAAAAAATGCATTGCTATTAATTGGAAGGTTGGATATCCTCCCACAATGGATGGAAGATTTTTTATTTTTTTATTTCACCTTTAACCAGGTAGGCAAGTTGAGAACAAGTTCTCATTTACAATTGCGACCTGGCCATGATAAAGCAAAGCAGTTCGACACACAACGACACAGAGTTACACATGGAGTAAAAACAAACATACAGTCAATAATACAGTATAAACAAGTCTATATACGATGTGAGCAAATGAGGTGAGATAAGGGAGGTAAAGGCAAAAAAGGCCATAGTGGCAAAGTAAATACAATATAGCAAGTAAAACACTGGAATGGTAGATTTGCAATGTGCAAAGTAGAAATAAAAATAATGGGGTGCAAAGGAGCAAAATAAATAAATTAATTAAATACAGTAGGGAAAGAGGTAGTTGTTTGGGCTAAATTATAGGTGGGCTATGTACAGGTCCAGTAATCTGTGAGCTGCTCTGACAGTTGGTGCTTAAAGCTTGTGAGGGAGATAAGTGTTTCCAGTTTCAGAGACTTTTGTAGTTCGTTCCAGTCATTGGCAGCAGAGCACTGGAAGGAGAGGCGGCCAAAGAAAGAATTGGTTTTGGGGGTGACGAGAGAGATATACCTGCTGCAGCATGTGCTACAGATGGGAGATGCTATGGTGACCAGCGAGCTGAGATAAGGGGGGACTTTACCTAGCAGGGTCTTGTAGATTACTTGGAGCCAGTGGGTTTGGCGACGAGTATTAAGCGAGGGCCAGCCAACGAGAGCGTACAGGTCGCAATGGTGGGTAGTATATGGGGCTTTGGTGACAAAACGGATTGCACTGTGATAGACTGCATCCAATTTGTTGAGTAGGGTATTGGGGGCTATTTTGTAAATGACATTGCCAAAGTCGAGGATTGGTAGGATGGTCAGTTTTACAAGGGTATGTTTGGCAGCATGGGTGAAGGATGCTTTGTTGCGAAATAGGAAGCCAATTCTAGATTTAACTTTGGATTGGAGATGTTTGATATGGGTCTGGAAGGAGAGTTTACAGTCTAACCAGACACCTAAGTATTTGTAGTTCTCCACGTATTCTAAGTCAGAGCCGTCCAGAGTAGTGATGTTGGACAGGCGGGTAGGTGCAGGTAGTGATCGGTTGAAGAGCATGCATTTAGTTTTACTTGTATTTAAGAGCAATTGGAGGCCACGGAAGGAGAGTTGTATGGCATTGAATCTTGCCTGGAGGGTTGTTAACACAGTGTCCAAAGAAGGGCCAGAAGTATACAGAATGGTGTCGTCTGCGTAGAGGTGGATCAGAGACTCACCAGCAGCAAGAGCGAACTCATTGATGTATACAGAGAAGAGAGTCGGTCCAAGAATTGAACCCTGTGGCACCCCCATAGAGACTGCCAGAGGTCCGGACAGCAGACCCTCCGATTTGACACACTGAACTCTATCAGAGAAGTAGTTGGTGAACCAGGCGAGGCAATCATTTGAGAAACCAAGGCTGTTGAGTCTGCCGATGAGGATGTGGTGATTGACAGAGTCGAAAGCCTTGGCCAGATCAATGAATACGGCTGCACAGTAATGTTTCTTATCGATGGCGGTTAAGATATCGTTTAGGGCCTTGAGCGTGGCTGAGGTGCACCCATGACCAGCTCTGAAACCAGATTGCATAGCAGAGAAGGTATGGTGAGATTCAAAATGGTCGGTAATCTGTTTGTTGACTTGGCTTTCGAAGACCTTAGAAAGGCATGGTAGGATAGATATAGGTCTGTAGCAGTTTGGGTCAAGAGTGTCCCCCCCCCCTTTGAAGAGGGGGATGACCGCAGCTGCTTTCCAATCTTTGGGAATCTCAGACGACACAAAAGAGAGGTTGAACAGGCTAGTAATAGGGGTGGCAACAATTTCGGCAGATAATTTTGGAAAGAAAGGGTCCAGATTGTCTAGCCCGGCTGATTTGTAGGGGTCCAGATTTTGCAGCTCTTTCAGAACATCAGCTGAACGGATTTGGGAGAAGGAGAAATGGGGAAGGCTTGGGCGAGTTGCTGTGGGGGGTGCAGTGCTGTTGACCGGGGTAGGAGTAGCCAGGTGGAAAGCATGGCCAGCCGTAGAAAAATGCTTATTGAAATTCTCAATTATGGTGGATTTATCAGTGGTGACAGTGTTTCCTATCTTCAGTGCAGTGGGCAGCTGGGAGGAGGTGTTCTTATTCTCCATGGACTTTACAGTGTCCCAGAACTTTTTTGAGTTAGTGTTGCAGGAAGCAAATTTCTGCTTGGAAAAGCTAGCCTTGGCTTTTCTAACTGCCTGTGCATAATGGTTTCTAGCTTCCCTGAACAGCTGCATATCACGGGGGCTGTTTGATGCTAATGCAGAACGCCATAGGATGTTTTTGTGTTGGTTAAGGGCAGTCAGGTCTGGGGAGAACCAAGGGCTATATCTGTTCCTGGTTCTAAATTTCTTGAATGGGGCATGTTTATTTAAGATGGTTAGGAAGGCATTTAAAAAAATATCCAGGCATCCTCTACTGACGGGATGAGATCAATATCCTTTCAGGATAACCCGGCCAGGTCGATTAGAAAGGCCTGCTTGCTGAAGTGTTTCAGGGAGCGTTTTACAGTGATGAGTGGAGGTCGTTTGACCGCTGACCCATTATGGATGCAGGCAATGAGGCAGTGATCGCTGAGATCTTGGTTGAAGACAGCAGAGATGTATTTAGAGGGCAAGTTTGTTAGGATGATATCTATGAGGGTGCCCGTGTTTAAGGCTTTGGGGAGGTACCTGGTAGGTTCATTGATAATTTGTGTGAGATTGAGGGCATCAAGTTTAGATTGTAGGATGGCTTGGGGTGTTAAGCATGTTCCAGTTTAGGTCGCCTAGCAGCACGAGCTCTGAAAATAGATGGGGGGCAATCAGTTCACATATGGTGTCCAGAGCACAGCTAGGGGCAGAGGGTGGTCTATAGCAGGCGGCAACGGTGAGAGACTTGTTTTTAGAGAGGTGGATTTTTAAAAATAGAAGTTCAAATTGTTTGGGTACAGACCTGGATAGTAGGACAGAACTCTGCAGGCTATCTTTGCAGTAGATTGCAAATGTCAAGTTATGTATCACTAGATTTGATTTATTACAAGATTAAGGGTATACTGTGCTACTTTCATAAGATCTGGATGCCTTATGGAATACTGTACGACAAAAGGAGTCTGTATTGAAAACATGCCCATGTCAGGGGAGATACCTATTTAGGCAACCCCTAGCTGCTGGGCTAATCAGTCCTGGCCCTGGGGGTCTGTCGTACTGTCGGTTGTCACTCCAACCTTTGCTTAAAACACCCGAAACAAATAATGAATGTTTCACTAAGATCCTAAAGCTGAGTGGGTTGTGTTAGGTTGGGGCGCTGCAGAGCCATGGACCCCTGGCGGCAGGACGGGGTGACCCAGATTTATTGTTACAAAAAGAGCTCTACAGAACTATTAGGCCTATGATATGAATTATATGAAGGGTGTACTGTTTCTGTGTGTTAATGTGTAGGTGTATGTGTGCTTTTATTAAACTTTTGTTTTCCAAACCTTTCCCTTGAGACATAAAACGATGGTAAAGAAGTCGTGTTGAGGTATTGACTAGACTGGTGGGGGTCGGGCATGCAGGCGGCTCGGGCTGGCTGGGCGGACTGACTGAAATTTGATATGGAGGTTGACTATCAAAAGTATTTGTACTTTATTTCTAAGAGTTCTTAATTTGTTAGGTTATTGGTTAAAGGTGCAACACAATATTGAATTGTCATTGATTTAGTTCAGTCTTATCAATCACTTAAACATATTTAATAATTATCGTTTTACTTAGCTTGATGACTGTGGCAATTTTTGCTTACTTTTTGTTGTTCTAAATAGAGACATCTAAAAGGGCGATGAGTCATATTAGATTGTGTAGAAATGCAGGAAATGAGCTTTAGATGCCCCCCAAGAATGTGAGGACCCCCAGACCCGCTGCCAAGTTATGCCCCCCACTTCTATAACCAATGTGGCTGACCTGGCCAGTCCCATGGTATGTTACCCACTGACCCATATTTCAGAATTGCATTTTGACACTGTGGTTTCCCCATCAAAACATGACATTTTTCTCACAGTGATTGACTTAGGCCTATAGGTTGTTTGTTACTTCATACCAGGTTTAGGCTGTAGGCTAAAATACTACATGGCCATATTCACAGCATTTTTTTCTTTCACATTGCCCGACAACAAAGTGAGACAAAATAAATAATGTTGCTTGTTACACAGTTATTACGTAGCCTAATAGTTACGACATTTATTATGTAGGCATAGTTACTCTGGTGTGTGTCTATTTAGAAAATAAACAATTATAGCATTTCATTGTAGTGTTCACATGTGACCACTTAAATAATTATAGTGCATTCTCTCCGTCATACAGGATACTGTGGCATATCATATTCAGGAGTTCGTGACATGGGCTATAGCCTAGTGCGTCACTCTTTTCTTTTCCACAATCACTGACCGGCTGTCTTTCCACCAGCTGTCAATTTCCCACGGACCGACACATCAGCCTTACCCTCTGGTGTCACCTCATGAAACTGTCCCATCCCAGCCTGTTTTTTATTACTGAAAAAACATACAAATAGAAAATTACATTCTAAATTGTTTTCTAAAAACTTTTTAAGGAGAATTGGTCTCTCTGTCTTTTTTTCTGCCATGTAATAGGTTATGAACCTGTTAGTAGTAGCAGGTTGTTTAAAATTAATTCAGGGATGGTGCCAATCTTTACAGTGAGAATAACATTGTAGCAACATTGTATAATAAACAGTTTTAGGCCTACTCTCCAGTGATTTCAGTGTTGACCTCTGTTTCACCTATTTTACTCAAGAAAGTCTACTTTTAGGAACTCAATGTGTTACAATCTGCTAATACAATAGGCGTACAATACAGTACAATACAATACAATACAATAGGACTACAATACAATACAATGAAGGATAATATATCAGCTTGATGTTGAATTGAATAGCATGTAATGTAGCTGACCATTGACTTGGTATGTGAGTGGAAGAAATAACTATGTGCTGATGCTTTGCATACACTGTAAAATATTTCCTGTAATATTTACAGTAAATTACTGGCAGCACAGAAACCAGTAAAATACTATAGCTTTACAGGACCTTAACTGTAACACAAATATATATATCAGCTTGATGTTTAATTAAATAGCATGTAATGGAGCTGAACATTGACTTGGTGTGTGAATGTGAGTGGACGGAATAACTATGTGCTGATGCTTTGCATACACTGTAAAATATTTCCTGTAATTTTTACAGTAAATTACTGACAGCACAGTAGCCAGTAGGTTACTGTACATTTACAGCAAATCACTGGCAGCACAGAAGCCAGTAAAATACTGTAGATTTACAGGACCTTTACGGCAACAAGACATCATATTACTGAAACACCTGACTAGTCCCAATGACCAGCAGTATTTACATTACATTTGGGAAAGTATTCAAACCATTGACTTTTTCTACATTTAGTTATATTACAACCTTATTCTAAAATTGATTAAATAATTTCCCTTCATCAATCTACCCACAATACCCCATAATGACAAAGTAAAAACACGTATTTAGAAATGTTTGCAAATGTATTAAAACTAAAAGCTGAAATATGACATTTACATAAGTATTCCGACCCTTTACTCAGTACTTTGTTGAAGCACCTTTAGAAGCAATCACATCCTTGAGTCTTCTTATGACACTACAAGCTTGGCACACCTGTATTTGGGGAGTTTCTCCCATTCTTCTCTGCAGATCCTCTCAAGCTCTATCAGGTTGGATAGGGAGCATCGCTGCACAGATATTTTCAGGTCTTTCCAGAGATGTTCGATTGGGTTCAAGTCCGGGCTCTGGCTGGGCCACTCAAGAACATTCAGAGACTTATCCCGAAGCCACTCCTGCGTTGTCTTGGCTGTGTGCTTAATGTTGTTGTCCTGCTGGAAGGTGAACCTTCGCCCCAGTGTGATGTCCTGAGTGCTCTGGAGCAGGTTTTCATCAAGGATGTCTCTGTACTTTGCTCCATTAATCTTTTCCTCAATCCTGACTATTTCATGGAAATAGTCCTCCTCCTCATGGTTGTTCGTTTCATGGTTTGTTGTTGGTAGACCCTGATGTTACTTGTCTCCCACAGGACCAATGGTGCCGATGATCCTCCACTGCTGGCGTGAGATTGACGTTTAACCATATCTGTTGCGGGTCTACGGCTGAGCTTCAAATCAAATCTAATCAAATCAAATTTTATTTGTCACATACACATGGTTAGCAGATGTTAATGCGAGTGTAGCGAAATGCTTGTGCTTCTAGTTCCGACAATGGGGTAATAACCAACAAGTAATCTAACAATTCCAAAACTACTGTCTTATACACACAAGTGTAAGGGGATAAAGAATATGTACATAAAGATATATGAATGAGTGATGGTACAGAGCAGCATAGGCAAGATACAGTAGATTGTATCGAGTACAGTATATACATATGAGATGAGTATGTAAACAAAGTGGCATAGTTAAAGTGGCTAGTGATACATGTATTACATAAAGATGCAGTAGATGATATAGAGTACAGTATATACGTATACATATGAGATGAATAATGTAGGGTATGTAAACATTATATTAGGTAGCATTGTTTAAAGTGGGTAGTGATATATTTTACATAATTTCCCATCAATTCCCATTATTAAAGTGGTTGGAGTTGAGTCAGTGTGTTGGCAGCAGCCACTCAATGTTAGTGGTTGCTGTTTAACAGTCTGATGGCCTTGAGATAGAAGCTGTTTTTCAGTCTCTCGGTCCCAGCTTTGATGCACCTGTACTGACCTCGCCTTCTGGACGATAGCGGGGTGAACAGGCAGTGGCTCGGGTGGTTGTTGTCCTTGATGATCTTTATGGCCTTCCTGTAACATCGGATGGTTTAGGTGTCCTGGAGAGCAGGTAGTTTGCCCCCGGTGATGCGTTGTGCAGACCTCACTACCCTCTGGAGAGCCTTACGGTTGTGGGCGGAGCAGTTGCCGTACCAGGCGGTGATACAGCCCGCCAGGATGCTCTTGATTGTGCATCTGTAGAGGTTTGTGAGTGCTTTTGGTGACAAGCCGAATTTCTTCAGCCTCCTGAGGTTGAAGAGGCGCTGCTGCGCATTCTTCACGATGCTGTCTGTGTGGGTGGACCAATTCAGTTTGTCTGTGATGTGTATGCCGAGGAACTTAAAACTTACTACCCTCTCCACTACTGTTCCATCGATGTGGATAGGGGGGTGTTCCCTCTGCTGTTTCCTGAAGTCCACAATCATCTCCTTAGTTTTGTTGACGTTGAGTGTGAGGTTATTTTCCGGACACCACACTCCGAGGGCCCTCACCTCCTCCCTGTAGGCCGTCTCGTCGTTGTTGGTAATCAAGCCTACCACTGTTGTGTCGTCCGCAAACTTGATGATTGAGTTGGAGGCGTGCGTGGCCACGCAGTCGTGGGTGAACAGGGAGTACAGGAGAGGGCTCAGAACGCACCCTTGTGGGGCCCCAGTGTTGAGGATCAGCGGGGTGGAGATGTTGTTGCCTACCCTCACCACCTGGGGGCGGCCCGTCAGGAAGTCACTTTACCCAGTTGCACAGGGCGGGGTCGAGACCCAGGGTCTCGAGCTTGATGACGAGCTTGGAGTGTACTATGGTGTTAAATACCGAGCTGTAGTCGATGAACAGCATTCTCACGTAGGTATTCCTCTTGTCCAGATGGGTTAGGGCAGTGTGCAGTGTAGCTTGCTTTCAGGTGGGCGATGGTGTATTTGTACTTCCAGGATGCCAGCCCAACTGTGGGCAGACCTGTCCTAAAGGCAAAATCTCTCCACGTCTTGTACACTGGTGGAGGGTCCCAGCAATAGGGAACAGTGTGGTCGAGTCCAAGGATGGGGGTGGCAAAGTACCTTTCAAAGTAGATGGCTTTCCTATCTGTCTAGTGGATGTTGGTGACCAAGTTGGATAGTCCCCGGGACCCCTTTCCCCCCGTTCTCAACTGCTTTGTACAGGGTGCTGTGCTTGAGTCATTCAATCTGGCTCCCCCAGACAAAGGTGGAAATCATGCATTCAATCTTCTTGCTGGTCGCTCTGTCTGGGGGAAACACTCTGCCTATGTACAGGACAATGGGTAGAATGACTGCCTTCAGGACCAGAATCTCATTGTGAGGGACCGTGCGCTACATTCCCAGATCTTCTGTTGGACATGGCGTCCCTCTGGACGGTGACCCCATGCTGTTTCATGGTTTCTGTTTTGACAGGGACAGAGGTGGTGAGAGTCTCATGCCAGTCCTGTGACCAATACAGTTCATGATAGAGCGACTATCTGTGCCAACGATGAGGATGTCGTCCATGTACGCCGCCACGTTATGCCTCTTCCCCTGGACCCCTGGCATCTGATAGCCAGGGATTTACAATCCAAGATGGCGTAGCAGTCAGACGTCTTTGTACTTCGTCTTGTTGTGTCCCATGCATATATTTTTTTATATATTTTCCTTCACATATCTTTTTTATATTTTTTTTCTAAACCTCAACTTCAAAATACTCTCCTGCAACCCGCCTCACCTAATGTGGTGTGGATCTGTTTTTTTCTAAAGTATTTTTATTTACCTCGAATCAAGAATCCCCCAACAGAAGCCAGCCAGCTCACTAGCTACTAGCTAGTAGTCAGCTGACCACTGTTAGCGGTCATCAGCTAACCTTTAGCTCGGAAAGCTCTCCCCAGGTTGTACAACGTGACTCAAACCAGAGCATACCGGACCTATTTTCTCTCCTTATACCCGGATTCCTACAGCAAGCTCTGGACATTTTCACCTGGATCATCGCAGCTAGCTAGCTGCTATCCAAATGACTACTCCTGGCTAATGTCGGAAACGAAGCAAGCACCAATTAGCCTGGAGCTAGCTCATGCTAGGCCCTTTCTCCCGGCTAGCTAAAGAGGCCATCAGCCAATCCTGGGCTACAATACCCTGAGCCCTTCTACTGCCGGGAATGTAAATGTAATGTAATGTAAATGGGACGGGGCACGCTAGCTGCTAGCCGTTGCCCGCTAACTGTCAAGAGCATATTGGACTGTTAGCTGTATAGATTCATCAGCCAATTTCCTGGGCCACTATACCTATTTTGCCAATTGGACTTGGACCCCTCTGTTACTCTGAACCCTACTAATCCATCACAACTGGTCTATAGACTTCACCGCACGTGGAGGTTAAAACAGACTTTCCTTTGTCGAGACGTCCCTCTAAGGCCCTTGTGCTAACATGCCCTTCTGCTAGCACCTGGTTTAAACGTCTCTAGAGACAATATCTCTCTCATCATTACTCAATGCCTAGGTTTGCCTCCAATTTACTCATATCCTATCATACCTCTGTATGTACATTATGCCTTGAATCTATTCTATCGCACCCAGAAACCTGCTCCTTTTACTCTCTGCTCCGAATGAACTAGACGACCAGTCCTGAAAGCCTTTGGCCGTACCCTTATCCTACTCCTCCTCTGTTCCTCTGGTGATGTAGAGGTTAATCCAGGCCCTGCAGTGCCTAGCTCCACTCCTACTCCCCAGGTGCTCTCATTTGTTGACTTCTGTAACCGTAAAAGCATTGGTTTCATGCATGTTAACATAAGAAGCCTCCTCCCTAAGTTTGTTTTATTCACTGCTTTAGCACATTCTGTCAACCCGGATGTCCTAGCCGTCTCTGAATCCTGGCTTAGGAAGACCAACAAAAACCAAGAAATTTCCATCCCTAACTATAACATTTCCCACCAAGATTGAACTGCCAAATGAGGCGGTGTTGCAATCTACTGCAGAGAGAGCCTGCAGAGTTCTGTCTCACTATCCAGGTCTGTACCCAAACAATTTGAGCTTCTACTTTTAAAAATCCACCTTTCCAGAAACAAGTCTCTCACCATTGCCACTTGCTATAGACTACCCTCTGCCCCCAACTATGCCCTGGACACCATATGTGAATTGACAGCCCCCCATCTATCTTCAGGGCTCGTGCTGTTAGGTGACCTAAACTGTGGCATGCTTAACACCCCACCACCCTACAATCTACGCTTGATACCCTCAATCTCACACAAATTATCAATGAATCCACCAGCTACAACCCCAAATCCATAAACACAGGCACCCTCATAGAAATCATCCTAACCAATTTGCCCTCCAAATACACCTCTGCTGTTTTCAACCAAGATCGCAGCGATCAGTGCCTCATTGCCTGCATCTGTAATGGGTCTTTCAAACGACCACCCCTCATCACTGTCAAATTCTCCCTAAAACACTTCAGCGAACAGGCCTTTCTAATCGACCTGGCCCGGGTATCCTGGAAGGATATTGACCTCATCCTGTCAGTAGAGGATGCCTGGTAGTTCTTTAAAAGTGCCTTCCTCACCATCTTAAATAAGCATGCCCAATTGAGCCAGGAACAGATATAGCCCTTGGTTCTCTCCAGACCTGACTGCCCTTGACCAGCACAAAAGCATCCTGTTGCATACTGCATTAGCATCGAATAGCCCCCACGATATGCAACTTTTCAGGGAAGTTAGGAACCAATATACACAGGCAGTAGGAAAGCAAAGGCTAGCTTTTTCAAACAGAAATTTGCATCCTGTAGCGCAAACTCAAAAAAGTTCTGGGATACTGTAAAGTCCATGGAGAATAAGAGCACCTCCTCCCAGCTGCCCACTGCACTGAGGCTAGGAAACACTGTCACCACCGATAAATACACTGTAATTGAGAATTTCAATAAGCATTTTTTGGCCATGCTTTCCACCTGGCTACCCCTACCCTGATCAACAATCCTCCACCCCCCACAGAAGCTCGCCCAAGCCTCCCCCATTTCTCCATCACCCAAATCCAGATAGCTGATGTTCTGAAAGAACTGCAAAATCTGGACTCCTACAAATCAGCCCGGGCTAGACAATCTGGACCCTCTCTTTCTAAAATGATCTGCCAAAATTGTTGCAACTCCTACTATTAGCCTGTTCAACCTCTCTTGTATTGTCTGAGATTCCCATAGCTTGGAAAGCTGCCACGGTCATCCCCCTCTTCAAAGGGGGAGACACTCTAGACCCAAACTGCTACAGACCTATATCTATTCTACCCTGCCTTCCTAAGGTCTTCGAAGGCAAATTTATCGAACAGATGACCGACCATTTCGAATCCCACTGTACCTTCTCCGCTATGCAATCTCGTTTCAGAGCTGGTCATGGGTGCACCTCAGCCATGCTAAAGATCCTAAATGATATCATAACCGCCATCAATACGAGACATTACTGTGCAGCCGTATTCATCGTGGCTTTCGACTCGGTCAATCACAACATTCTTTTTTATTTTATTTTTTTACCCCTTTTTCTCCCCAATTTCGTGGTATCCAATTGTTAATAGCTACTATCTTGTCTCATCGCTACAACTCAAAAAAGTAATGCGTCCTCCAATACACAACCCAACCAAGCCAACCAAGCCTTCTTAACACAGCGCGCATCCAACTCGGAAGCCAGCCGCACCAATGTTTTGGAGGAAACACGGTGCACCTGGCAACTCTTGGTTAGAGCGCGCTGCGCCCGGCCCGCCACTTGGGTCGCGCGATGAGACAAGGATATCCCTACCTGCCAAACCCTCCCTAACCCGGACGACGCTAGGCCAATTGTGCGTCGCCCCACGGACCTCCCGGTCATGGCCGGTTATGACAGAGCCTGGGCGCGAAGCTAGAGTCTCTGGTGGCACAGCTGGCGCTGCAGTACAGCGCCCTTAACCACTCCGCCACCCGGGAGGCCCACAACATTCTTATTGGCAGACTCAACAGCCTTGGTTTCTCAAATTATTGCCTCGCCTGGTTCACCAACTTCTTCTCTGATAGAGTTCAGTGTGTCAAATCGGAGGGCCTGTTGTCCGGACCTCTAATAGCTTCCATGTGGGTGCCACGGGGTTCAATTCCATGGCCGACTCTCTTCTCTGTATACATCAATGATGTCGCTCTTGCTGCTGGTGATTCTTTGATCCACCTCTACGCAGACGACACCATTCTGTATACCTCTGGCACTTCTTTGTACACTGTGTTAACTAACCTCCAGATGAGCTCCTATGCCATACAACTCTCCTTCCGTGGCCTCCAACTGCTCTTAAATGCAAGTAAAACTAAATGCATGCTCTTCAACTGCTCGCTACCCGCACCTGCCCACCCGTCCAGCATCACTACTCTGGACGGTTCTGACTTAGAATATGTAGACAACTACAAATACCTAGGTGTCTGTTTAGACTGTAAACTCTCCTTCCAGACTCACATTAAATATCTCCAATCCAAAATTATATCTAGAATCGGATCCCTATTTTGTAACAAAGCATCCTTCACCCATGCTACCAAACATACCCCCGTAAAACTGACCGTCCTACCGTTCCTCGACTTCAGCGATGTCATTTACAAAATAGCCTCCAACACTCTACTCAACAAAATGGATGCAGTCTATCACAGTGCAATCTGTTTTGCCACCAAAGCCCCATATACTACCCACCACTGTGACCTGTACGCTCTCGTTGGCTGGCCCTTGCTTCATACTCGTCGCCAAACCCACTGGTTTCAGGTCATCTACAAGTCTGCTAGGTAAAGCCCTGCCTTATCTCAGCTCACTGGTCACCATAGCAGCACCCACCCGTAGCACGCGCTCCAGCAGGTATATCTCACTGGTCACCCCCAAAGCCAATTCTTCCTTTGGGTGCCTCTCCTTCCAGTTCTCTACTGCCAATGATTGGAATGAACTGCAACAATCACTGAAGCTGGAGACTCGTATCTCCCTCATTAGCTTTAAGCACCAGCTGTCAGAGAAGCTCACAGATCACTGCATCTGTACATAGCCCATCTGTAAATGCCCATCCAACTACCTCATCCCCATACTGTATTTATTTATTTATCTTGCTCCTTTGCACCCCAGTATCTCTACTTTCACATTCATCTTCTGCACATTCTACCATTCCAGTGTTTACTTGCTATATTGTAATGACTTTGCCACCATGACCTATTTATTTCCTTACCTCCTTTATTCTACCTCATTTCCACATGCTGTATATAGACTTTTCTACTGTTTGTTTGTTTATTCCATGTGTAACTCTGTGTTGCTGTATGTGTCAAACTGCTTTGCTTTATCTTGGCCAGGTCGCAGTTACAAATGCGAACTTGTTCTCAACTAGCCTACCTGGTTAAAAAAAGTGAAACAAAACTTCAAAAAATATGGTTGTTGACCTGATTTTCTGGAGGAAAGGTTCTAGGTAGTTGACGTACAGCAGAGGGGCTTAAGGGGCAGCCTTGGCATATGCCGAAACTGATGGGAAATGTGTCTGTGAGGGTGTTGTTTACCAGAACTCTGCTTGTGATGTTCTGGTAGCATAGTTTCATCCAGTGGATGAGGTGTTGGGGGAAGCTCATCTTGGTTAGCACCTTTTGCAAGAATGCAATGATGAACCCTGTCAAAAGCTTTTTCCTGGTCTAGACTGAAATGCCCCAAAGGGGACTTCCACTCCTGGGAGTGCATGATGACATCTCTCACCAGGAGTAGGTTGTCATTAATGGACGGACACGGTCTACGGACACGGTCAGCTTTCTGTGATCTGAGAAGTGCACCGCTTGTCTTGTCAAGGAGCTGGTTGAGAGAATGCCAAGTGTGCGCAAAGCTGTCATCAAGGCAAAGGGTGGTTACTTTGAATAATCTCAAATATAAAATATATTCCGACATGTTTAACACTTTTGAATGAGTAGGTGTATACTGTATATATATATATATATATATATATATATATATATATATATATATATATATATATATATATATATATATATATATATACATATATACATATATGTATAATATATACATAATATATATAAATTCAGCAAAAAAATAAACATCCCTTTTTCAGGACCCTGTCTTTCAAAGAAAATTCACAGATCTTCATTGTAAAGAGTTTAAACAGTGTTTCCAATGCGTGTTCAATTAACCATTTAACAATTAATGAACATGCACCTTTGGAACGGTCGTTAAGACACTAACAGCTTACAGACGGTAGGCAATTAAGGTCACAGTTATGAAAACTTAGGACACGAAATAAGCCTTTCTACTGACTGAAAAACACCAAAAGAAAGATGCCCAGGGTCCATGCTCATCTGCCTGAAAGTTGTTATGGGATTTTTTATGAATAATGACTAAATGATGTATACATTTAACGTAGAATTATAACTAACAGAATTCTACCCTGTCTTTCTAGTAGTGTTAAATAATGTTTGTTCATTAGGAAGGGGTTATGTAGCATAGATCTAGTAAGAAAATAATGTATGTGGGTGTAGAAAGAGAATGAAGAGAGGCATTAACCTATGTTTGAACTGACCTGGCTGTAATTCTGGAGGGATAAGATAGGATAGGGAGAGCCCCTCCAGAGCTCTAGTATCTGGGGGAGACTGGAACTGTCAGCTGAGTGGTTATAAACTGTGGTGAGACTCATGAGAAAATCCCTATGTTGGTGTGTATGTATGTGCGTAGTTTAGAATGTTATAAAAGGAACATATTTGTGTATGCACGGCAGAGCTCTCGCAAGAAAACCTGGATCTGATCAATTGTGAGCTGGGAATTCTGTCTGTTTTATTTAAGACCAGAACTTTACAACCTCTGGGTATCAGACAGAAAGATAATTGGAATTTATGAACATTGATTACAAAATTACTGAACTGACATGAGGACTGCAGATGTGGCCAGGGCAGTAAAATGCAATGTCCGTACTCTGAGACGCCTAAGACAGCGCTACAGGAAGACAGGACGGACAGCTGATCGTCCTCGCAGTGGCAGACCACGTGTAACAACACCTGAACAGGATCGGTACATCCGAACATCACACCTGCGGGACAGGTACAGGATGGTAACAACAACTGCCCGAGTTACACCAGGAACGCACAATCCCTGCATCGGTGCTCAGACTGGGAGGGGAACTGTCACGCCCTGACCGTAGATTGCTTTGTATGTTTCTATTTTTAGTTTGGTCAGGGTGTGATGTGGGTGGGTATTCTATGTTGTAGGTGTAGGTTTCTATGTGTTTGGCCTGGTATGGTTCTCAATCAGAGGCAGCTGTCTATCCTTGTCTCTGATTGAGAGCCATACTTAGGTAACCTGTTTTCCCATTTTGAGGTGTGGGTGATTATTTTCCGTTTCAGTGTTTGCACCATACGGGACTGTTTTGGTTTTCATTTATTCTCTTGTTCGTTTGTATATTGTATTCATTCCTGATTAAAAGGTATTATGGATACGTACCACGCTGCATTTTGGTCCTCCTCTCCTTCCACCAACGAAAACCGTTACAGACTTTAACTGTATATCAGTGGAGGTTCCTCAGATGAGGAAGGGGAGGACCATCTTCCTCAGTGATTTTCATAAAAAATAAAAATGGTAAAACATTGAAAAAGGTATCCTTTTTGGATAAAAAAATAAAAAATAATTTCACATCACCAAATAATTTATTAAAACACACTTTTTTTGCAATGGTCTACAGTAGCCTCAACAGCACTCTGTAGGGTAGCGCCATTGTGTAGCCGGAGGACAGCTAGCTTCCATCCTCCTCTCGGTACATTGACTTCAATACAAAACCTTGTAGGCTCATGGTTTGCACCCCCTTCCATAGACTTACACACTAATTATGACAACTTCCAGATGATGTCCTCCAACCTATCAGAGCTCTTGCAGCATGAACTGACATGTTGTCCACCCAATCAAAGGATCAGAGAATTAATCTAGTACTGAAAGCATAAGCTACAGTTGCAGTGCATAATATGTGGTTAGTAGTTGACTCAGAGAGAAAAACAATAGTTTAACAGTTTTCAACAAATTAATTTCTTCAAAAATGAAGGAGAAGCAAGAGAGAGTGAGATTTTGTCATTTGTTTTTCACTTTAAGTTTCACTTAGCCATGTAGCAAATGCAGCTGGCTAGTTTAGTTACTCAAACACCCTGCTCAAACAGAGGGATACTAAGTTAGCTAGCTGGCTAGGACTATCCAACACAACACTGGAACTCTTCCAAATCAAGGTAAGCTTTTGGTTTAATAAATTTATTGCCACCTGGGCAAGCCAGTGTAACTGCTTACTGACTATACACTGTAACGTTACTGATTGATTGTAAACCTAACGCATCAGTTATATTAGCTATGTTGACTAGGACATTCCAGTATGTGTTGTTCATTGAAGTCCACAAATGAAGGGAACAGTGAGAGAGGAGAGTGCAGAGGCTAGAACGTGGCTGCTATGATCATGGGTGTATTCATTCTGCCAATTCTGTTGAAAAAACATTTCTTAAACGGAAATATATATACAGTGCCTTGCGAAAGTATTCGGCCCCCTTCAACTTTGCGACCTTTTGCCCCATTTCGGGCTTCAAACATAAAGATATAAAACTGTATTTTTTTGTGAAGAATCAACAACAAGTGGGACACAATCATGAAGTGGAACAACATTTATTGTATATTTCAAACTTTTTTAACAAATCAAAAACTGAAAAAATGGGCGTGCAAAATTATTCAGCCCCTTTACTTTCAGTGCAGCAAACTCTCTCCAGAAGTTCAGTGAGAATCTCTGAATGATCCAATGTTGACCTAAATGACTAATGATGATAAATACAATCCACCTGTGTGTAATCAAGTCTCCGTATGAATGCACCTGCACTGTGATAGTCTCAGAGGTCCGTTAAAAGCGCAGAGAGCATCATGAAGAACAAGGAACACACCAGGCAGGTCCGAGATACTGTTGTGAAGAAGTTTAAAGCCAGATTTGGATACAAAAAGATTTCCCAAGCTTTAAACATCCCAAGGAGCACTGTGCAAGCGATAATATTGAAATGGAAGGAGTATCAGACCACTGCAAATCTACCAAGACCTGGCCGTCCCTCTAAACTTTCAGCTCATAAAAGGAGAAGACTGATCAGAGATGCAGCCAAGAGGCCCATGATCACTCTGGATGAACTGCAGAGATCTACAGCTGAGGTGGGAGACTCTGTCCATAGGACAACAATCAGTCGTATATTGCATAAATCTGGCCTTTATGGAAGAGTGGCAAGAAGAAAGCCATTTCTTAAAGATATCCATAAAAAGTGTTGTTTAAAGTTTGCCACAAGCCACCTGGGAGACACACCAAACATGTGGAAGAAGGTGCTCTGGTCAGATGAAACCAAAATTGAAGTTTTTGGCAACAATGCAACACGTTATGTTTGGCGTAAAAGCAACACAGCTCATCACCCTGAACACACCATACCCCCTGTCAAACATGGTGGTGGCAGCATCATGGTTTGGGCCTGCTTTTCTTCAGCAGGGACAGGGAAGATGGTTAAAATTGATGGGAAGATGGATGGAGACAAATACAGGACCATTCTGGAAGAAAACATGATGGAGTCTGCAAAAGACCTGAGACTGGGACGGAGATTTGTCTTCCAACAAGACAATGATCCAAAACATAAAGCAAAATCTACAATGGAGTGGTTCAAAAATAAACATATCCAGGTGTTAGAATGGCCAAGTCAAAGTCCAGACCTGAATCCAATCGAGAATCTGTGTAAAGAACTGAAAACTGCTGTTCACAAATGCTCTCCATCCAACCTCACTGAGCTCGAGCTGTTTTGCAAGGAGGAATGGGAAAAAATTTCAGTCTCTCGATGTGCAAAACTGATAGAGACATACTCCAAGCGACTTACAGCTGTAATCGCAGCAAAAGGTGGTGCTACAAAGTATTAACTTAAGGGGGCTGAATAATTTTGCACTCCCAATTTTTCAGTTTTTGATTTGTTAAAAAAGTTTGAAATATCCAATAAATGTCGTTCCACTTCATGATTGTGTCCCACTTGTTGTTGATTCTTCACAAAAAAATACAGTTTTATATCTTTATGTTTGAAGCCTGAAATGTGGCAAAAGGTCGCAAAGTTCAAGGGGGCCGAATACTTTCGCAAGGCACTGTATATATGCTGTAATAGAATTAGGCCATGCTCATTAAAAAAATAATCGCCCCTTCCTCATCATAAACGGCACTGACTGCCATTGAATCAATCAATATATAGAGAGAGAGAGAGCGAGTGAGAATAACGGTATGGTACTGTATTATGTGGGGTACAGCATTCTTGCTAATGGCTTCAACAAATATAGCCTCTTACGAAATATGGGATTCTTTCTATTGCCGCCTCCAGCTTTTTCCCACAATGCACAGTATATGAATGTAAATATACAGCAAAACAGGTAATACATTACTTTAAAATTGTATCGTAAAATTGCTGTAATTTTAAAGCAGTGTAGCGGAATACAATTGACCCCCCATAATGCATTGCTCTTTACAGTACTGTACTGTAATATATAGTTACAGTAGCTAACTGTGAACATTTTGCTGTAAATATGCAGCAAGGTGTTACAGTATAGACTAACTGACCAACCGATAGATCAAGAAATAACTGGTCTGGGAAATATGATAATAAGAGTTTACTCTTGAGGCTGGGTCATATAGACAACTAACATTTTGGAAGTGCAATTCCAACGTTGTTTCACAAATTACACACTATTCAGTTTTGACCAGGACCCATACATTCTTCCAAAAGGGTTATTCAGCTGTCCCCATAGGATAACCTTTTTGGTTCCATGTAGAACCTTTTGTGGAAAGGGTTCTACCTGGAACCAAAAGGGTTTTTACCTGGAACCAAAACTAGTTATTCAAAGGTTTCTCCTATGGGGACAGCCTGTAACGCCCGGGGTGTAGTGGATGAGAAGACAGGCACAGGAAGCAGAGAGTTCAGGGTAGTGCTAACTTTTAATGCTCAACAACGGTGAACATACGCCAACCAAAACAAATGCCCCAGCAAAAAACCCAAACACATGGGAAAACCGTGACACACAGACGTGTACACATGTACATCAAACAATCCCGCACAACCAGCAGGCAGGCCGAACAGGAAGGGGAGTTTCCTTCGGTAGGAGTCGTGACACAGCCAAAGAATCCTTTTAGGTTCTAGCACCTTTTTTCTAAGAGTGTAGGAATAGGGTTCCATTATGGCACATATGTCAGAGTCAAGGCCCGCGGGCCACATCCGGCCCGCGAGAAGGTTTTTTACGGCCCCTGGGATGATCTTGATTTATTATTAGAACCGGCCCGCAGACCGCAGCAAGCCGGCAGCCCGCAGATCTTTTACACGCACCAATACTACATTTCCCACAATGCAACGGTGACGCACCGAGCAGTAGGCTGCTTCATTTCAATATTTATTGGCACAGCAGTCGTCAGCATCACAGTAAAATTAACTTTCAGATACCCATCAAAAATGGCAAAACGGAAGGTGGACACTGAGAACCGGGGTTTCAAACAAGGTGGGAGTCGGAGTATATGTTCACGGAGGTAGCTGGAAAACCTGTGTGTCTTCTGTGTGGAGAAAGTGTGGCGGTACTGAAAGAGTATAATCTGAGACGACATTATGAAACGAAACACGCGGACAAAAACAAGAATATGGACATGGAACAAAGGCTACAAAAGGCAGAGGAATTAAAACGAGGCCTCAAATCTCGACAGGCTCTGTTCAAAAAAGCCAAATCACAAGGCCAGGCTGCTGTCAAGGCCAGTTTTATTTTGGCAGAAGAGATCGCTAAATCAGCCCGGCCATTTACGGAGGGGGATTTCATCAAAAACTGCATGATTAAAGTTTGTGACGAAGTTTGCCCAGAAAAAAGGCAACTCTTTTTAAATGTGAGTCTGAGCAGAAACACCATTGCCGAGAGAGTAGACCAGTTGTCCATCAATCTAAAAGAGCAGCTTGTGAAAAAGGGAAAAGATTTCATTGCATATTCCTTGGCTGTGGATGAGAGCACCGACATTTCTGACATTGCCCAGTTGTCAATTTTCATCCGCGGAGTGGACTCCAGCCTAAGCGTGACAGAGGAGTTTTTGGCTTTACGTCCTATGCATGGCACAACTACGGGGCATGATTTGTATGAAGAGGTGTCAAGATGTGTAAATGAGATGGAGCTGCCTTGGGAAAAACTCGTGGGTTTGACAACCGACGGAGCACCTGCGATGTGTGGACACAGGAGCGGACTGGTGGCGAAGATACGGGAAAAGATGCAAGAGGAAAACGCGACAGGTGAGCTGACAGCTTATCATTGTATCATACACCAGGAAGCGTTGTGCGGTAAAGCCTTGAAAATGGAGCATGTAATGAGCATCATCACGCGCACAGTTAACTTTATCAGAGCCAAAGGTTTGAATCACCGCCAGTTCAAGGCATTTCTGACAGAGCCATAAGAAAATATTGCTTTATTTATCTGATCATATTGGAATATATTTGTTAGGTTTTCAGTAGGTTCAATTAGGTTCACTAGACTATATGCGTCATTTAAAAATTTTTCAATGAACATTCGAACAGTCCGGCCCTCGGCTTGTAGCTAAATTTTTTATTTGGCCCTCCGTCCATTTGACTTTGACACCCCTGCATTATGGGATGCACTCACAAAGCTTGTTTTCACTTTTACTGAATTAGCACCAGCAGGTACATAGAAGACACTGAAGCTGAAGACAATAACCTCTTAATCACTGGTTCTATGATGTAACAGGATTGCTATGGAACTAATAATGGTTATTTTCATCAGTCTCATCAGTGTTCTGGTTAAGCATGCAACATATTGGCAGCCTATAGGAAAAACAACTATTATCTCACTATTTTAAGTTCCATGACATATTGTGAACTTCAGTTAATATATAACAATATATCTGAAAAGAAACCTTGTTTTTTAATTTATAGAAAGTAGATTCCTCAGTAGCCTTTCAGTAGTCAGTACTCAGTAGCCTTTCAGTAGTCAGTACTCAGTAGCCTTTCAGTAGTCAGTACTCAGTAGCCTTTCAGTAGTCAGTACTCAGTAGCCTTTCAGTAGTCAGTACTCAGTAGCCTTTCAGTAGTCAGTAGCCTTTACTAGTAGGCATTGCTCATAATGATATGAGTATTCCAGGACCCTGGCGGTAATCTCATATCATGACTACTGAAAGGCTACTGAGAAATCAACTTTCTAGTGTAAGTGCCTGATGTAGCCACCAGGCTGCTGTGTAATGCTGATTCCAGACCTCACAGCCCCTCCCTGCTCCACATGTGTTTTCCAGCTACAGTTAGTACTGAATGAGGACAGAGAGACATTCAGCAAAGTTCGCAACACTTGCAGCCCAGCCTTGGTACAGACTGCCACCATGTGGATTAATTTACCAAGGAACGAGTTACACCGCAATCTGAATTACACAGCAGAGTTGTGCATGATCTGCATTAAAAAAATACACAATTGGTTAACTGCATATACTAGAAAAAATAAATAAAGGGTCAACAGTCAAACTGTTTGATAACCCTTTGAAAAATATAAGTAATATGTTGGTTATTTATTTTGCACAATGCTTAATGTCACAACTAAAGTTGCACATTTTGGGGAATATTCAGAGGTGGAAACTTTCCGTGGAAATTAACGGGTATATATTGGAATTAACGGAAATATATGCAAATTAATATTAATACAATTTAAATGTAGATGTTTTTTGCATTAGATATATTTACCATATCATATGGAGACAGAAACATACATATTTTACCTTTTCATAAGTAGACATAATTGCAAATAATTAAATCCGTCCAATAGAAAAAAAATGTAGTTACGAATTGAACTTTAATTAAATGAGTTGACTCTTCACATGGGATGATTTCACCGAACAACAAAAGAAAGGAAATATTGAATGATCCCCAATGATCCATTGCGTCTCCCAAAAACGTTTTCATCATACATCTGTAAAATGATAGTCTAGAAACTAAAGCTTTGGTTGTCTTCCTTTCAGGCTTCCATGTCTTCTCCCTGGACCTCCTCAATGTCCACCTCTTGAATATCAGACATCATCTTCACTGTCACTTTCCAACCTTGTTGAGGATGGCTCATTGTCAGGCTAAAAAAAACTCAAATTTGCCCAGATGGCCACCAATTTTTCAACCCTTGTATTGGTCAGCCTGTTGCAAGCTTTGGTGTGTGTGTTCCCAAACGAGGACCAGTTGCGCTCAGAGGCGTCTCATGTTGGTGGAATTTGGAGGATGCTGGAGGCAACAGGGGAAAGAGCCTCAGATCCACAAAGTCCCTTCCACCAGGTGGCTGATGAGATATATTGGCACGACGACCATATTACATCTCCATCCCAAAGCCCTTGCTTGGAAGTGTACTTCGCCAGACTGCCAAGAACCTTGCCCTCATCCAGGCCAAGGTGGTGAGACATGGAAGTGATGACACCATAGGCCTTGATGATCTCTTCACCAGACAGGATGCTCTTGCCAGCATACTTGGGGTCCAACATGTACGCTGCAGTGTGTATGGACTTCAGGCAGGAGTCTTCACGCTTTTTGATGTATTTCAGAACTGCAGTTTCCTCTGCTTGGAGCAACAGTGAAGTGGGCAGGGAAGTATGGATTTCTTCTCTTACATTTGCAAGCAGAGTCTGAACATCAGACAGGATGGCATTGTCTCCCTCAATCCGTGCAATGGCCACTGCTATAGGTTTCAGGAGTTTCAGGCTGATTACCACTCTCTCCCAAAATACATCATCCAGGAGGATCCTATTGATGGGGCTGTCCATATCGTCAGACTGTGATATGGCCATTTCTTGGAGAGACTCCTTCCCCTCCAGGAGACTGTCAAACATGATGACATCACCACCCCAATGGGTGTTGCTGGGCAGCTTCAATGTGGTGCTCTTATTCTTCTCAATTTGCTTGGTAAGGTAGATTGCTGCTATAACTTGATGACCTTTCACATACCTAACCATTCCCCTGGCTCTCTTGTAGAGTGTATCCATTGTTTTCAGTGCCATGATGTCCTTGAGGAGCAGATTCAATGCATGAGCAGCACAGACAATGTGTGTGTTGTGAGGGTAGGACTCCTCCACTTTAGACCAAGCAGCCTTCATGTTCGCAGCATTGTCTGTCACCAGTGCAAATACCTTCTGAAGTCCAAGGTCATTGATGACTGCCTTCAGCTCATCTGCAATGTAGAGACTGGTGTGCATGTTGTCCCTTGTGTCTGTGCTCTTGTAGAATACTGGTTGAAGGGTGAAGATGATTATTCCCTGCCCACGAACATTCGACCACCCATCAGAGATGATTGCAATACAGTCTGCTTTCTCTATGATTTGCTTGACCTTCTCTTGAACTCAGTTGAACCCTGCATCCAGCAAATGGGTAGGTAAAGCATGTCTGGTTGGAGGGGTGTATGCTGGGCGAAGAACATTCAGAAATCTCTTCCAATACACATTGCCTGTGATCATCAGAGGTGAACCAGTTGCATACACAGCTCGAGCAAGACATTCATCGGCATTTCTCTGACTACGTTCCTCCATTTAGTCAAATAAACTTCTGATTCCATGAGGACCATGAACTGTTGCTATCGATAAGGTGTCTGATTCATAATTTTCACCTCAAATAGAAGTAGAGGGACTTTTGTCAGAGGTTACTTGTTGTGAGCACTGAGGGAACTTTATGCACTTGACCAGATGATTCTGCATCTTTTTTTTGCATTCTTCACATATGATTTGGCACAGTATTTGCAAATGTACACAGCTTTTCATTATACATTAGCTGCAGAGAAATGTCTCCACACATCAGATAGTGCCCATGGAATTTTGCTTTAAAGATGAGAAAAAATCAGTGAAAAAACAAATACAATTCCATTAACAAATAAATAGTTAAGAAGTTTAATTAAACAACTCCTTTGTAAGATAAATGTTTTAAAATGAAACGTATGGAAACAGGTGAATTAACACTCCTCAGTTAGCAGGCTCAAGTAAACTAAAACCCACACGGTTGCAAGAACTAACTAGCAGAAATTATTAACAAGTTAGAAATTAATTAAACACACTTTGATGTAGGCTACTATTTACTAGTTAACAAAAAATAATGTATGTCGAATAAAATATATTCACCTCACTCAGAATTGTAATCAAAACTTACCAGAAAGCATTTAGTCCTTGGCTCAGACAGTGTAGTAGTATAGGCTTAAAAGCATATCATTAGTGTAAGATCTTGAGAATCAGCTGTACATGTGATGGAAGAGTGCACTGCACATGTGATGGAAAAATGCACTGTGCATGGAGAGGGTTGAATTCCATTGAACTGGGGATGGTTTAACCAAAATATGCCACAAGACCTAGAATTGCCTTATGTGTATCTCACAAAAAAGGTTGACTGTTATAAGCACATTTTTTTGATGAATTTAAAGCAACTTCCCATGGAAAATTTCAAAGTTTCTGACCCTTTGCAACCCTAGTCACAACTATTCTACATGGTTATTTCCCTTTATCAATCACACTAAATTGCAGTCCACAATAGGTCAGAATGAGACCAATGCATTTCATAGCACTCCTTCCTTTACAATATATGGTTCACAGGGTTCCTGTTGTCTCTGTTTTGAATTAGTCTACTGGTATACACTGAGTATACAAAACATTAGGAACACCTTCCTAATATTGATTTGCACCCCCTTTTGCCCTCATAACATCCTCAATTTGTCAGGACATGGACTCCACAAGGTGTCAAAAGCGTTCCACAGGGATGCTGGCACTTGTTGACTCCAATGCTTCTCACAGTTGTGTCAAGTTGGCTGGATGTCCTTTGGGTGGTGGACCATTCTTGATACACATGGGAAACTGTTGAGCGTGAAAAACCCAGCAGCGTTGCAGATCTTGACACACTCAAACCGGTGCACCTGGCACCTACTACCATTCCCTGTTCAAAGGCACTTAAATCTTTTGCCTTTCTCATTCACGTTCTGAATGGCACACATACACAATCCATGTCTCAATTGTCTCAAGGCTTTAACCTGCCCCCCCCCCTTCTTCTACACTGATTGAAGTGGATTTACAGTTAGTTTCCCACTATGGTTATAATCCAAAACCCCTGTGGTTGGTCCAACAGGCGGGGTAAACAATCAGCAGTAACACTCATAACCACTAGAGGTCTCCCTGACTCATCTATTTATTCTCTCAGTTTAATATTCTCTGAAGACCTAGGGACAGCTCAGAATTGCTGAAAAATATTATCTTTATTTGGCTTTTATATTATTATTTTCTGAAGACCTAGGGAAACCTCAGAATGAATAAAAAACAATCTTTAATTATTTATAAATCGATACATTTTATTCATGCTTTTAGCCTGGTTCCAGATGACTTTATGCTGTGTAGCCAACTCCTATGGTCGTTGTTTTGCAACATTTGGCATGACAATGACCATAGCAGTTGGCAAATCTGCACGAACAGATCTGGGACAAGACTAGCCTTTTCCTTGCAAGGAGCCTGAAATTAAATACCTTAAAATACCTTTGCCCTTGTCCCCTAGGTCCTGGTCCAGAGAAGTGCACTAAATAGGAAATAGAATGCCATTTATGATGCACACAATTAGGTAATTGAACTTTCTGTGTGAGAGAGAGATGAGGCTACTCAGTTACAACTCAATTAAAACTTTAGCGAGGAGAGCTTAGGCTGCGTTTCTTTACCAAGGTCTTCCCATGGATAGGTTTATGTGTTTGCAGCATATATAAGTCATCAGTCATCTCATTTGTAATGCTCTCTGGCCCATTGCGTTGTTCACTTTGTTTTACACCCCGTCACATCCCTCCCTTGTCTAGGATATCTTTACTGTACTGATCTGGAGGCAAAGCAGCGGGATACATGGTTGAATGGCTGGTCTTTTTTTACCCCTGTTTGGTCCTTATTCAGAGCTATTCATAAGAAGCTGTACGTTGACAGCCGACAAGCACTTGACCCTTTTTCATGCAACAAATGTCCCTTGTTGTGACCAGGAGACAGTACAAATGAAATTATCCCTGTTTTTCATTCTGCTGATGCTATGCTGAATCATGCTGTTTTGATAGAGGAAACAACCTCTATTGACTTACTTGGAGTAGGCTACATAGTACTATTACATATCACAGGGCATCAGTGTTAATTTCCAGTACAAAGCTTTTAAGCAATATTGATTACTTCCCTATTTCCCCAAGCTATTTTGGAAGTGTTCCTGATAAATAAACCAGTGTTAAATAATGAGACAAATTAACTCTCCCAAATGTTAACCAAATAGAGAACCAGGGCAGCATCTCTTTGGGAACAAATTCTTAGAAAAGTTACTTTGGAAAGTGTATATCAGTGTGTAACCATGTTCAATCAGGTGACCCCTGTCATTCATTTGCTTCAGGAAACAGATACAGAGATAGGATGAGTCCCAAATAGCACCCTATTCCCTATTGATGGTGCTTTCAAGACAACTGGGAACTCGAGGTCAAATCATGACAGTGATCTTCAGGTCGCAAAGTCAGAGCTTTAGAAAGAGGCCCAAGTTCCCCACTTGGATGACAGTTCAAAACACTTTTTCCCAGTTGGAACTCGTTTTTGTCCGAGTTCCCAGCTGTCTTGCACGCACTGATGTCGGAAGACAGAGATTTTAGAGTTCCGAGGTGTTTAGTGCATTACTTTTGACCAGAAACCATGTCAAACAGTTTGATGACAACATTGTCATCTTTTGAAGATATTAGGCCATTTTCACTGTAAATGGTTTCTCAATACTGCTTACACTTTTCCAGAAATGTCACTTCCCATGCAAGATCAGGTTGCTCAACACCCGAGGAAGGGAGAATAAAGTGTATCTTTGTCTCGTTTGATGATGCCATGACAATAAGGCCCTTTGCCTTACTCCAATTAGATCAATATGTCTGAACAGTTCTCATGACACCATCTACTGACAAGTACTTTAATCTTAACCAACCACGTTGTCAATGGGCCCCGTAGTGCTCTATACAGGGAATAGGATGCCATTTGGGACAAAACCGGGACAAAATCATTGTCTGTGTGAGGTGCTCTCCAGTCCAGGAGTGAATGTAAGTTCACTAGATGTTGGAACATTGCTGCGGGGACTTGCTTCCATTCAGCCACAAGAGCATTAGTGAGGTCGGGCACTGATGTTGGGCGATTAGGCCTGGCCTGCAGTCAGCTTTCCAACTCATTCCAAAGGTGTTCGATGGAGTTGAGGTCAGGGGCTCTGTGCAGGCCAGTCAAGTTTTTTCACACCGATCTCGACAAACCATTTCTGTATGGACCTCGTTTTGTGCACAGGCGCATTGTCGTGCTGAAACAGGAAAGGGCGTTCCCCAAACTGTTGCCACAAAGTTGGAAGCACAGAATCGTCTAGAAAGCCATTGTATGTGCAGCATTAAGATTTCCCTTCACTGGAACTAAGGGGCACAGTCCGACCCATGAAAAACAGCCCAAGTCCATTATTCCACCTCCACCAAACTTTATTGTTGGGACTATGCATTCGGCAGGTAGCGTTCTCCTGGCATCGAACAGCACAATAACTGTTCGTCGGGAGCTTCATGAAATGGGCTTCCATGGCCGAGCAGCTGCACTCCAGCGAGCCAAAGCTTGGCATTCTGCATGGTGATCTTACGCTTGTGTGCGGCTGCTCGGCCATGGAAACCCATTTCATGAAGCTCCCAACGAACAGTTCTTGTGCTGTCGTTGCTTCCAGAGGCAGTTTAGAACTCAGTAGTGAGTGTTGCTGTCACGACTTCTGCCGAAGTCGATGCCTCTCCGTGTTCGGCGGTCGACGTCGCCGGTCTTCTCGCCATCGCCGATCCATTTTTAATTTTCCATTTGTTTTGTCACATTTTCCCACACACCTGGTTCTCATTTCCCTCATTATGTGTTGGGTATTTCCCCCTATGTCCTTGTGTGGTATTATTTATTGTAAGTGCTTGTGCACATTTTGTTTGACAGGTGCGTGTCGGGTTATTGTGCCCATACTTTGTATTGGACTTTGTATTGTATTGTATTGGTTTTACTATTTAACTGCTCCGGCTATTACCAACTTCTGCTCTCCTGCGTCTGACCTCCCTGCCACCAGATACGCACCCCTTACATTTGCATACAATTACAGATGATTTTTATGCACTACGCGCTTCAACACTCGGCGGTCGCATTCTGTGAGTTTGTGTGGCCTGCCACTTTGCGGCTGAGCCTTTGTTGCTCCTAGCTTGTTGAGAGAATGCCAAGAGTGTGCAAAGCTGTCATCAAGGCAAAGGCTGGCTACTTTAAAGAATCAAAAATCAAAAATATATATTTTTGGTTACTACATGATTCCATATGTGTTATTTCATATTATTTATTATTCTACAATGTAGAAAATAGTATAAATAAAGAAAATCCCTTTAATGAGTAGGTGTGTCCACACTTTTGACTGGTACTGTGTATATAGTACCAGTCAAAAGTGTGGACACACCTACTCATACACAGTACCACACCTACTCATACACAGTACCAGTCAAAAGTGTGGACACACCTACTCATTAAAGTTTTTTTTGTATAAATATAGTATTAGTTTTTGAGTGGATTATTCCTTTAAGTCACTAGCTAGTTTGCTTTGATTGCTAGTTGTTTTGGTCCAGCTAGCTAGTTTTAGTCAGTTTGGTTCGGCTTGTTTTTTGGGTCATGCTGGTTTGCATGTACTGTACCTCGCTACATATTTTATACCAAGACTAAAGCTATGGCTAGACTTTTTCTGTTGTGCATTTATTGTAACAGAATAAGGTCATTTTAATTTCAGGGTTGTAAGGGTCTTGTGATGATACAAAAATGTCTTAACTCTAATGTTGAAGTTTTTGTTAAATAGTGTCAGAAAGAGTCAGAAAGAGTGTAAAGCTATACTGGAATATATAGCTCACTGAAAAAGTGCAAAGTCATCCTAGCTAGGGCTGGTTCTTGAATTCTGCAGTCAAGGAGACTGGGCCTTAATTGAGAACATACCCATCCTGGAAATGGAATTTTCCCACACTGCTCCACTTCTGCAAGAGCAGTTTAGAAATGGGGGGTTATGGGGTACAGAATATATGGCCAAAACATGCAGTTAGGTAAACCCTCAACCTACATCTACACACACTGCCACTTATCTTACTAGTACTGGACCATTTAAAACCAGAAATAGATTACATTGCAGTATAAGTGGAACATACAGTTCTAAGTACTATGACTCCATGTTGTTAATCTCCTCCAATCTTGAAATAAGATGTTTTTCTCCAATAGTGTTGGCATAATGGTTGAGCAAACACTGTGTTACACCCCTGTTTTAGATCAATATTGAATCTTGGGCACATGACCTTAGGTGACAGAGGTGTACTAACAGCAACATGTTTTCCTCATTCACTTTCATGTCCAATGACCATTGAAAGCATTTTACTATCATTTGAAAGCATGTTACGATCATATCCAATAACCATTGAAAGCATTTCTTGGAGCAGTATGTGTTGCTTTCAAAAGATCTGTATGATATAATTGTAATGATTATGACAAACAAGCTCCTAGCCAACATGTTGACACTCGTGGGATGCGTCCTAAGTGGAACCCTATTGACAAGATAGTGTACTACTTGTTGCACTACCCCAGGGCTGCCCAACCCTCTTCCTGGAGATCTACTGTCCTGTAGGTTTTCAGTCCAACCCTAATTTAGCGTATCTGATTCAGCTATATAAGGTCTTGTTGAGCAGCTAATTAGTAGAATCAGGTGTGTTAAATTAGGGTTGTACTGAAAACCCACAGGATGGTAGACCTCCAGGAAGAGGGATGGGCAACCCTGCTCTACCCTATGGGCATCTGGTCAAAAGTAGTGCACTACAGTATATTGTCACTAGGGTGCCATTTGGGACATAATCTCATTTTCTAAAGCACAGAGAATCCTAAAGCACAGTATCCTCAAGACATTAGTGGGGGCAGAAGCATGCCTAACCTCGCGTACCAACGTCTTGTCTTGCATCAACTATTAATGATGATAACCACATATTCTATAAGTTACTGTGTGGTTTGGTGGAAGTTGTGAAACTTACATGGATTTCGACAGATAAAGCGTGGGTTTCCAATTTGAGAGAATATTTTGCCTTGATGAATACAAAATGCATTGTTGATTGTGTGTGTGTGTATTCATCAGTATGCAGGCACGTTGGCAGAGAGGCTGCTGATCATTTTGGCCTGAGTACTGCCTAATCTTGATGTTCACAGGCTACGGAGCATGGGAACGAGCCGGGAACAAAAGCGTGGCACTCTCCTGCTCCCTGGTTGCATCCAAACTGGCACCCTATTCCCTACATAGTGCACTACTTTTGACAAAAGTCTTATGGGCCTTGGTCAAAAGTAGTGCACTACATAGGTAATAGGATGTCATTTGGGACACGACCCTGTCTTATCAGGACGCCTCTGAGGCGCAAACCATCATCAGTCTCACATGGAGCAAGGAGGAGGTGAGTTGGCAACGCCACAACACCAGAGTGGGAGGAAGAGTTATGTAACCGGCTATGGCTACAGTTCGCTAAAGCTGAAGACACTCGTTGTGTCCCAAATGGCATCCTTTTCCCTATGTAGTGCACTACTTTACCCTATACTTTTGACCAGGGCTTATAGGGCTCTGGTCAAAATTTGTGAACTAATAGGGTGCCATTTGGGACACAACCGTGTGTAGACTAGAGAAAGTACTCAGCAGAGGTTAACAAAGCTAGGCCTGTCTCTTATGGGTAGACAGAGGAGGAGGGAGACGGAGGAGGAGGAGGAGAGAGAGAGAGACAGAGAGAGAGAGAGAGAGAGAGAGAGAGAGAGAGAGAGAGAGAGAGAGAGAAAAGCCTGTGACAAAGGGTGTGTAACGATTTATCTGGTCATTTCATAAAAAGTCACTTTGGGTGGCATGTATATATTTATATAAGATGTCATACACATAGGAGTTGGATTATTACCACGTCTTTCCACAGTGACGCTGTAATCAAAATGAAGGGACAGTCATGGTGTGAGCATGATTATGTAGGAGTAGGACTTCATAGGACATTGCACATCAGATGCTGTCCTCACTTGAAGCCAAACCAGGACATCAAATTAGACATATTTTATGAAGTTATGCACGTGGAAGGGAATTAGACACAGTCCAGAAAGAGGCTTGAACACGCTGATGTCCAAAGGGAAGATTTGACTTACAGAAACATTCTAGACATTCAAGCCTACAATTCTCCCAAGTAACAGCAACAGTATATAAGAAACCTCATCTGATCAATAATTACTTTTCAACAAGCACTTTATTTACTAGTCCAGATCCTTTTTTACATATAATATGTTGTTAAGAAACCAGCCTAAGAACATACATTTATTTGTATTGCTTGATGCATATTTAGGGAATGGGAGCCAAGTAAGGTGAGAACGTAGCAAACTGGTCCAATAAACCACACTGCCAAATTAATACCCCCTCACCAACCAGAGTAGTTTGTTTTCCCCATGCTCATATTGTATGTAGGTGAATCAGTCAGCCAGTGGCCTGTACTTGTGTCCTGTCTGTCTGTGTTCCTGAAAAGTGGTTTGACTCGCTCCAACAGTAACAGTGAGCTGTCAGTCACACCTGAGTCCTGGCACACAGCTAAGCTCTGTGAGTTTCTAACCTGTATATACAAACGTATGTGGACACCCCTTCAAATTAGTGGATTTGGCTATTTCAGCCACACCCATTGCTGACAGGTGCATACAATCAAGCACACAGCATTGCAATTTCCATAGACAAACATTGGCAGTAGAATGGCCTTATTGAAGGGCTCAATGACTTTCAACGTGGCACCGTCATAGGATGCCACCTTTCCAACAAGTCAGTTCATCAAATTTCTGCAATTCTAGAGCTGCTCCGGTCAACTGTAAGTGCTGTTATTGTGAAGTGGAAATGTCTAGGAGCCACAACGGCTCAACGGGACCGCCGAGTGCTGGAGCGCGTAGTGCGTACAAATCGTCTGTCCACGGTTGCAACACTCACTTTCGAGTTCCAAACTGCCTCTGAAAGCAATATCAGCACAAGAACTGTTCGTCTGGAGCGCTTTATGAAATGGATTTCCATGGCCAAGCAGCCGCACACAAGCCTAAGGTCACCATGCACAATGCCAAGCTTCGGCTGGACTCCGGAGCAGTGGAAACACGTTCTCTGGAGTGATGAATCGTACTTCACCATCTGACAGTCTGACAGATGAATCTGGGTTTGGCGGATGCCAGGAGAACGCTACCTGCTGGAATGCATAGTTAGTGCCAACTGTAAAGTTGGATGGAGGAGGAATACTGGTTTGGGCTAGGCCCCGTAGTTCCAGTGAAGGGAAATCTTTAACGTTACAGCATAAAATGACATTCTAGACAATTCTGTGCTTCCAACTTTGTGGCAACAGTTTGGGGAAGGCCTTTCCTGTTCCAGCATGACAATAGCCCCATGCACAAAAAAAGGTCCATACAGAAATAGTTTGTCAAGATTGGTGTGGAAGAACTTGACTGGCCTGCACAGAGCCCTGACCTCAACCCCATCGAACACCTTTGGGATGAATTGGAATGCCAACTGCGAGAAAGGCCTAATTGTAAAAATCTGTGATAATGTTGCCTCAGCAAGACTTACTTGGCAGCAGGTGCATTAATGTGCTTGGAGTAAAGACTGTGTATTCAAGCACCACATACGTAGTTCTTGTCTTTTAGCATCCCATTATTTTGCCGTAGGTCAGGGAAGGGGATACTTAACAGGTGGGATGGTAGTAAATTCAGGGATGGTGCCGGGAAGCGGGAGGAGGAAGAAGGGGGAGGAGTAAAATGGGGGATGGGGTGTCTTTACAATCAGCAAGGAAAATAAGGAAAGTGAAGTGGAAAAACACTGGAGACTAAGGTCGTTTTTAGCAGTGAAGAGGCATGTCAGTCCTCATCAGTGAAATGATGAACATTTCTGTCTGCAGTTATTACAAAAAGACAAGCACAGAGACAAACAGACTGTCAACATTGGCTTGGTCTCTTTTGTGTCAAAAGCAAGAAGAGTGACTCTATTTCAGTGTGTTTGACACACATGTTACATTTACACACTAAAGCAGCAGCCCAACTCACGGTCATGTATGTTTAGCCCACATACCCTCTCTCTATGCATATAAACCTGTTTGCATGTATTATATATGTCTGATTCACACAGACCCAATTCAATGTTGCAATCCAGAGAACACAGGATTCCAGTACAGGGGGAACAGTTACATAAATGCCTGAGTGAGAACATTTTGTTCTGATTGAGGGTGAGCAATCTGACACCAGGGAGTTTTACAAAAGAGAATAGAAGAAGATATTGGCTAGAAGTCAGAACTATTACAGTGTGGGAAAAAAGTATTTGATCCCCTGCTAATTTTGTACGTTTGCCAAAGAAATGATCAGCCTATAATTGTAATGGTAGGTTTATTTGAACAGTGAGAGACTGAACAACAACAAAGAAATCCAGAAAAACGCTTGTCAAAAATGTTATAAATTGATTTGCATTTTAATGAGGGGAATAAGTATTTGACCCCCTCTCAATCAGAAAGATATCTGGCTCTCAGGTGTCTTTTATACAGGTAACAAGCTGAGATTAGGAGCACACTCTTAAAGGGAGTGCTCCTAATCTCAGTTTGTTACCTGTATAAAAGACACCTGTCCACAGAAGCAATCAATCAATCAGATTCCAAACTCTCCACCATGGCCAAGACCAAAGAGCTCTCCTAGGAAGTCAGGGACAAGATTGTAGACCTACACAAGGCTGGAATGGGCTACAAGACCATCGCCAAGCAGCTTGGTGAGAAGGTGACTACAGTTGGTGCGATTATTCGCAAATGGAAGAAACACAAAAGAGCTGTCAATCTCCCTTAGCCTGGGGCTCCATGCAAGATCTCACCTCGTGGAGTTGCAATGATCATGAGAACGGTGAGGAATCAGCCCAGAACTACACGGGAGGACCTTGTCAATGATTTCAAGGCAGCTGGGTCCATAGTCACCAAAAAGACAATTGGTAACACACTACGCCATGAAGGACTGAAATCCTGCAGCGTTCGCAAGGTCCCCCTGCTCAAGAAAGCACATATACATGCCTGTCTGAAGTTTGCCAATGAACATCTGAATGATTCAGAGGACAACTGGGTGAAAGTGTTGTGGTCAGATGAGACCAAAATGGAGCTATTTGGCATCAATTCAACTCGCCATGTTTGGAGGAGGAGGAATGCTGCCTATGACCTCAAGAACACAATTCCCACCATCAAACATGGAGGTGGAAACATCATGCTCTTGGGGTGTTTTTCTGCTAAGGGGACAGGACAACTTCCCCGCATCAAAGGGACGATGGACGGGGCCATGTACCGTCAAATCTTGGGTGAGAACCTCCTTCCCTCAGCCAGGGCATTGAAAATGGGTCATGGGTGGGTATTCCAGCCTGACAATGACCCAAAACACATGGCCAGGGCAACAAAGGAGTGGCTCAAGAAGAAGCACATTAAGGTCCTGGGGTGGCCTAGCCAGTCTCCAGACCTTAATCACATAGAAAATCTGTGGAGGGAGCTGAAGGTTCAAGTTGCCAAACGTCAGCCAAGAAACCTTAATGACTTGGAGATGGGGACAAAATCCCTCCTGAGATGTGTGCAAACCTGGTGGCCAACTACAAGAAACGTCTGACCTCTGTGATTGCCAACAAGGGTTTTGCCACCAAGTACTAAGTCATGTTTTTCAGAGGGGTCAAATACTCATTTCCCTCATTAAAATGCAAATCAATTTATAACATTTTTCACATGCGTTTTTCTGGATGTTTTTGTTGTTTTTCGGTCTCTCACTGTTCAAATCAACCTACCATTAAATTTATAGACTGATCATTTCTTTGTCAGTGGGCAACTTGCATTCTGAATCATGTTTGGGTTGAAATACAGAAGATGTTTACTTATTCTTCTACTTATTCTTATATATTTTACTTAGAATACGTTTACTCATATTTCCAAGATGGCGTAGCAGTGCAGACGTTGTTTGTCATCCTCCCATGTAATTTTCTTCCATCTTTCTTTGTATAAATTTCAATATCTTTTTTTTATCTTTATCTCTTTTTCAATTTTTTTATTTAATATACCTTCCGGCAACCCGCCTTGACTAATGTGATTCATGTCTGCTATTTTTAGACCTTATAGCCAGAACCTCCATCAGAAGCTAGCCATCAGAAGCTAACCGGCTACTAGCTATTTAGACATCATTAGCCACTGCTAGTAGCCTCCCGGACTCTTCACTAACACGACTAGAATCCACTACATCACCAGATTCTTGCTGTAAGCTCTGGACCTTTCCATCGGATCATCGCAGCAAGCTAGCGGCTACCGAGTGGCTATAGTTTAACGCCCTTGTCCCGAAGCTAGCACCAGTTATCAAGAGCTAGGCTCATCTCCCGGCTAGCAAACAAAATTACTCCAGCTACAATACCTCTTTTGCCAACTGGCCTGGATCCTTCGTCGACACGGAGCCCCCCGCCGATCCATCACAACTGGTCTGCCGACGTAATTCCATCTGTTGTGCCCTCAACCGGCTTTTGCTGGACATCGGTGAAGATGCTTCTTCTAGCCCCGGCTTGCTAACTTTTTTTGTCCATTCATCGCCATTTTACCTGTTGTTGTTGTCTTAGCTGATTAGCTGTTGTTGTCTTATCCATTGTTGTCTTAGCTAGCTCCCCTAATCAACACCTGTGATTGCTTTATGCCTCGCTTTATGTCTCTCTCTAATGTCAATATGCCTTGTATACTGTTGTTTAGGATAGTTATCTTTTGTTTTAGTTTACTGTGGAGCCCCTAGTCCCACTCAACATGCCTCAGATACCTCTTTTGTCCCACCTCGCACACATGCAGTGACCTCACCCAGCATAACTAGTGCGTCCAGAGATGCAACTTCTCTTATCGTCACTCAATGCCTAGGCCACTGTACCCGCACCCTACCATACCCCTGTCTGTACATTATGCCCTGAATCTATCCTACCACGCCCAGAAATCTCAGGTGGAAAAATGTCAACAAGCATCTTCCAGTCCCGGGCCATGGCTAGGTGTCCCGTTTCTGGCTTCGTAGGAGGACGCTTGGGCCTTTTCTGTCCCTCCCCGGAGGACGCTTGGGCCTTTTCTGTCCCTCCCCGGATGAATGTTGTTTTGACGGGATTGCTTGTTTTTGGAGGAAATGAATTGGTTGCACTGCTCTTCGTCTCAAGTGCTGCAGCAAGGCTCTTGAGGACCTGATTGTGCCTCCAGGTGTAGTGGCCTTGTGAGAGGCTGGTCTTGCAACCTGTCATTATATGCCTGAGAGTCGCTGGAGCTGGGCAGAGGGGGCAGGTCGGGTCCTCGCCATAGCATTGATGTAGGTTTTTTGGTGATGGAAGCACATCATAAACAGCTCTTATGATGAAGCTGATGTTGCTTGCCTCCATTTGCCAAAGCTCACTCCAGTTGATCTTTCTCCTCTCCAGGCCTTCCCACCGCGTCCATTGCCCTTGTTTAGCAAGAGAGACAGCCTTTGCACTTCTTGCAGTCTCCTCCTGTCTGCGCACCTCCTCGACCACCAGCTTCCTGGGTTCAGATGTTGTTGCCTTATGGAACGTTGGTTTGCTTGCTGCCAGGCCAAAACCTCCTCTTCCATGCTGGATATTCCCCACAATGTCTAGGTGTCTCAGGGCTGATGTTGCTTGCTGCACAGCCTTGGATGATGTCCATTTCCATCCAGTTTGTAGGGGAGGTGCAGCCCTGCTAATGGTATGGTCTTTGGAGTCCTTTAATGTCATCTGAAGTCTTACTTTAGAGCACTTGTACTCCTCCGTTAGACTTGTAAGAGGTAGTTCAAGGACCCCTTTGACATAGAGGCCGATGTTACTCAGGCATCGTGGGACACCCATTCATTTCTTCACGTATGAGGTACTGGTTCGCTCCATCTTCTCCACTGTTGTTATTGGGACCTCATAGACGGTGAGTGGCCACATTACCCGGGGGAGAAGTCCAAACTTTAGGCACCAAAGCTTAAGCTTCCCAGGCAGTAGGGTCTTAGGATTCCGCACTTTTCCTTTGCGAAGAGGTCTTTGACAAATGTAAGTTCTTTTTATAGAACTGTGTTCTTGAGTGTTCCTTCTTCCTACGAAGATTCCTTAAATTTTCCACTCTTCGCAAGGTTGCCAGCCGACATTTGATGTCTGCTTGGAGTAGCATGAGACCTTCTCTCTCTGCATCAGAGGCTTTCTTCCACTGCTTTCTCAGCTGCCTTCTCTCTCTGACAAGTATCTCGATCTCTTGCTGCCTCCTAGATTTGGCTGGCGTGGGTGTTGTCTTGCCACTTCTCCTTTCGTTTACTCCAAAGCGCTCTCTCCGTAGTGGTAGATAATGTCTCCCATCCTTTCAAGCTTTTTCTCTGCTGTTCCTACCTGTTGTTCCAAGATTTGTGTCAGATCGTTGTTGATTATTTCCCACTCTCTCTTTTCAACAGCTTTGGGCCACTTCACACTCGGTCTGTGCCCTTTGATCTTTTCCTCTTTTAGAGGTCTCTGTGGTTGGGTGAGTTCATCCACCGGCACTTCTGTACTTGTGTTATCCTCCTCCGTTACAGGGGTGCTGATGCTCTGCAAACTTTGGTTTGCGTCCCGTCGCTGTGCTTCATTCGACTGATTTGACTGGCTGCTTCGTAGGAAGTACTGGTCAATGCGAGGTCCGTGTCCCTGCTCTCCCAAGCACCTTTTCCTCCCTTGATGGATCCTTAACCGCCTTGCCGATGTTACTCTCTCCCAACCACAGCTGCACACCTGAAGTGTGTGTCCTACTGCTGTTATGGTTGTCTCATGTGCTGTGTTCCTACTCGTAGTCGTTTCCGTTCCTGGGTCCATAGCCGTGAGATCAGTCGTTGAGCCATCTTGCGTCCCAGCTCTCGCAGGCTCTAGGGGTATGTTCCTTTGTTGACTTTCAGTAGCACTTAGCGGGTGTCTCCAACATACTGAAGCAGCGTCAGAGACTGCCAACATGCGTGGCTAGCCCATGACAGCCCCAGTGGGATCTATTCCCTCCGGTCAGATGTCTCTCCAAGCTGTCACACAGACTTTCCTATGTTGCCAGCTGTCCTTTCACAGCAGTCACTGGACTGGTCCAGATAATCAGAATCATAAAACACGGGACGAGATGTTAAAAACGGTCCATTGTACCAATAGATGGTATGCACTCACATGAGATTTGCAGTGATGTTGACAGATTGGCATGGGAGGTTTATTTCTTAGACTGGGTTAAGATGTCAATTTTGGGACACATCCTCAGTAGTGTGCCTTAAAATCAGTGGGTGTTTCGGCCTTTAATCACTAAACACCCTCATCAAAGGTGGCCAGCTAAAGGGTGATCAAGCCTGAGCTTGTGTCCCATGCCCAAATAAGATTTCCCACGGGACTATGCAAGGCAGGGGCGTCCTCTTCCCTGAGCCAGCCCTACAGCTGACCGCATACCTCAGACCTATATCCATACCTTACAGACCTATATCCATCCGCCCTGCATTTCTAAAGTTTTTGAAAGCCAAGTTAACAAACTGATCACCGACCATTTCGAATCTCACCGTACCTTCTCCGCTGTGCAATCCGGTTTCTGAGCTGGTCACGGGTGCACCTCAGCCATGCGCAAGGTACTAAACGATATCATAAGCGCCATTGATAAAAGACAAGGCTTTCGACTCTATCAATCACCATATTCTTTTCGGCAGACTCAACAGCCTTGTCTTCTCAAATGACTGCCTCGCCTGGTTCACCAACTCCTTCTCAGACAGAGTTCAGTGTGTCAAATCGGAGGGCCTGTTGTACGGACCTCTGGCAATCTCTATGGGGGTACCACAGGGTTCAATTCTCTGGCCGACTCTTTTCTCTGTATATATCAACGATGTCACTCTTGCTGCCGGTGATTCCTTGATCCACCTGTACGCAGACGACATCATTCTGTATACATCTGGCCCTTCTTTGGACACTGTGTTAAACCTCTTGATACTCCCCATTCCGGATCCGGGATCGTGAATAAAGCCTCAGGCTCATTAGCATAACGCAACGTTAACGATTTCTGAAAATCGCAAATAAAATGAAAATAATGTGCCTGCTCTCAAGCTTATCCTTTTCTTAACAACACTGTCATCTCAGATTTTCAAAATATGCTTTTGAACCATAGCAATTCACTAATTTGTGTAAGAGTATGCAAAGCTAGCTTAGCATTTTGAGTAGCATTTAGCACGCAACATTTTCACAAAAACCAGATAACCAAATAAATAAAATCATTTACCTTTGAAGAGCTTCGGATGTTTTCAATGAGGAGACTCTCAGTTACATAGCAAATGTTCAGTTTTTCCTGAAAGAATCTTTGTGTAGGAGAAATCGCTCCGTTTTGTACATCACATTCGGCTACCGAAACGAACCGAAAATTCAGTCACCAACAACGTCAAACTTTTTCCGAATTAACTCCATAATATCGACTGAAACATGGCAAATGTTGTTTGGAATCAATCCTCAAGGTGTTTTTTCACATATCTCTTCATTGATATATCGTTCATGGAAGCCTGCTTTCTTCTCTGAATTCCATGGAAAAATACTTGCAGCTGAGGTTTGCGCACCAATTTCGGCGCAGGACACCGGGCGGACACCTGGTAAATGTGGTCTCTTATGGTCAATCTTCCAATGATATGCCTACAAATACGTCACAATGCTGCAGACACCTTGGGGAAACGACAGAAAGGGCAGGCTCATTCCTCTCGCATTCACAGCCATATAAGGAGACAATGGAAAACGGAGCCTCAAAAATCCTGCTGATTTCCTGGATGCCGTTTCATCTTGGTTTTGCCTGTAGCTCACGTTCTAGGGCACGCACAGAGAATATCTTTGCAGTTCTGGAAATGTCAGAGTGTTTTCTTTCCAAAGCTACCAATTATATGCATAGTCGAGCATCTTTTTGTGACAAAATATTGGATTAAAACGGGCACGTCTTTTTATCCAAAAATGAAATAGTGCCCCCATTGCATCAAGAGGTTTTAACAAACCTCCAAACGAGCTTCATGCCATACAACACTCCTTCTGTGGCCTCCAACTGCTCTTAAATGCTAGTAAAACTAAATGCATGCTCTTCAATTTGATGCAGTCTATCATAGTGCCATCCGTTTTGTCACCAAAGCCCCATATACCACCCACCACTGTGACCTGTAGGTTCTCGTCGGCTGGCCCTCGCTACATATTCGTTGCCAGACACTGGCTCCAGGTCATCTATAAGTCTCTGCTAGGTAAAGCTCCACCTTATCTCATCTCACTGGTCACCATGACAACACCCACCCGTAGCACGTGCTCCAGCAGGTATATCTCACCCCCTTTGGCCGCCTTTCCTTCCAGTTCTCTGCTACCAATGAATGGAACGAATTGCAAAAATCGCTGAAGTTGGAGACTTATATCTCCCTCACTAACTTTAAGCATCAGCATTGTTAATTTGCTAAATTGTAATTCCTACTATGGCCTATTTATTGCCTTACCTCCTGACGCCATTTGCACATACTGTATATAGACTTTTTCTACTGTGTTATTGACTGTACGTTTGTTTATTCCATGTGTAACTCTGTGTTCCTGTTTGAGTCACACTGCTTTGCTTTATCTTGGCCAGGTCGAAGTTGTCAACTTGTTCTCAACTGGCCTACCTGGTTAAATAAAGGTAAAATAAATATAAAATAAGTTACTTATAAATTACACAATATAAAGTATGATGCACTGACATTAAGGTGATGTAACATGGGTTTATACCACCATGTGTTGCTACTGGGATATTTCCATGTGTTTCACCCTTTAATCAATGGGACAGGGCTCTATCACCCATAGTTAGAATGCCAAGTAACTAATGACTAGAGTTAGATGCCAGTCTTTTTCTCTCATACAGAAGATTCCAGAGAGGTGTGTCTTGAGAGGATTGGAGATGTCCATTCTCCTTCTTCCATTGACATTTTGTGTGTGTGTGTGTGTGCATACAGTATGTGTGCATTACCACGTGAGTTTTCCATCACCTATCTCTTGTCCCTTATCTCCCAGTCAGTCAGCTACATATGCTGGTCTGTGGTGCAGTCAGTCAACTGTGTGTGTGTGTGTGTGTGTGTGTGTGTGTGTGTGTGTGTGTGTGTGTGTGTGTGTGTGTGTGTGTGTGTGTGTGTGTGTGTGTGTGTCTCGCGTGCGTGCGTGGTCAGTCAATAGATTCCCAGCATGACACAGAGTTTCTCCATGAGATCAACACAAACACAAAGCATTTATTTATCTTAACATTCCTTCATCCTCCCTTGTAGATGTTTACAGCTGTACAACTGAGGAAAAAACAAAAAGGGATCCGGGGGTTGGTTGTCACACTTTTTTATTCTCATGTGTATTTCTCAGCACCAGTATATCTTACAAGACTCTCTTCAATATTAGGAGAAAGACCAAAGTATTGGGTTGACATGGAGTTATTAGCCATCAGACACTCTGTCCACTTGTGACAACCAGCCCCATCGCAGGGTTGGATTGTCACAACTGGACAGAGTGTACACGTATTTTTTATTTCGACAGGGAGTCATGCAGAGACCAAGGTCTCTTTTACAGATGAGCCCTGTATACACATTAATATACATCAATAGACACTATAGACCCATTCACTTTTTCTACATATTGTTACGTTACCGCCTTTCTCTAAAATTAATTAAATTGTTTGTGTTTTATCATCCATCTACACACAATACCCCATAATGACAAAGCAAAAACAGGTTTTTAGAAATGTTTGCACATTTATTAAAAATAAAAAATGTAAATATCACATTTACATAAGTATTCAGACCATTTACTCGAGCCTTCGAGTCTTCATGGGTATGGCGCTACAAGCTTGTCACACCTACATTTGGGGAGTTTCTCTCATTCTTCTTTGCAGATCTTCTCAAGCTCTGTCAGGTTGGATGGGGAGCGTCGCTGCACAGCTATTTTCAGGTCTCTACAGAGATGTTTGATCGGGTTCAACACCGTGCTTTGGACATTCAGAGACTTGTCCTGAAGCCACTCCTGCGTTGTCTTGGCTGTGTTCTTTGGATATTTGTCCTGTTGGAAGGTGAAACTTCGCCCCAGTCTGAGGTCCTGAGCGCTCTGGAGCAGGTTTTCATCAAGAATCTCTCTGTACTTGGTCCGTTTATCTTTCCCTCGATCCTGACTAGTCTCCCAGTCCCTACCACTAAAAAAACATCCCCACGGCATGATGCTGCCACCACCATGCTTCACTGTAGGGATGGTATCGGGCAGGTAATTAGCGGTGTCTGGTTTCCTCCAGATGTGACGCTTGGCATTCAGGCCAAAGAATGCCAATTCAATCTATGTTTCATCAGACCAGAGAATCTTGTTTCTCATGGTCTGTTTGTCTTTAGGTGCCTTTTGGCAAACTCAAAGCGGGCAGTCATGTACCGAGGAGAGTCTTCCGTCTGCTCTGACATGCACTGTCAACTGTGGGACCTTATATAGATATGTGTGTACCTTTCCAAATCATGTCCAATCAATTGAATTTACCACAGGTGGACTCCAATCAAGTTGTTGAAAACATCTCAAGGAGGATCAATGGAAACAGGATGCACCTGAGCTGAATTTGAGCTGAATATTTATGTAAATAAGGTATTTCCATACCCAACTATAACATTTTCCGTCAAGATAGAACTGCCAAAGGGGGAGGAGTTGCAGTCTACTGCAGAGATAGCCTGCAAAGTAATGTCCTACTTTCCAGGTCCATACCCAAACAGTTCGAACTACTAATTTTAAAAATGACTCTCTCCAGAAATAAGTCTCTCACTGTTGCCACCTGCTACCGACCCCCCTCAGCTCCCAGCTGTGCCCTAGACACCATTTGTGAATTGATCGCCCCCCATCTAGCTTCGGAGTTTGTTCTGTTAGGTGACCTAAACTGGGATATGCTTAACACCCCGGCAGTCCTACAATCTAAGCTAGATGCCCTCATTCGCACACAAATCAACAAGGAACCCACCAGGTACAACCCTAAATCTGTAAAGAAGGGCACCCTCATAGACGTTATCCTGACCAACTGGCCCTCCAAATACACCTCCGCTGTCTTCAACCAGGATCTCACCGAACACTGCCTTGTTGCCTGTATCCGTTAGGGGTCCGCAGTCAAACAACCACCCCTCATCACTGTCAAACGCTCCCTGAAACACTTCTGCGAGCAGGCCTTTCTAATCGACCTGGCCCGGGTATCCTGGAAGGATATTGACCTCATCCCGTTAGTTGAGGATGCCTGGTCATTCTTTAAAAGTAACTTCCTCACCATCTTAGATAAGCATGCTCCGTTCAAAAAATGCAGAACTAAGAACAGATATAGCCCTTGGTTCACTCCAGACCTGACTGCCCTCGACCAGCACAAAAACATCCTGTGGCGGACTGCAATACCATCGAATAGTCCCTGCGATATGCAACTGTTCAGGGAAGTCAGAAACCAATACATGCAGTCAGTCAGGAAAGAAAAGGCCAGCTTTTTCAAGCAGAAATATGCATCCTGTAGCTCTAACTCCAAAAGGTTCTGGGACACTGTAAAGTCCATGGAGAACAAGAGCACCTCCTCCCAGCTGCCCACTGCACTGAGGCTAGGTAACACGGTCACCAGAAGCATCAGTGTGTCAAATCGGAGAGCATGTTGGCCGGTCCTCTGGCAGTCTCGATGGGGGTGCCACAGGGTTCAATTCTCGGGCCGACTCTTTTCTCTGTATATATCAATGATGTTGCTCTTGCTGCGGGCGATTCCCTGATCCACCTCTACGCAGACAACACCATTCTGTATACTTCTGGCCCTTCCTTGGACACTGTGCCATCTAACCTCCAAACGAGCTTCAATGCCATACAACACTCCTTCCGTGGCCTCCAACTGCTCTTAAACGCTAGTAAAACCAAATACATGCTTTTCAACCATTCGCTGCCTGCACCCACACGCCCGACTAGCATCACCACCCTGGATGGTTCCGACCTTGAATAGGTGGACATCTATAAGTACCTAGGTGTCTGGCTAGACTGTAAACTCTCCTTCCAAACTCATATCAAACATCTCAAATCTAAAATCAAATCTAGAGTCGGCTTTCTATTCCGCAACAAAGCCTCCTACACACCGCCAAACTTACCCTAGTAAAACTGACTATCCTACCGATCCTCTACTTTGGCGATGTCATCTACAAAATAGCTTCCAACACTCTACTCAGCAAACTGGATGCAGTTTATCACAGTGCCATCCGTTTTGTTACTAAAGCACCTTATACCACCCACCACTGCGACCTGTATGCTCTAGTCGGCTGGCCCTCGCTACATATTCGTCGCCAGACCCACTGGCACCAGGTCATCTACGAGTCCATGCTAGGTAAAGCTCCGCCTTATCTCAGTTCACTGGTCACGATGGCATCACCCACCCGTAGCACACGCTCCAGCAGGTGTATCTCACTGATCATCCCTAAAGCCAACACCTCATTTGGCCGCCTTTCCTTCCAGTTCTCTGCTGCCTGTGACTGGAACGAATTGCAAAAATTGCTGAAGTTGGAGACTTTTATCTCCCTCACCAACTTTAAACATCTGCTATCTGAGCAGCTAACCGATCGCTGCAGCTGTACATAGTGCATCGGTAAATAGCCCACACAATTTACTACCTCATCCCCATACTGTTTTGATTTATTTACTTTTCTGCTCTTTTGCACACCAGTATCTCTATCTGCACATGACCATCTGATCATTTATCACTCCAGTGTTTATCTGCAAAATTGTAATTATTCGCCTACCTCCTCATGCCTTTTGCACACAATGTATATAGACAATTTTTCTTTTTTCTACTGTGTTATTGACTTGTTTATTGTTTACTCCATGTGTAACTCTGTGTTGTTGTCTGTTCACACTGCTATGCTTTATATTGGCCAGGTCGCAGTTGTAAATGAGAACTTGTTCTCAACTAGCCTACCTGGTTAAATAAAGGTGAAATAAAAAATAAAAAACCTCAACCTGCCTTTCTCTCATCGGACACCTCTGACCTCCAGCACCATGGGTACCCTTATAGTTGAGCCTACACACACATTTTTCCAGTGATACTACACAGTCCTTTGTCTCATGTCCTCCTGCACACTTCTCACATCAATGCTGCTACATGACCATAAGCTTGACACCTAAATCACCTTAATGGGTTTGAGACAAAAGCTTTCACAGGATAACTGACACATCCTAACTTGACTTTACCTGGTAAAAACTCTGCATCAAAACGCAGTAGTACAGACAGTGTCTTCTCTGTTTCACCATGCTCTCCACCGGGTCTGCGTCGCATCAAACGATGGTCGTCACAGACACCGGGAATCTTCAACTTCAGTTGACCCTCCTCAACACTTGACGCCACTCCAATTATTTGAGCCTCACCCTGCTCTGGAGAGGAAAGCAAGTCACAGTTCTTGTCACCAGTCACGTGGTTTGGCGCGCACTCTCTGGACGGCAGAAATGCAAGATTCCACTTCGAGTCACTTTCACCAATCCAACATTCCCCAACCTCTTCTCCACCCAACCTGAGACCCCACATATGGATCATACACATTCCATGTGACAACTGTCCTCAACCCCCTCATGTCAATTACCACATGGCTGGACCTAGGAACTCCGAAATAGCTTTGAAATATACAGTGGGGCAAAACAGTATTTAGTCAGCCAACAATTGTGCAAGTTCTCCCTCTTAAAAAGATGAGAGAGGCCTGTAATTTTCATCATAGGTACACTTCAACTATGAGAGACAAAATGAGAAAAGAAAATCCAGAAAATCACATTGTAGGATTTGAAATGAATTTATTTGCAAATTATAGTGGAAAATAATTATTTGGTCACCTACAAACAAGCAAGATTTCTGGCTCTCACAGACCTGTAACTTCCTCTTTAAGAGGCCCCTCTGTCCTCCACTCATTACCTGTATTAATGGCTCCTGTTTGAACTTGTAATCAGTATAAAATACACCTGTCCACAACCTCAAACAGCCATACTCCAAACTCCACTATGGCCAAGACCAAAGAGCTGTCAAAGGACACCAGAAACAAAATTGTAGACCTGCACCAGGCTGGGAAGACTGAATCTGCAATAGGTAAGCAGCTTAGTTTGAAGAAATCAACTGTGGGAGCAATTAATAGGAAATGGAAAACATACAAGACCACTGATAATCTCCCTCGATCTGGGGCTCCACGCAAGATCTCACTCCGTGGGGTCAAAATGATCACAAGAACGGTGAGCAAAAATCCCAGAACCACACGGGGGGACCTAGTGAATGACCTGCAGAGAGCTGGGACCAAAGTAACAAAGCCTACCATCAGTAACACACTACGCCGCCAGGGACTCAAATCCTGCAGTGCCAGACGAGTCCCCTTGCTTAAACCAGTACATGTCCAGGCCCATTTGAAGTTTGCTAGAGAGCATTTGGATGATCCAGAAGAAGATTGGGAGAATGTCATATGGTCAGATGAAACCAAAATAGAACTTTTTGGTAAAAACTCAACTCGTCGTGTTTGGAGGACAAAGAATGCTGAGTTGCATCCAAAGAACACCATACCTACTGTGAAGCATGGGGGTGGAAACATCATGCTTTGGGGCTGTTTTTCTGCAAAGGGACCAGGAAGACTGATCCGTGTAAAGGAAAGAATGAATGGGGCCATGTATCGTGAGATTTTGAGTGAAAACCTCCTTCCATCAGCAAGGGCATTGAAGTTGAAACGTGGCTGGGTCTTTCAGCATGACAATGATCCTAAACACACCGCCCGGGCAACGAAGGAGTGGCTTCGTAAGAAGCATTTCAAGGTCCTGGAGTGGCCTAGCCAGTCTCCAGATCTCAACCCCATAGAAAATCTTTGGAGGGAGTTGAAAGTCCGTGTTGCCCAGCAACAGCCCCAAAACATCACTGCTCTGGAGGAGATCTGCATGGAGGAATGGACCAAAATACCAGCAACAGTGTGTGAAAATCTTGTGAAGACTCACAGAAAACTTTTGACTTCTGTCATTGCCAACAAAGGGTATATAACAAAGTATTGAGATAAACTTTTGTTATTGACCAAATACTTATTTTCCACCATAATTTGCAAATAAATTCATTAAAAATCCTACAATGTGATTTTCTGGATTTTTTTTCTAATTTTGTCTGTCATAGTTGAAGTGTACCTATGATGAAAATTACAGGCCTCTCTCATCTTTTTAAGTGGGAGAACTTGCACAATTGGTGGCTGATTTAATACTTTTTGCCACACATATGGGAATAATTAGCACTGTGACAACCAACCTGTGAGACAACCAACCCTGGTCTCCCCTACATTTTGTTAGATATTTAGGCCCAAATCCTAACTAAGATAGGATCATGCTTAAGTTAAGTTTGTGTAAATAATGCATTTGAGGTCAATGTGAGTCAGATGCATACAAAAACAAAAGCGACACCTGCAGATCTCAATTTGGGACTCCAGCCTTTGAAAAGTAAGTAGAAAGAAATAAGAAGCAGACGGTGGTGGTACTTATCTCTTTCAGAGACCTGAATGATTTGTTGTTCTTAATTCAAGCGTGATGAAAACAGCTTTCTCAGACCACTGCTGACGTTGTTCGCTACAGGGGGGTCCTGAGTATGGTGGTCTGTAGTGGTCCCCCCCCCCAGCGTTATAACTTTCCCTTGATCTCTCCCAAACCTCCACAATGTCTACTTTTACAGCTGCTGTCATTTTCCTACTCTCACTATCTCAGTGTGAGTGTGTGTGTGTGTGTGTGTGTGTGTGCCTGTGTCTATGTATGCATACGAGTGTGTGTGTGTCCTGTCTCTGTTCCTGGCCGTTAACACAACATTTCCAAAAACAGGCTGCTGAAGGGGAGACTGGGAATGGGGGATATGTCACAAACAACACCAGCCCAGTCTGTTGTCAACATGGTCGGTGGTGGCTGTAGTGCCTTTTAGTTGCCCACTAGGGAAAGAGATTACACAGTGTATACTGTAAGTGCGTCTCAAATGGCACTCTTTCCCTAGTGCACTACTTTTGACCAAGTCTCTGGTCAAAAGTAGTGTCCTGTATAAGGAATAGGGTGCCATTCAGGGCGCAAGCTATGTCACAGTCATAGTAAAGCCTTTTCGCTACAATTTATGACGTTTTTTATCCTGATAGGATTACAGACCCAGACTAAAGGATGGTGTCTCATTTGTGTTAAAACAGAAGCCATCAGACTTTAATTTGGACCCAGTAGATTTTGCTGTTGGGCTTTCCTCACCTAATTCAATAACAAATCATACGCCATCCACGCTGTACCATTTACACTCATTTCCAGATAACTATAGGATGTGTAGGCTTAAAAGGGCAAGGTGGAGCTTACGTACATACTGTAAATATATACGGAATGTACAAAACATTAGGAACACCATCCTAATATTGAGTTGCACCCCCTTTTGCCCTCAGAACAGCCTCAATTCGTCGGGACATGCTTTACAAGGTGTCGAAAGCGTGCTCCACAGGAATGCTAGCCCATATTGACTCCAATGCTTCCCACAGTTGTGTCAAGTTGACTGGATGTCCTTTGGGTGGTGGACCATTCTTGATACTCACGGGAAACTGTTGAGCGTGAAAAACCCTGCAGCATTGCAGTTCTTAACACACTCAAACCGGTGCGCCTGACACCTACTACCATACCCTGTTGAAAGGCACTTAAATATGTTGTCTTGGAATGGCACATATGGCACATATACATGTCTCAATTGTCTCAAGGCTTAAAAATACTTATTTACATAAATATTTAACCGGTCTCCTCCCCTCCATATACACTGATTGAAGTGACATCAATAGGGGATAATAGCTTTCACTTGGATTCACCTGATCAGTCTATGTTATGGGGGGGGGGGGCAGGTAGCCTCGTGTTAGAGCATTGTGCCAGTAACCGAAAAGGTTGCTGGATAAAACCCCTGAGCTGACAAGGTAAAAATCTGTCGTTCTGCCCCTGAACAAGGCAGTTAATCCCCGGTAGGCCGTCATTGTAGATAAGAAGTTGTTCTTAACTGACTTGCCTAGTTAAATAAAAGTTAAATAAAAAATAAAAACATTTCATAGAACGAGCAGGTGTTCTTAATGTCTTGTACACTCAGTGTATGTATACATGTTCACCATCTTATATTATTGATGAATAACCTGACTCATTCTGGATTATAAAAACCTGATACAACGCACAGATTGGACTATGGGTGCCATGGCAAACAAGCTTCAGCGTCCTTTCACCTTCACATTGCTGTTATGTTTACTCTCCTGGTTTGCAACATTGCCTGAAGCTCTGTCTGTGTGTGTCTGTTGGACTGGATGGTTCTAAACGGCAGTGGATATTTTAATTGCATTTCTTCCAGCGCACGCTCTGTGGAGCATGCAGAAGGGCATGTGATGTGCACATGACTGCCCCAGACCATGCCTCTATCCATTACTAATCCGCTTGAGGAAGGCAGGAGAAGACAAAGGGATTGAGCATTGGTCAAACTCACTCAGTCGGCCCCAATTCGCTCCCTATCCCTTCCCCTTGGCCCTAGCCATCCAATGTTTGTTGTGTAGGGAGGGAGAAATTTGGGATTGGCTGAGTTTGTCATCATGGTGTGTGTTAGGATTGGGTGAGATTTGCTATGGCTAGGCCACAAACTACCTCTCACCACTACAGCCTCTATACCATCTGTTTGCACAGGAGGTTGGTGGCACCTTAATTTGGGAGGATGGGTTCGTGGTAATGGCTGGAGCAGAATAAGTAGAATGGTATCAAATACATGGTTTCCATGTGTTTGATGCCATTCCATTCGCTCTGTTCCAGCCATTATTATAAGCTATCAACCCCTCAGCAACCTCCTGTGATGTTGTCTAATTACTGTCACACGTTGTCTCCTAATGATCACCACTGTAACTGGAGCAACTCCCAATCAGTAGATTCACATATGCTTCAACCCTTTTGATCAGGGTTGTCAAACTCATTCCATGGAGGGCCTAGTCTCTACAGGTTTTTGCTTTCAATTAAGACCTAGTCAACCAGGTGAGGGAGTTCTTTACTAATTAGTGATCTCAATTTATCAATGATTTGATTTATTTTTATTTTTAGGCATTTAGCAAATACTCTTATCCAGAGCGATTTACAGTAGTGAGTGCATACATTTTCATACTTTTTTTTTGGGGGGGGGGGCTCTATGTAGTACTGTGCGCCTCCCATAGTCTGTTCTGGACTTGGTAACTGTGAAGAGACATCTGTTGGCATGTCTTGTGGGGTATGCATGGGTGTCTGAGCTGTGTGCCAGTAGTTTAAACAGACAGGTTGGTGCATTCAACATGTCAATACCTCTCACAAATACAAGTAGTGATGAAGTCAATCTCTCCTCCAATTCGAGCCAGGAGAGATTGACATGCATATCATTAATGGTAGCTTTCTGTGTACACCCAAGGGCCAGCTGTGCTGCCCTGTTGTGAGCCAATTGCAATTTTTCCTAAGTGTGGCATCAGACCACACGACTGAACAGTAGTCCAGGTGCGACAAAACTAGGGCCTGTAGGGCCTATCTTGTTGATAGTGCTGTTAAGAATGCAGAGCAGCACTTTATTATAGACAGTCTTCTCCCCATCCTAGCTACTGTTGTATCAATATGTTTTGAGCATGACAGTTTACAATCCAGGGTAACTCCAAGCAGTTAAGTCTCCTCAACTTGCTCAATTTCCACATTATGCAATACAAGATTTAGTTAAGGTTTAGGTTTTCGTGAATGATTTGTCCCAAAAATAATGCATTTAGTATTTGAAATATTTAGGACTAATTTATTCCTTTCCACCGCAGCTCTTTGTTAAGTGTTGCTGTCATTTCAGTCATTGTGGTAGCTGACGTGTATAGTGTTGAGTCATCCGCATACATGGACACACTGGCTTTACTGGCATGTCGTTAGTAAAGATTGAAAAATGTAAGGGGCCGAGACAGCTGCCCTGGGGAATTCCTGATTCTACCTGGATTTTGTTGGAGAGGCTTCCACTAAAGAACACGCTCTGTGTTCTGTTAGACAGGTGTCACACCTGCTCTCCCTCTCCTGTGGTCGAGGGTTCCAGACTGCCTATCAATTACACACACCTGTACCCTTCGTTACGCGCATCTGAACTCCATCACTATTTGATTGTCTCCCTTTGTCTGTTTCCTGTGTCTGCGTTGATGTTGTTACTTTGTCCCCTGTCCAGATGCTGTTCCTGGCCTGTTTTATGTCTGTTATTCATTAAATGTTCTCCCTGTACCTGCTTCCTGTCTCCAGCATCGATCCTCACAGAATGTAGACACCACAATTGGAAGCATCAGGGAGGCCTGGGGTTTTGTTGGTGACGTCGGGTCCGGGTGACATTTTCGATAGAACCGGGGGTGCCTCAGCTAGCTTGTCGGGCTTCCACGCCCAAGCTGGCTTGAGAGGTTTTTCTTGCCCCGGTGGGCTCGGCAGGCGCCCACCCCATGTCATGCTTCAGCCGGCCATCTGGCTTTCATGCCTCAACTGGATTGTCAGGCTCCCACGAGTCAACCAGTTCGCCAGGCTCCCACGCCTCTGCCGGTTCATCAGGCTTCTACGCCCCAGCTGGCTTGTCCAGCGCCCAGGCCTCAGCCGACCCGCTAGGCTCGCCCAGATGGGACGCCTGGTGGCGCCCCTAGAGGGGGGGGTACTGTCACGACCGCTCCCGCTCTCCTTCCTGTGCTCGAAGGCGCCAGACTTCCTATCATTACGCACAGCTGTCCCCTTCATAACGCGCACCTGCGCCTCATTGGACCCACCTGAACTCATCACTATTTGATTGCCTCCCTTTTATCTGTCTGTTTCCTCTGGGATAAGGTACATTTGCTGAAGCATTATGACAACTCAGCGACATAATGGTAGGGATTAAATGAGCTGGACTTAGGTCATTGTCTCAACGCAAGTCAGTTAAGAACAAATTCTTATTTACAATGACAGCCGAGGAACAGTGGGTTAACTGCTCTGTTCAGGGGCAGAATGATAGATTTTTACCTTGTCAGCTCGGGGATTTGATCTAGCAACCTTTTGGGTTATTGGCCCAATGCTCTAACCACTAGGCTACCTGTCATCCCCACATAATGCTGTGAAAAGAGCCAGGAACCCTACTGATTTGGGTGGATCCCATCCTCTTTATAATACAAGCTTTGTGTCCAGAAAGTATCAAAATTGTCAATAAATGTTACACCCCCATTAATTAGAATCAACATAATAATTCACATTTCCTGTTGCTGCAGAATTATTTTCCTGATGTAGCAAACTGGCTCAAATGAAGATCCTTCATCTGTACAGAGACAGCCCAATTATAATATTTTTCCACTAATTGTTTTTTGACCAATCAGATCTTCTGGGTTAATTGGGGGGGGGGGGGGGGTCTGAATTGGGCTTCCTAGGGAATATGTTGCCATTTGGAACGCAACCAGGGGGTTGAATTAAGACCAAGAGAGAACCAGCTTGTTCTTCTTTGCCTGTCTTGCTTATGAGATGGTCAAAGTAAAACATTTAGCTGGGTGTTTGTTTTGTCATTGACCTGAGCTGCAGTAGTTAACAGCTGTGTACAGCTTATGTTCCATCTCCAGCAGTGAACTGTGGGACTGTTTCTATCCATATGGGATTTTTTTTTACATGGTTGTTCTTCCAAACTTGTTTGTTTGAACAGGTCAGCAACTCTCACGCTTTCCCCCTACAGCTGGGATGATGACGTCATCATGTGGTTATCCACGTACTGTGCATTCGGAAAGTATTCAGACCGCTTGGCTTTTTGTTGCAGCCTTATTCTAAAATTGATTAAATTGTTTTTTCCTCATATATATAAACACAATACCCCACAATGACAAAACAAAAACAGGTTTTTAGAAATGTTTACAAATTTATTACAAACAAAAAACTGAAATATTACATTAACATAAGTATTCAGACCCTTTACTCAGTACTTTGTTGAAGCACCTTTGGCAGCGATTACAGCCTCGAGTCTTCTTGGCTATGACACTATAATCTTGACACACTTGTATTTGGAGAGTGTTTCCTATTCTTCTCGGCAAATCCACTCAAGCTCTGTCAGGTTGGATGGGGAGGAACACTGCACAGCTATTTTCAGATCTCTCCAGAGACGTTTGATCAGGTTCAAGTACGCACTCTGGCTGGGTCACTCAAGGACATTCAGAGACTTGTCCCAAATCCACTCCTGCATTGTCTCCCTCTGTACTTTGCTCCGTCCATCTTTCCCTCGGTCCTGACTAGTCTCTCAGTCCCTACCGCTGAAAAACATCCCCACAGCATGATGCTGCCACCACCATGCTTCACCGTAGGGATGGTGCCTGGTTTCCTCCAGACAAAATAGGCCAAATAGTTCAATATTGGTTTCATCAGACCAGAGAATGTTGTTTCTCATGGTCTGAGATAGAGGACGATTTCAAGTATTCATAACAATCGGTAACTTTCCTTTTTGGATGCCGATTATGGCCGATTACATTGCAATCCACGAGGAAACTGCGTGGCTGGCTGACCACCTGTTACGTGAGTGCAGCGTCAAAAGCACCTTGTGGCTGCAAGGAGCCAAGGTAAGTTACCAGCTAGCATTAAACTTATCTTATAAAAAACAATCAATCTTAACATAATCACTAGTTAACTACACATGGTTGATATTACTAGGTTAACTTGCTTGTCCTGCGTTGCATATAATCAATGTGGTGCCTGTTAATTTATCATCGAATCACAGCCTACTTCAACTTCGCCAAACAGGTGATGATTTAACAAAAGCACATTAGCGAAAAAAGCACTGTCGTCGCACAAATGTACTTAACCATAAACATCAATGCCTTTCTTAACTTCTTGAAACTCCCCAAACCGGATCCGGGTTTGTGACTAAGCCTCAGGCCCATTAGCATAACGCAACGTTAACGATTTCTGAAAATCGCAAATAAAATTAAAATAATGCGTTTGCTCTCAAGCTTAGCCTTTTCTTAACAACACTGTCATCTCAGATTTTCAAAATATGCTTTTGAACCATAGAAATTGACTAATTTGTGTAAGAGTATGCAAAGCTAGCATAGCATTTTGTGTAGCATGTAGCACGCAACATTTTCACAAAAGCCAGATAACCAAATAAATAAAATCATTTACCTTTGAAGAGCTTCTGATGTTTTCAATGAGGAGACTCCCAGCCACATACCAAATGCGCAGTGTTTCCTGAAAGCGTCTGTGTGTAGGAGAAATCGTTCCGTTTTCTACATTGCGCCTGGCTACCGAAACGAACCGAAAATGCAGTCACCTACAACGTGAAACTTTTTCCGGATTAACTACATAATATCGACCGAAACATGGCAAACGTTGTTTGGAATCAATCCTCAAGGTGTTTTTTCACATATCTCTTCATTGACATGCAGTTCTTGGAAGCTTGCTTCTCTCTCTGTGCCCCATGGAAAAATACTGGCAGGTGACTTTTGCGCACCAATTTCGGCGCAGGACACCGGGCGGACACGTGGTAAATGTGGTCTCTTATGGTCAATCTTCCAACGATCTGCCTACAAATACGTCACAATGCTGCAGACACCTTGGGGAAACGACAGAAAGGGCAGACTCATTCCTCTTGCGTTCACAGCCATATAAGGAGATCATGAAAGACAGAGCCTCAAAAATCCTTGTCATTTCCTGGATGCCAAGTCATCTTGGTTTTGCCTGAAGCTCACGTTAAAGGGCACGCACAGAGAAGATATTTGTATTTCTGGACACGTCAGAGTGTTTTCTTTCGAACAGTAGCAATTATATGCATAGTCGAGCATCTTTTTGTGACAAAATATCTTGTTTAAAACGGGAACGTTTTTCTTCCAAAAATGAAATAGCGCCACCATAAGTGTAAGAGGTTAAAATCAATACACAGAAGTATATTTTTTTAAACCTGCATATTTAGTTAGAATAAATTAATGTTAGCAGGCAATATCAACTAGGGAAAGTGTGTCACTTTTCTTGCGTTCAGTGCAAGCAGAGTCCGGGTATATGCAACAGTTTGGGCCGCCTGGCTCATTGCGAACTGTGAGAATTGCCAGAATGTTACATAATTATGACATAACATTGAAGGTTGTGCAATGCAACAGAAATATTTCGATTTAGGGTTCGATAAAATACGTAACGGTTCTGTATTTCACTGAAATAATAAACTTTTTTTGTTTTCTAAATGATAGTTTCCAGATTTGACCAAATTAATGACCAAAGGCTCGTATTTCTGTGTTTATTATATTATAATTAAGTCTATAATTTGATATTTTCATACTTCTGGCGCCGACAGAGATGGCCGCCTCGCTTCGCGTTCCTAGGAAACTATGCAGTTTTTTGTTTTTTTTCTACGTGTTATTTCTTACATTAGTACCTCAGGTCATCTTCGGTTTCATTACATACAGCCGAGAAGAAAAAGAGTGAAACGTAATGGTTTTCTGGTCAAACTACGGAGACGGGCACATCGTGCCCCACTTCCTAGCATTCTTCTTGCCAATGTCCAGTCTCTTGACAACAAGGTTGATGAAATCCGAGCAAGGGTAGCATTCCAGAGGGACATCAGAGACTGTAACGTTCTGTGCTTCACGGAAACATGGCTCACTGGAGAGACGCTATCCGATGCGGTGCAGCCAACGGGTTTCTCCACGCATCGCGCCGACAGAAACAAACACCTTTCTGGTAAGAAGAGGGGTGGGGGTGTATGCCTTATGGCTAAAAAGGCATGGTGCGATGAAAGAAACATACAGGAACTGAAATCCTTCTGTTCACCTGATTTTGAATTCCTCACAATCAAATGTAGACCGCATTACCTACCAAGAGAATTCTCTTCGATTATAATCACAGCCGTATATATCCCCCCCCAAGCAGACACATCGATGGCTCTGAACGAACTTTATTTAACTCTTTGCAAACTGGAAACCATTTATCCGGAGGCTGCATTCATCGTTGTTGGGGATTTTAACAAGGCTAATCTGAAAACAAGACTCCCTAAATTTTATCAGCATATCGATTGCGCAACCAGGGGCGGAAAAACCTTGGATCACTGTTACTCTAACTTCCGCGACGCATATAAGGCCCTGCCCCGCCCCCTTTCGGAAAAGCTGACCACAACTCCATTTTGCTGATACCTGCCTACAGACAAAAGCTAAAAAAAGAAGCTCCCACGCTGAGGTCTGTCCAACGCTGGTCCGACCAAGCTGACTCCACACTCCAAGACTGCTTCCATCACGTGGACTGGGACATGTTTCGTATTGCGTCAAATAACAACATTGACGAATACGCTGATTCGGTGTGCGAGTTCATTAGAACGTGCGTTGAAGATGTCGTTCCCATAGCAACGATTAAAACATTCCCTAACCAGAAACCTTGGATTGATGGCAGCATTCGTGTGAAACTGAAAGCGCGAACCACTGCTTTCAATCAGGGCAAGGTGTCTGGTAACATGACTGAATACAAACAATGCAGCTATTCCCTCCATAAGGCTATCAAACAAGCTAAGCGTCAGTACAGAGACAAAGTAGAATCCCAATTCAACGGCTCAGACACAAGAGGCATGTGGCAGGGTCTACAGTCAATCACGGACTACAGGAAGAAATCCAGCCCAGTCACGGACCAGGATGTCTTGCTCCCAGGCAGACTAAATAACTTTTTTGCCCGCTTTGAGGACAATACAGTGCCACTGACACTGCCTGCAACGGAAAAATGCGGTCTCTCCTTCACTGCAGCCGAGGTGAGTAAAACATTTAAACGTGTTAACCCTCGCAAGGCTGCAGGCCCAGACGGCATCCCCAGCCGCGCCCTCAGAGCATGCGCAGACCAGCTGGCTGGTGTGTTTACGGACATATTCAATCAATTCCTATACCAGTCTGCTGTTCCCACATGCTTCAAGAGGGCCACCATCGTTCCTGTTCCCAAGAAAGCTAAGGTAACTGAGCTAAACGACTACCGCCCCGTAGCACTCACTTCCGTCATCATGAAGTGCTTTGAGAGACTAGTCAAGGACCATATCACCTCCACCCTACCTGACTCCCTAGACCCACTCCAATTTGCTTACCGCTCAAATAGGTCCACAGACGATGCAATCTCAACCACACTGCACACTGCCCTAACCCATCTGGACAAGAGGAATACCTATGTGAGAATGCTGTTCATCGACTACAGCTCGGCATTCAACACCATAGTACCCTCCAAGCTCGTCATCAAGCTCGAGACCCTGGGTCTCGACCCCGCCCTGTGCAACTGGGTACTGGACTTCCTGACGGGCCGCCCCCAGGTGGTGAGGGTAGGTAACAACATCTCCTCCCCGCTGATCCTCAACACTGGGGCCCCACAAGGGTGCGTTCTGAGCCCTCTCCTGTACTCCCTGTTCACCCATGACTGCGTGGCCACGCACGCCTCCAACTCAATCATCAAGTTTGCGGACGACACAACAGTGGTAGGCTTGATTACCAACAACGACGTGACGGCCTATAGGGAGGAGGTGAGGGCCCTCGGAGTGTGGTGTCAGGAAAATAACCTCACACTCAACGTCAACAAAACTAAGGAGATGATTGTGGACTTCAGGAAACAGCAGAGGGAACACCCCCCTATCCACATCGATGGAACAGTAGTGGAGAGAGTAGCAAGTTTTAAGTTCCTCGGCATACACATCACAGACAAACTGAATTGGTCCACTCACACAGACAGCATCGTGAAGAAGGCGCAGCAGCGCCTCTTCAACCTCAGGAGGCTGAAGAAATTCGGCTTGTCACCAAAAGCACTCACAAACTTCTACAGAGGCACAATCGAGAGCATCCTGGCGGGCTGTATCACCGCCTGGTACGGCAACTGCTCCGCCCTCAACCGTAAGGCTCTCCAGAGGGTAGTGAGGTCTGCACAACGCATCATCGGGGGCAAACTACCTGCCCTCCAGGACACCTACACCACCCGATGTTACAGGAAGGCCATAAAGATCATCAAGGACATCTACCACCCGAGCCACTGCCTGTTCACCCCGCTATCATCCAGAAGGCGAGGTCAGTACAGGTGCATCAAAGCTGGGACCGAGAGACTGAAAAACAGCTTCTATCTCAAGGCCATCAGACTGTTAAACAGCCACCACTAACATTGAGTGGCTGCTGCCTGCACACTGACACTGACTCAACTCCAGCCACTTTAATAATGGGAATTGATGGGAAATGTTGTAAATATATCACTAGCCACTTTAAACAATGCTACCTTATATAATGTTACTTACCCTACATTATTCATCTCATATGTATACCTATATACTGTACTCTATATCATCGACTGCATCCTTATGTAATACATGTATCACTAGCCACTTTAACTATGCCACTTTGTTTACATACTCATCTCACATGTATATACTGTACTCGATACCATCTACTGTATCTTGCCTATGCTGCTCTGTACCATCACTCATTCATATATCTTTATGTACATATTCTTTATCCCCTTACACTGTGTATAAGACAGTAGATTAGGAATTGTTAGTTAGATTACTTGTTGGTTATTACTGCATTGTCGGAACTAGAAGCACAAGCATTTCGCTACACTCGCATTAACATCTGCTAACCATGTGTATGTGACAAATAAAATTTGATTTGATTTGATATTTGATAGAGCAGTCTGACTCAAATCAAATCAAATCAAATTTATTTATATAGCCCTTCGTACATCAGCTGATATCTCAAAGTGCTGTACAGAAACCCAGCCTAAAACCCCAAACAGCAAGCAATGCAGGTGTAGAAGCACAGTGGTTAGGAAAAACTCCCTAGAAAGGCCAAAACCTAGGAAGAAACCTAGAGAGGAACCAGGCTATGTGGGGTGGCCAGTCCTCTGCTGGCTGTGCCGGGTAGAGATTATAACAGAACATGGCCAAGATGTTCAAATGTTCATAAATGACCAGCATGGTCGAATAATAATAAGGCAGAACAGTTGAAACTGAGTGGTGGTAGGCAGCAGCAGGCTCGTAAGCCCCCATTCAAACAGCACTTTACTGCATTTGCCAACAGCTCTTAGCAATGCTTGATGCACAGCTCTGTTTATGACTTCAAGCCTATCAACTCCTGAGATTAGGCTGGCGATACTAAAGTGCCTATAAGAACATCCAATAGTCAAAGGTATATGAAATACAAATGGTATAGAGAGAAATAGTCAACACGTCATAATTCCTATAATAACTACAACCTAAAACTTCTTAACTGGGAATAATGAACCCCCAGCTTTCATATGTTCTCATGTTCTGAGCAAGGAACTTAAATATTAGCTTTTTTACAAGGCACATATTGCACATTCACTTTCTTCTCCAACACTGTGTTTTTGCATTATTTAAACCAAATTGAACATGTTTCATTATTTATTTGAGACTGAATATATTTAGTTTATGTATTATATTAAGTTAAAATCAAAGTGTTCATGTTTCATTCAACATTGTTGTAATTGTCATTATTACAAATATATACATAAAAATTGGCAGATTAATCGGCATCAGCTTTTTTTGGTCCTCCAATAATCCGTATCAGTATTCACGTTTAAAAATCATAATCCAGAAACAAGTCTCTCATCGTTGCCGCTTGCTATAGACCACCTTCTGCCCCCATCTGTGCCTTGGTCAACATATGTGAATTGATTTCCCCCCATCTATCTTCAGAGCTTGTGCTGTTAGGTGACCTAAACTGGGACATGCTTAACACCCCGGCCATCCTACAATCTAAACTTGATGCCTTCAATCTCACCAGGTGGAATGATCAATGAACCTACCAGGTACAACCCCAAATCCATAAACACGGGCACCCTCATACAAATAATCAGAACCAACCTGCCCTCCAAATACACCTCTGCTGTCTTCAACTAGGATCTCAGTGACCTCATTGCCTGCGTCCGTAATGACCACCCCTCATCACTGTCAAACGTTCCCTAAAACACTTCAGCGAGCAGGCCTTTCTAATCGACCTGGCCCGGGTATCCTGGAAGGATATTGACCTCATCCCGTCAGTAGAGGATGCCTGGTTATTCTTTAAAAGGGCTTTCCTCACCATCTTAAATAAGCATGCCCCATTCAGAAAAATTAGAACCAGGAACAGATACAGCCCTTGGTTCACTCCAGACCTGACAGCACTTGACCAACACAAAAACATCTTGTGGTGTACTGCATTAGCATCGAATAGCCCCCACGATATGCAACTTTTCAGGGAAGGTAGGAACCAATACTCACAGGCAGTTAGGAAAGCAAAGGCTAACTTTTTCAAACATAAATTTGCATCCTGTAGCACAAACTCCAAAAAGTTCTGGAACACTGTAAAGTCCATGGAGAATAAGAGCACCTCCTCCCAGCTGCCCACTGCACTGAGGCTAGGAAACACTGTCACCACCGATAAATCCACTATAATTGAGAATTTCAATAAGCATTTTTCTACGGCTGGCCATGCTTTCCACCTGGCTACTCCTACTCCTGTCAACAGCCCTGCATACCCCACAGCAACTCGCCCAAGCCTCCCCCATTTCTCCATCACCCAAATCCAGATAGCTGATGATCTGAAAGAGCTGCAAAATCTGGACCCCTACAAATCAGCCGGGCTAGAAAATCTGGACCCTCTCTTTCTAAAATTATCTGCAGAAATTGTTGCAACCACTATTACTAGCCTGTTCAACCTCTCTTTCGTATCGTCTGAGATCCCCAAAGACTGGAAAGCTGCCGTAGTCATCCCCATCTTCAAAGGGGGTGACACTCCAGACCCAAACTCCTACAGACATATATCTATCCTACCCTGCCTTTCTAAGGTCTTCGAAAGCCAAGTTAACAAACAGATCACCGACCATTTCGAATCTCACCGTACCTTCTCCACTATGCAATCTGATTTCCGAGCTGGTCATGGGTGCACCTCAGCCATGCTCAAGGTCCTAAACGATATCATAACCGCCATTGATAAGAGACAATACTGTGCAGTTGTATTCATTGACCTGGCCAAGGCTTTCGACTCTGTTAATCACCACATTTTTATCGGCAGATTCAACAGCCTTGGTTCTCAAATGACTGCCTCGCCTGGTTTACCAACTCCTTCTCAGACAGAGTACAGAGTGTCAAATCGGAGGGCCTGTTGTCCAGACCTCTGGCTGTCTGTATGGAGGTGCCACAGGGTTCAATTCTCGGGCTGACTCCCTTCTCTGTATACATCAATGATGTCGCTCTTTTGCTGCTGGTGATTCTCTGTTCCACCTGTACGCAGACGACACCATTCTGTATACTTCTGGCCCTTCTTTGGGCACTGTGTTTACTAACCTCCAGACGAGCTTCAATGTCATACAACACTCCTTCTGTGGCCTCGAACTGCTTTTAAATGCAAGTAAAACTAAATGCATGCTCTTCAACCGATCGCTGCCCGCACCTGCCCGCCCATCCAGCATCACTACTCTGGACAGTTCTGACTTAGAATATGTGGACAACTATAAATACCTAGGTGTCTGGTTAGACTGTAAACTCTCCTTCCAGACTCACATTAAGCATCTCTAATCCAAAATTAAATCTAGAATCAGCTTCCTACTTTGCAACAAAGCATCCTTCACTCATGCTGCCAAACATACCCTCGTAAAACTGACAATCCAACCAATCCTTGACTTCGGCGAAGTCATTTACAAAATAGCCTCCAACACTCTACTCAGCAAATTGCAATCTATCACAGTGCCATCCGTTTTGTCACCAAAGCCCCATATACTACCCACCACTGAGACCTGAATGCTCTCGTTGGCTAGCCCTCACTTCATATTCATTGCCAATCCCACCCACTGGCTCCAGGTCATCTATAAGTCTTTGCTAGGTAAAGTCCCACCTTATCTCAGCTCACTGGTCACCATAGCCCATCTGTAAATAGCCCATCCAACTACCTCATCCCTATACTGTTATTTTTATTTTGCTCCTTTGCACCCCAGTATCTTTACTTGCACATTCATCTTCTGCACATCTATCACTACAGTGTTTAATTTCTATATTGTAATTATTTTTGCCACTATGGCCTATGTATTGCCTTACCTCCCTTACCCTACCTCATTTGCACACACTGTATATAGACTTTTTCAATTGTATTATTGACTGTATGTTTGTTTATTCCATGAGTAATTCTGTTGTTGTTTGTGTCGCACTGCTTTGCTTTTTCTTGGCCAGGTCGCAGTTGTAAATGAGAACTTGTTCTCAACTAGCCTAACTGTTTAAATAAAGGTGAAATAATGTTTTTTTTTAAATAAAAATAATTGGTCGACCTCTAGTCTGAGAGTGAGCTGTCATGTGCCTTTTACTGGGGAGTGGCTTCCGTCTGGCCACTCTACAATAAAGGCCTGATTGATGGAGTGCTGCAGAGATGGTTGTCCTTCTGCAAGTTTATCCTATCTCCACATAAGAACTCTAGAGCTCTGTCAGTGATCATCGGGTTCTTTGTTACCTCCCTGACCAAGGCCCTTCTCTCCCGATTGCTCAGTTTGGCCAGGCGGACAGCTCTAGGAAGAGTATTGGTGGTTCCAAACGTCTTCCATTTAAGAATGATGGAGGCCTTTGGGACCTCCACCGCTGCAGATTTTCTTTAGTACCCTTCCCCTGATCTGTGCCTCAACACAATCCTGTCTTGGAGCTCTACAGACAATTCCTTTGACCTCATGGCTTGGTTTTTCTCTGAAATGCACTGTCAAATGTGAGAACTTCTATAGACAGGTTTGTATGCCAGCAGCATACCACCCTGCATCCCACTGCTGGCTTGCTTCTGAAGCTAAGCAGTGTTGGTCCTGGTCAGTCCCTGGATGGGAGACCAGATGCTGCTGGAAGTGGTGTTGGAGGGCAAGTAGGAGGCACTCTTTCCTCTGGCCTAAAAAATATCCCAATGCCTCAGGGCAGTGATTGGGGACACTGCCCAGTGTAGGGTGCCATCTTTCAGATGGGACATTAAACAGGTGTCCTGACTCTCTGAGGTCATTAAAAATCCTATGGCACTTATTGTAAGAGTATGGGTGTTAACCCCGGTGTCCTGGCTAAAATTCCCAAGCTGTCCCTCATACAGTCACCTAATCATCCCCAGCTTACAATTGGCTCACTCATCCCCCTCCTGTCCCCTGTAACTATTCCCCCACCCCTCCTTCCTTTGTGACTGCAGTCTGCAGAACTAGGCTAAAGGTCCCAAAACAGACTTGTTTCCCTCACTTGCCAAGTGTGTCGTCATCTACAAGAGCAGAACGTGATTGGAGGGATGTTGGAAACTCTCTCAGTATACTAATAATTGGTTGTGCAATTCCTTGTGTGGCTATTGTGATTTGTGCTAAAGCTTCTCTAGAAATACGCAAAAACCTGACAAGAATGCGTGGACAGGCCATTGTCTTCAGATACTTCTTCCCTCACTGAATCTTTGCCATTTGAAATACAGAATATATTAAGTTAAATTGATACCTATTCAAGTGAAAATTAAGTCTGGTCTGTACCATCATGAGTATTCAGTATGCATCAATCTTATTTCAATTGTTAAACACTCAATATATAAGTTTTCCTACAGCAAGTTATTGGGCTAATTTCATTCAGTCTCGTGAAACTAGTAAATTCAAGATGCCCTAAAAGATCTGAACAGCTGAGTGAAGAGGACAGGAGGGAAATTATATACTCATACTTTCATCACATTGTTGATTGATCGAAGGTTATGCTCCTGATTAAAGTCTAAATTGAGAAGCACATGTCCTCAGTGTAGATCTGACAAGGTTACCTTTACAGTAAAGTCTTACAGAATATTGCGTGTAAACCAGAATTAATCTCTGTGCCCTTGCTTCTGCTTTGCAGGGATCTAGGCCAGGTTACAGTAAAGCAACGTTAAAAGGGCAATCAGCAGTTGCTACAGCTGTTTTTGTACTTAATACTGTATGTACCCATTGATTATTTGTAATAATGACAATTACAACAATACTGAATTAACACTTAACTTTATATAAAACATCAATAAAATCAATTTAGCCTCAAATAAATAATGAAACATGTTCAATTTGGTTTAAACAATGCAAAAACAAAGTGTTGGAGAAGAAAGTAATATGTGCCATGTAAAAATGTGTGCCATGTAAAAAAGCTAACGTTTAAGTTCCTTGCTCAGAACATGAGAATATATGAAAGTTTGTGGTTCCTTTTAACATGAGACTTCAATATGCCAAGGTAAGAGGTTTTAAGTTGTAGTTAATATAGTATTTTTGGACTATTTCGCTCTACACCATTTGTATTTCATATATCTTTGACTATTGGATGTTCTTATAGGCACTATATTGCCAGTGTAACAGTATAGCTTCCATCCCCCTCCTCGCCCCTACCTGGGCTCGAACCAGGAACACATCGACAACAGCCACACTCGAAGCATCGTTACCCATCGCTCAACAAAAGCTGCGGCCCTTGCAGCGCAAGGGGAATAACTACTCCAAATCTAAAAGCGAGTGACGTTTGAAACAGTATTAGCGCACACCCAGCTAACTAGCTAGCCATTTTACATTGGTTACACCAGCCATGAGGCTGATAGGCTTGAAGTCATAAACAGTGCTGTGCTTGAGAAGAGCTGCTGGCAAAACGCACAAAATGCTGTTTGAATGATTACGGGCCTGCTGCTGCTCAGACTGCTCTATCAAATCAGACTTAATTATAACATACAGAAATACGAGCCTTTGGTCATTCATATGATCGAATCCAGAAACTATCATTTCGAAAACAAAATGTTTATTATTTCAGTGAAAGACGGAACCGTTCGGGGGTGGCCTCCCTAAATCTAAATATTCTTGTTACATTGCACAACCTTCAATGTTATGTCATAATTACGTAACATTCTGGCAAATTAGTTCGCAATGAGCCAGGCAGCCCAAACGGTTTCATATACCCTGACTCTGCGTGCAATGAACGCAAGAGAAATGACACAATTTCACCTGGTTAATATTGCCTGCTAAACTGGATTAGTAGTTATAACTAGTGATTATGATTGTTTTTTTATAAGATAAGTTTAATGCTAGCTAGCAATTTACCATGGCTTCTACTGCATTCACGTAACAGGCAGGCTACTCGTGGAGTGCATTGTGTTGGACTGTGCGGTTGCAAGATTGGAACCCCTGAGCTGACAAGGTGAAAATCTGTTGTTCTGCCCCTGAACAAGGCAGTTAACCCACAGTTCCTAGGCAGTCATTGAAAATAAGAATGTGTTCTGAACTGACTTGCTGAGTTAAATAAAAGGTATTAAAAAAATAATAGGAAATCGGCGCCCAAATAAACCGATTTCAGATTATGAAAACTTCAAATCGGCCCCAATTAATCGGCCATTCCGATTAATCGGTTGACCTCTAATTTTGATATCATGGATGGCCAGTTAATGCAGCCATAGCGCAGTCTATAAATGTGATAAAATCACATACTATTAAAGTCAAACAAGAAAGATTATGGTAAAATTAGATTTTTGTTTATGTTACAAAAGACAGAACCTGTCACTTGCAATATAAGTTCCATAGCTGGCCACTAGAACAGTATACAAATCTTTAAGAGACGACGCCCCCCCCCCACAATCAAAAATCTACAGCACCTTGGTTAGTAGATCACGTTAAACAATATTATGAGTAGCAAATTGATACACATAACTAGAAGTAGACCTACATATAGTAAACATTTATCCCTCCAACAGACATCTGTCTGGAATTGTTAAGTCCATAGCATCAATTAAAAAGGGCAATGTTGGCAGTGATCAAAAGGTAGGGATCTACTCTACCCTGAACACAGACTGCAGAATGTACCGAAGATTCCTCCATGAAAAGGGTTAAAAAGCAAGCCATACATGGATGGTCAAGACTTGCAATATGCAAGGGGTTTACAAAGCCACAGACAAAACAGTACTTGGAATGACACTTGAGATGTAGCTCAATAGGACACGAGGGGGATTATTTCAGACCAAAAGAGTATCTAGTTCATTTGCTGTATTCTTTAGGCTCCTCCCCCTCTTCACTGAGCAAACATGTGCGTATCAGCGCTTCCGTGACTGCATATGGGTCGCAGTTAGCAGATGGGCGGCGGTCCTCGAAGTAGCCCTTCTTGTCTTGACCCACCGAGCGGGGTATGCGGATGCTGGCGCCGCGGTTCGCCACGCCGGCTGAGAACTCATGGATGTTGGACGTTTCGTGGTGTCCGGTCAAGCGCCGGGCGTTGTCCAGCCCCCCTTTGGGGTCGTAGGCACGGATGTGGTAGCGGTGTCTCCTTCCCAACTTCTCAATCGAATCTTCGATGCCCCTGTGTGGATAGAAGACAGAAGGGGTTAATCCACTGCTAAAGAGACTTGAGACTTAAAAAGCTTATGAGGCCGGTTTCCCAGGTTGGATTAAGCTTAGTCTTCAACTAAGAAGCATAATCAATGGAGAATTGCCATTTGTCTAGACCTAGGCTTAATATGGGTCCAGGAAAACCAGCCCTAAAAATAGAGCAGTGGGTTTACAGCACAATTGAATCCATGCCTACCTCAATCCGCCATCTTCTCTCATCGCCTTGGTGCTGAAGTTTGTATGGCAGCCAGCCCCGTTCCAATTTCCAGGGATGGGCTTGGGGTCGAATGAGGCCACCACGCCAAAGTCTTCACACACCCGGTGGAGGATGAACCGAGCAGCCCAGAGGTGGTCACCCATGTTGATACCTTCACATGGCCCAACCTGGAACTCCCACTGGAAGACAATAAGAGTCAGAGAGATGATGGTTTTGAATATTTACAGAGTTTCATGAACACAGATTTAGCCTAATCCTGCACAAAGACTAATTCTATGACTATGCTTAATCTGTATACTGAACAAAAATATAAATGCAACATGTAAAGTGTTGGTCCCATGTTTCAGGAGCTGAAAAATGAGCCAAGAACTCTTCCAATATGCAGAAAGCTTATTTCTCAAATTGTGCACATTTGTTTACATCATGTTGGTGAGCATTTCTCTTTTGCCAAGATAACCCATCCACCTGACAGGTGTGCATATTTAAGAAGCTGATTAAACAGTATGACAATTACACAGGGGCAACCTTGTGCTGGTGACAATTTAAAGGCCACTAAAATGTGCAGTTTTGTCACAACAATGCCACAGATGTCTCAGGTTTTGTGGGAACGTGCAATTGGCATGGTAACTGCAGGAATGCCAACCATAGCTGTTGACAGATAACTGAATGTTCATTTCTCTACCATAAAAGTCACCACCAACATCGTTTTAGAGATTTGGCAGTACATCCAACCGGCCTCACAACCACAGACCGCGTTTATGGCATCGTGTTGGCGAGCAGTGTGCTGATGTCAACGTTGTGAACTGTGCCCCAAGGTGGCAGTGAGATTATGGTACGGGCAGGCATAAGCTACAAACAATTGCATTTTATCGATGGAAATTTGAATGCACAGATACCTATCCCAAGGCTCATTCTCATGCCATTTATCCGCCGCCATCACCTCATGTTTCAGCATGATAATGCGCGGTCCCATGTCGAAAGGATCTGTACACAATTCCAGGAAGCTGAAAATATCCCAATTCTTCCAGGACCTGCATAGTCAGACATGTCACCCATTGAGCAAGTTTGGGATGCTCTGGATTGAGGTGTACGATAGCGTGTTCCAGTTACTGCCGATATACAGCAACTTCACACAGCCATTGAAGAGGAGTGGGACAACATTCCACATGCCACAATTAACAGCCTGATCAACTATGCAAAGAAGTGTCGCTCTGCATGAAGCAAATGGTGGTCACAAGATACTGACAGGTTTTCTGATCCACACACTTTTTTTTATAAAGGTATCTGTATTCCCGGTCATATGAAATCCATAGATTAGGGCCTTGTTTATTTAAATTGACCGATTTCATTATATGAACTAAAACATTGCATTTATATTTTTGTTCAGTAGAATAGTCAAGTGGTTCTTACCTGAGCTGGCATGACTTCAGCATTGGTGCCACATATCATAACCCCAGCATATAGACAAGCTCTATAGTGGGCTTCTACGATGTCTCTACCATACGCCTTGTCTGCTCCCACACCACAGTAGTAGGGGCCTGTTCAAAAACACTGCATCATCAGGCTCAACCGTTTAGATGCTAAACATTTAATACTCTACTTGAATATACCGACTGAAAGTAGCTATGGATATCTGCTAATGAATGGTATTTTATATTTAAACTTAACCTCTGAAACTAACCTTGTGGACCAGGGAAGCCGTTGGAAGGCCAGCCAAACGGATGTCCATCTGTGCCCAGGATGGTGTACTCCTGTTCCATGCCAAACCACGGCACCTGGTTCTCCACCATCTCCATGATCTTCTTACACATCAGCCTGAGGTTAGTTTCTGGAGGGGAACAAACATTGTACTGGTCATTCAAACCATTTCTGCTACACTGAGCCAATGGGGCCTGGGTTCAATAAGATACTTAAGGCTGGGCCATGTTCAGCAGGCATGAAATGGAAGAAAACAGGGTGGTATTATCCAAATGTATCCAATAAACCTAATTTGAATTTTCTATTGCAAAAGTTAAAATGTTTGAGCGCCAATAAATATGACGCCCCAATGTTACTGCTTAGGTTTACCTGTAGGCTTGCGGTTGTATTTGAGCACTTCACACAGGACCAGTTTGTTGGGGTCTTTCCTGAAGGGGTCTCTGAACATGGCAGCAGGGATAAGGTACATATCGCTGTTGGAGCCCTCCGACTGGTACGTACTGGAACCATCAAAGTTCCACTCTGGGAGATCTGAAGGAGAGAGGGAGGGAACTGTGCGATAAGAGCAACTCAGGGATTCAAATACCCGTTAGGTTCAGGGTTATTAGTCAAAGCAACCCGTATTTTTGAATTTATGCTGTATTAGAAAAGTAACTGTTGGAGCTCTTTGAGCAATGTGTTACAAGGGTGTAACCAGTCTTTCATCTATATTCATTTAGAAAATAGTTTGCCACCCCGACCCTCCCAAAAAAAGTCATTTCTGCCACCCACCACTGAAAAAACATTAGGGAAAACACTGGGTGTAGCACAAAAGTTTCTTATTACCCATTTCAACAGGCATAGATCAATGCAAATCAAATGCCAGATCTTACCATCAATGTTCTTGGGTTCAGAATCCAGAGTTCGGGTCTTGCAACGGAGCCCCTCTCCAGTCCCATCTATCCAGATGTACATGGCCTGGACCTTGTCTCCCTGAGAAAGGTCCATATAATGCTGCTTCACAGTTTTACTCAAACTGGCACTCTCTGACGTGGCCATTTTTTAACGAGCGCCTGGAAAACCTTGGAACAAAGAGCAATCATTTGGAATCCACTTGAAGCGTTTGATTTTTAGAATTGAGCCATTTGAGGTCTACAACTATGATATTATGCCCACCCACTGATTTATAGTAATAGTTGATCTACTCAAAACGTCGTAACAAAAAAATAAAATGTTCAAAACGTATGTCTTGTAAGTTTGCCTAATTACTATTGCACCAACGTGTGATGAGAACGCAATCAACATCCTGCAATATCGAGTTAAATACATGAACGTTTTCCACAAGAGAAAACAGTCCGGGTTACAATAAAGCACGTACGCGAGCATGCTGCTATGTCAGTTTACAATAGGTTACAATACTGATGCCTGTTTACGCCTGGTTACGATGATGGAAAATAAACGCGCAATGGTTTCTGTTGCCAGGTTATGACAGTCAAAAACCTCTGGCACGCACTATCCATACATGGCACATAATCAACAACAATAATAAATACCTAATATAAATGTAATTCACCATAATTCGGCTAAAAGGTGCGAAACTATAAAGAGAAACAGCACACCAATTAGTCAATAAGATGAAAATACACAATGTAATTGTCGTAGCCGCTTCTAGAACTTTAAAATAGTTTAGGAATAATGACCTTATATCAAGTAAGGAATTCGGATCAAAAGCCTGGTACAGCCTTCTGTAAATGTCCTGTGTAATTCCAAATGTTTTTGTTTCATTCTCTACCGCAAAATTTGTCCTAAAGGTTCCATTTATAAAAGAGAGATATGACCCCCTCGCCTCAGATTGGCTAGAAAAGAACGTGATCCCTTCGTGATCAGGTGATGGGGAGCTCATGGTTTGTGTTCATTGGTCGTCCGGAAAAAATGTGGAGTTTCATTCAATAGCCTGGCTAAAATAATTCCAAACATGTATTTATTTCAAGACTCTACTCTTTGTTTGCTAAAGGAATGATAACTATCCTTACCAAAACCTCAAATACGTTTCTTTATTTGAACAGTATGATAATTTGTTTAAAAAATATGAAACGGGGAAAAAGATTATGCATGGAATAATTTCTATAATATGGTAATTATAAAGAACGATGATTAAGTAAAATACGCCCCTTGACGAAATGAAAACGGAATATTCCTAGAATCAATTATGTTGTGGTGCCTCTAAAGAACAAATGTTCCTAAATGATGAAAAATAAGACCATGATGCTCTTTGACTGTTCTTTGCCTTCTATTGGCTAAAATATCGACGTTCCGTACTATTTTATTATAAGATGAAGAAACAAGAATTTAAAAAATACAGCCTACCGACTTACAAGCCAATTAACCAACAACGTAATGAATTGTAACAATTCATACAGGTTTACGTTACGATTTTATGATTAAATTATTACGTCATTGGTGATATAGAGCGACTGTATGTGAAACCACATGGCTGAATAAAGGCACAGTCTGCCTAGTAGACAACCTGCGTTTTTGAGGTATTATAGAATGAAGGAATAAAAATGACCAACAACTCATCAATACTGAAACCATCTGGTATGTTCTGCATAATACTATAATACCGGTAGGCCTGCACAATGCCATTCCTTAGGCCTACATTATTTGCTGAAGCCTAACATGACCCACATAACATGATAAAATGTAGGCTTATGGTTTTTTTCAACAACACCACAATTTGTTCACATTTGTATCTATTTTAGGTGGCGATGATGACCGACTGTCAGATCTTCTGAAAAATGACGTTTTCGTGGATTTCTTTAACACGTTTCTGAACCTACCGGTGAGCCCCTTCTGCGATATAAAATAGAACACAGCTCTCACAGAATTTAGAATAGAATATAACTGAACAGAATAGAATAGTTCTTTCACATAATTGATACTAGAACATAACTGAGTAGAATAAAATAATTGTCACAGAATGTATGTCACATTTGAATCTGTTGTCTGCCTAGGTGTTTGGTCAAACTCCTCTCTTCTTTCTGTCGGACAACAAATGGTTAACTTGTCCTGAGCTACTTCAAGGCCAGGTAGAGAATACAAAACCTAACGAATGGCGCCCTCCTGTGGTTCATTTATGAAACAGTACTCGCTGTCCATATTTTTTTTAATTTTTTTATTTGAACCATAGGGTTCAAATAGAGTTCAAAACAGAAATTTTACTCTCCATACCCACGAGAAAGACAATACAAATTAATTTCTTCATTTTGAAAAACAAATGTCAGTAGGCCTGGGTATTTTTTATTTAATATTGTAGTGACCTTAACGGAACGCCTATCAACCTCAGCAAGAGGTTCAGACCACTTGTCATAAAGGTTAAGGTGTTGGATTAATAGTTGCCAGACCTGTGTTCGAGTCCTGGTCAAGGCTACCCACTGAATTTGTTATACTTTGTTAAAATGTTATGATTTATATGCTATTCTAATTTTTGACATAACAGGAGGTGAACAGAGGAAGATTTCAGAAGTGGTTGACTGCTCATCGCTTCACCTTGTTCAAGGAAACAGAGTTGTTCCATTACTACACTCTCTGTAAAGAATTCTTGGAGTTTTCAAACCATCATTCAGAAGGTAATCCGATTAAATATATATACAGTATATATATTTTTGCAGTATGATAGCGGTACTGTAAAACTAAAGCATAGAGAAACGCGATAGGGAAGGAACCATAGTTTTGGTCAGTGTTTCCCTGTTGACTCTTATTAGTGATGAACATCTAAATGGTATAAAAACACCCTTTACCAGTTGAAAGTGAAAGTATGGGGAGGGTTTCTAAGTACAAATATTTGGGTTAAGGGTACAATGAGCGATTATAGGTACAATGAGCGATATACATGGAAAGGTAATGTCATAAATGTTGAAACAAAGTGTAAGAAGGTGGTGAATCATACGCGCTCGGTCTCTGGTTATGAATGGGGGGCTGACAGACAATCGTTGATGGATATTCATAGAGCTCTGCTTAGGATGACACTTGATTACGGGTGTATAGTTTAAGGAAACGGCGAAGACCTGGCTTCAGAGGCTGGACAGGATCCAGTATATAGCTTTAAGGATATGTATTGGTGGATTTAAATCAACATCTGTATGTGCATTACTAGTGGAGACAGGTGAGATGCCTTTGGATAAATGGCGTAAAAAAATTGTCATTAGCTTGTTGGGTTAGGTTGAAAGGCTGTGAGGTTGAGCATCCCACTGCTACCGTTCTAGATGACTGTTGGGAATACTAGTAGGCAGTGGTTTTGGTTGGACAGTTGGAAAGCGTGTTGATGAGAGTGGTTGGCCCTTCTGTGCTGATCGAGGATGTTCCTCCATGGTTACTCCCAGATCCTGTTGATCTAACCTTGGTAGCGAAAAGGAAAGATTGGTCAGAAGTCAGTGATCTAGGGAAACTGGTTGACAATTACATTGGTAGAAGTTTTTATCCTTTTTTTAACCACTTTTCACCATGGATCCAAGGACCCAGATAGTGGGCGCACAGGAGCAGGCGTTTACATTCCTGAATTTGATGTGCAGATATGTAGAAAATTAACAGTCCATTTGGCCCAGCTGCAACAGCGTTGTGTTCTCCAATTCGTTTTTGAAATAATAAAAAAAAATCAAGGGCACCAGAGTTGGAGGGCAGCAAAAGCAATGTGGTCGCAAAAGCAATCTAACTGCACATCGTCATCATTGTGTTGATCCAAAGAATTGTAGTCACGTATTCAAATTATCTGCAGAACAAACATTCCTCATCTTTCAGCAGTTGGTGCGCAATTGCCTCAACTGCACCACCGGTCTATGTTGATCCTGGGGATGGCTTGTGGCTGTGGTCTAGCTGTTGCTACAGCTTCGGTGGCTAGAGTGGCCGCAGTGGCCATCTAAAGCTCAATTTTCCTAAATTCTTCGTCTGAATACTCAGGCTCAAATAAATATGTTTCGATGACACAATCGGTGCCCCTCCAGTAGTGGCGACCCGTCAGTCAGTGCAGATGGGGCTCTGTTTTGAGCCTCACATTTTGAGCAAAAAAACAAAAATTCGAATAAAAATTTCTTTTATTTTTTTTTGGGGGGGGGGCGTACTTATTTTGCATGTTATTTTGTCATTAATACGTGTCACATATCAGTTTGCAAACAATGTAAAACATATATATATATATATGTCATTGAGGTAATAACGCCTCATACAAACATGGTCTCTTTTTTGTTTTCTTGAGGTAGCACAAAAATGCTGGTGTTTCAGCCTAGCTCAGTGCTTTCTGTGGTGGTGGGGCAAGCCAGATAGGAGCACTGCGCCGTGATTGGCTCAGTGTTCTGTCACTCATGGGGACATTACGTCACAGGCCAAGTCTAAGTCCTTAGTAAGGGTAGACATCGAACATTTAAGCCCTTTGGGACCTGCCATAGAGTTACATAAAAAGAGCCCTTCCAAGAAGGCTCAAGGTCATTGGCCACAGATAAAATGACATAATCGCCACTGCCCTCCAGTAGTTTTCTTCATCACTCACAAGTATTTCATCGTCAGACATGTTCGTAGGTTGTTCTTTACTTTGTTTAACTAATGTGTAAGGTGGTCTTCACTTCTCTGCCCAAAAAAATACCCACATGAAAAAAGTGTAGTTTACTATAGAATACATACTCCAGTACTTACTATAGAATTCTGTAGTAAATTGTAGTATACTGTAGTATCCCTCGATCATTTGTAGTACTTACTCAATAAATTTGTAGTAAATTGTAGAACACTATAGTAAATACTACAGTATTATCTGCAAAGAAACACTGTAGTAAGTACTACAGTAATCTCCACAAATCACTACATTTAAAAAAACAACTATATATGGCGCACATGCACAGTTGTTACCCATCTCTGCTGCTGTGGCAGTCGGCTACATAAAATAACTATATAAAATAATCACAAAAGTTTTAGGTGGAAAAGTACACATTTACTGACTTATTATAATTTTTTTAAATAGCTAATTTGGCCGTACGCTTTCAATAAAACACCTAATTTGTCCACACCACAGATTTCTGAATCATGAACCATGAACTGGCAATGGAGCAGAGCGAAACCTGCATCCATCAATGTCATGAGTCACGTGACCCATTTTTACATCTGTTTCAGTACAGGACTTGCAGGGAGAGAGAAAGGAGAAGAGGGCAAACTCCACTGAATTAGTTTCAATGTATGGAATCACTTGGGAATTCCAGGATTTTGGGTGAACTTTTCTTTTAACCTTTTTCAAACAAGCAAACCTGAGTCATTTAATAAATATTGCTTGTTTTTTATATCTGCCTCCCACCAGGGGTGGACTGGCCATCTGGCATTTCCGGCAAATGCAAGATGGGCTGGTCTATATTTAGCCAAGTGGGCCTGTCTAACTTGTTTGTTTTTTTGTGTGCAAAATTATCATTATCTGGCTAATAATGGGGGCCTCAATGAAACAAATGGGCCAGTGTGGAGTCCTCGAGGGGAAAAATAGGCCCGTGTAGAGTCCTCGAGGGGACAAATGGGCCGGTGTGGAGTCCTCGAGGGGAAAAAATGGGCCAGTGTGGAGTCCTCGAGGGGAAAAATGGGCCGGTGTGGAGTCCTCGAGGGGAAAAATGGGCCGGTGTGGGGGGGGGGGACACAAGTTTGCTTCCCTGCCCCATCTGCCGTGTCTTTATGGCACATGTGTTTCCTGTCAATTCCATGAAGGTCTGTGTGAAAACCCTGCTGACAGATTCAGAGTAAGGTGCTGTACAATGCTGTACAATGCTAATTTGAGGTTCTTGTTGGTTAAAGTATTGAAATGGACAACAGCGGATCAGTGGTTACTGAGGAGATGCATTGGGAGTGGGAGAGGGATGAGACGATTCAGCACTTTCATCAAGGGCACTTGTGGTAGGTGACTGGTGTTGGTGTGTGTGTGTTCCTGGCCTATGAAGTGGCATTACTCATTTATTTTCCATGCTACTGTGTATTTTCCACGTGTGGTCATTTATCGACTCATGCTTCCTATGTGTGTACAGGGAAGGAGCTGGTGTCGTTCTGTGTGAGAGTGTCCAGGTTGTTCAACATGGACTGTGAGGATGCAGGTCAGAAACACAGATACCTGGCCCTGCTGACTGTCATCAGAGCCATCCATCTCACAGAGGGATCCAGCATCATGGCTATCTGTCACATACCACAAGGTAAAGAGACTAAACTGGTGACAAAGTACATTACCCTGGGATTGATAGTCACCATGAATAAAGATGATTAATTCAAGAGATGGCCAGGCCACATCACCATTACCTGTCCTGAACCTACTCACCTGCCCCTTCTCTGACCTATAGGGCTACATACTGTTTGTGCTGTGTTGATGTATTTTCTTGATTACATCCCTTTGTCTGTGCTCTCCTGTGTCTGTCTGGTAGATACAATGATTAGCATTCTATCCAGTGAGCTACCCGACAGTGCCAGAAAGCAGATCATCGGTCAGATGTATAACAAAGCTTTACATCGGCTGCAGCACTATTGGCTTCCTCAGTTTCTAAGATACTGCAAGGACTCACTCTGGAGAGCTGCAGAGTGCAGCCACATCGTTCAGGAGTACAGCGCCATCGCATCCCACTCTGCTTCTGAGGATGTGCCTGGTATACCTGCTCAACTGGACCCAGGCCTGGGACAGGTGAAGGAGGCAGAGCTGACTGGGAGTGCAACTGGGACCTACTGTTCCAAAAACACCAAGAGACTCCTCTGGATGCGCCATGAGGAACCACAGAAACGATCTGTAATGGCAGCCCGGGAGACTGAGAAGATCCAAGATGGACGTCTCTGTTGCCAGTGGCTTCGTCTTGAGGGTGAAACAGGCCAGGAACGGTGCACTAATGCTGTGCATAGCAGTCAAACCAAATACCAGATTGATGCCACAACTGAACAATACCACAACATGCCTGACGATGCAAAATCCCAAACCTGCAGCAAACAAATCAGCAAAGTGGATAACCTCAAGTCCAGCCACAGAAGTGGTAACCTTCTCCCAAACATTGATGTTGAAGGGGTCCAGGAGGGAGAAGTACTTATTCCACACACCTGTATGGAGACTCCTGCCTACTACCAACCGTCTGTCTTACCAACTCCCCCTTCACCAGCAACTCCAGAGTCCCACCGCTACAATTACCTTCAGCCTGCCCTGTCGGCTGACAGCTTGGCTGGTGGGCCCTTAGCTGCCTTCCTGAGGGCCAAGGGACTGGAGACAGAGCTGCAGCATCTAGGGCTCTGGCAGGACCTGGACCTGGTCCTTAGCCTTGTGCTCAGGTATTTTTTATTTTTATTTTACCTTTACTTTACTAGGCAAGTCAGTTAAGAACAAATTCTTATTTTCAATGACGGCCTAGGAACAGTGGGTTAACTGCCTGTTCAGGGGCAGAACGACAGATTTGTACCTTGTCAGCTCAGGGATTCGAACTTGCAACCTACGGTTACTAGTCCAACGCTCTAACCACTAGGCTACCCTGCCGCCGGTATGGAGATATTTAAAAAATAATGTAAATTGTTGAAAAATAAATCATGAACAAATGTGTTGTGAAAATACTGAATGCAACTTTAAAAATGAAACGACTGTGAAAATGCCCAAAGCGAGAAATATGTTTATAAAATGTGCTGTGTTTAACAGAAATAAACATTGTGGTATTGTGGTATGTGCTAATAATGATTTGTTTTTGGTACTGATGACTCGTTCACTTTTGTAGCCTATCTTTTATTTGACTGTAATATACTGTATCCTCCATACTCAGGGCCCAGGGAGATGACTCCCTCCACAGCCAGAGACAGGCTGTGGCCAGGAGGATCACACACACCTACCTGGGGGAGAACGCAGAGAGGGTAGGCCTCCTGCAGAGCGACACCAGCAGGCAGCTCCGCAGACTCCTGCCTTCTGGAGCAGTCATACCGTGGATATACACAGCCAAACATGAGATCTGTAAGGTACAGTCAGCATGTTGACATACACTTAATATTTGAATGTTTTTGAAGTCCTGTGAATCTTTGAAAATGTCTTGAGTCAATATCTTAGTAATGGGCATTTTGTTTTGTAGGTGCTTTGTGAATCTTACGATTCCTTTTTGGACGAAGACGACAAACATTTCTGCTCCTATCTGGTAACTGATTTGATTTTGTTTTATGCAAATTGATTATACAATATAACTGTATTGTCCATGTTTACAACGGAAATGTGTACCCCCCTTTTACATGTACGTATCTGTCCATCTCCCCTTGAAGTCTGTTGATGGTTATGTTATCATATTTCCCCTTATGATTTGACTACAAGGAGAGTGCTGGTGTGAACTGTGGTCGGAGGTTATCTGCTATTGGCCAGAACACAAAAGAGCAGCAGGTCAGGAGGATGAGGGAGGCTCTGGCCCTTTGTCAGTCCTGTTGTAGCCATGGAGCCACGGAGCAGCCCTCTGATTGGCAGGAGGACTGGGCCCTGATGGCTCTAGAGGACGTGAAGAGAGGAGGGTCTGTCCACCTGCACTACAAAAAGACTGGTAGGAACATAACAAAGGGCTAACACAGAGGAGTTATTGAGAATAAGGGGAATGTGCAGATGTAGTTGTAGCTAAGGCTACGAGAGAGCAATGCTGGTGTTACTACAGCGTGAACAATGAAAGCTCAAGGAGGAGTTCAAACTCCATTTATAGTTGCATTGCAACATTTGTATTACAGTTGAAGTCGGATGTACACCTTAGCCAAATACATTTAAACTCAGTTTTTCACAATTCCTGACATTTAATCCTAGTATAAATTATAGTCTTAGGTCAGTTAGGATCACCACTTTATTTTAAGAATGTGAAATGCCCGAAAAATAGTAGAGAGAATCATTTATTTCAGCGTTTACTTCTTTCATCACATGGGTCAGAAGTGGGTCAGAAGTTTACATACACTCAATTAGTATTTGGTAGCATTGCCTTTAAATTGTTTAACCTGGGTCAAATGTTTTGGGTAGCCTTCCACAAGCTTCCCACAATAAGTTGGGTGAATTTTGTCCCATTCCTCCTGACAGAGCTGGTGTAACTGAGTCAGGTTTGTAGGCCTCCTTGCTCGCACACACTTTTTCAGTTCTGCCCACATATTTTCTCTAGGATTGAGGTCAGGGCTTTGTGATGGCCACTCCAGTACTTTGACTTTGTTGTCCTTAAGCCATTTTGCCACAACTTTGGAAGTATGCTTGGGGTCATTGTCCATTTGGAAGACCCATTTGTGACCAAGGTTTAACTTCCTGACTGATGTCTTGATATGTTGGTTCAAAATATCCACAAAATGTTCCTACCTCATGATGCCATCTATTTTGTGAAGTGCACCAGTCCCTCCTGCAGCAAAGCACCCCCACAGCATGATGCTGCCACCCCCGTGCTTCACGGTTGCGATGGTGTTCTTCGGCTTGCAAGCCTCCCCCTTTTTCCTCCAAACATAACGATGGTCATTATGGCCAAACAGTTCTATTTTTGTTTCATCAGACCAGAGGTCATTTCTACAAAAAGTATGATCTTTGTCCCCATGTGCAGTTGCAAACCGGAGTCTGGCTTTTTTATGGCGGTTTTGGAGAAGTTGCTGAGCGGCCTTTCAGGTTATGTCGATATAAGACTTGTTTTACTGTGGCTATAGATACTTTTTCTACCTGTTTCCTCCAGCATCTTCACAAGGTCCTTTGCTGTTGTTCTGGGATTGATTTGCACTTTTCGCACCAAAGTACGTTCATCTCTAGGAGACAGAAAGTGTCTCCTTCCTGAGCGGTATGACGGCTGCATGGTCCCATGGTGTTTATACTTGCGTACTATTGAACGTACAGATGAACATGGTACCTTCAGGCGTTTGGAAATTGCTCCCAAGGATGAACCAGACTTGTGGAGGTCTCCAAATTATTTTCTGAGGTCTTGGCTGATTTCTTTTGATTTTCCCATGATGTCAAGCAAAGAGACACTGAGTTTGAAGGTAGACCTTGAAATACATCCACAGGTACACCTCCAATTGACTCAAATTATGTCAATTAGCCTATCAGAAGCTTCTAAAGCCATGACATCATTTTCTGTAATTTTCCAAACTGTTTAAAGGCACAGTCAACTGAGTGTATGTAAACTTCTGACCCACTGGAATTGTGATACAGTGAGGTAAAAGTGAAATAATCTGTCTGTAAACAATTGTTGGAAAAATTACTTGTGTCATGCACAAAGTAGATATCCTAACCGACTTGCCAAAACTAAAGTTTTGTTAACAAGAAATAAACACGTTTTAATGACTCCAACCTAACTTCTTGGCGCACCCATCCCATTCGCAGGATCATTTTCGTCAACATCCGCTGAATTGCAGAGCGCCAAATTCAAATTGAGCTACTAAAAATATTTATCACAGCAATCAACTGTATGTGGAGAGCAAACTTCCATGATAAGGACTCTAGGCCATGTGAATACTGTCATTGTGTCTGTCTCTAGAGCCACGTGATCTGCCGTTTGACTTGCTGGCAGTGAGGTACCCAAAGCTGGCCCTGGAGAATCTGAGTGTTAACTATTTGCTGTATCAGAAGAAGAAGCCTTTCTCAGACGGCGAAAGCTCAAAGCCAGTATCTGCTGGTTCCATGATGAAGAAAGCCCCTCTGATGTTGAAGAAAGACAATAGTTTTGTTCGCATGCCGTCTATGAGGCCAAGGTACTGTTGGGACACCACCTGAAATGCGGCCTTCTCATTGAGTCATTGTTTATCTAATGAGTGTATCTAATCTAGCATAACTAAGAATCTTCAGCTACCGCTGATTTTGCAGAAGCCGGCTATTTTGTAGGAGGTTTTACTCGCAACGATTGTGATAAGTGGTTGTTTTACCTACTTTAGTTAAATAAGAGCTCTATGAGCAACTTCTAAATGACTCAAATGTTAATTTGTATATGGCTGTATTGTTTGTCTCTGTGCTACAGGTCATTTGGAGATGTGCTCCGGAACCCTGTGAGTCTGGACTACTTCAAGCGCTTTCTGCGTTTCCACTATGCCCAAGGAGCGCTGCTCTTCACACTGGAAGTAGAGAAGCTGAGAGCCATCGACCGGCCCAAACCTCAGAAGATCAAAATCCTCGCCATCGTGAATAAGTTCTTACGCCGGGAGGACCCCAGTACAGTCCTCAAATCCTTATTCATTATTCCTGTCAGATTCTGTCTAGAGTAGGGTCCTTGGTGACCTTTAGCCAAGCTGACATCAATGGTGGCGTTATTCACTTTGCTGCTGATAGTCTTAAAGGATTGTTTGTATGACGCTGAAAGAGATGTATTGAAGTGAGAAGGCTAACAAGACTAGTATCCCTCTACAGTAATATATTGGAGCTATAGTAAAGTTTAAACGCTAACTAGCATCGTCCCACAGTGGGCTACCTGCAGTGCAGTGCTGACATCATCTCCCAGGCGGCTCAGATGACAACCATTTCCTGTGAGGTTCTCTACACCATCCAGGACTTGGTCACCAAGTCACTGGAAGGAACATGGTATTGGGATTATTTATCCTTGTGGACATGAGTTGATTTAGCCTGGTCCTATATTTGTTTGTGCTGTATAACCAACTCCTATGGTCGTTGTTATGCTAAACATGACAATAAACTCAGACGTTGGCAAGACGGAACAAACAAATCTGGGACCAGGCTATGGATGATTGATGCTACTTGTGTGATTGATGTGGTGTGATGTGTGTGTGTGTGTTTGGATGCAGACGAAACAGTGTGCGTTAATCCGATGTGTGTGTTTGGATGATTCCTTGCAGGTTCAAGCAGTACCAAGACACGTTCCCACCCTGTCCTGCTGTGGGCTCAGACTCCTGCCTGAGAGGAGCCATACTGAAGACCAAACTGGTAGGAACAACACCCGGCCTCTCATCCTCTATGTACTGTTAGACACTAGACAGTTGTACAATCACTGTATAACCCTCTTGGGCAATGGTATCTAAAATGTTCTGTCATTCACTCACTCACTCCTTATGCACCTCACCCTGAAGAAAAATGTCTGGCTGGTGTTTTGCCGATTCATCAAGACAGTCTGTAAGTTTCAAACCGCCATGAAGGATCCTCGCACGAGGACTGAGTTTGAGCTGTACCTGAGAATGAGCTACCGCCACTTCTCCGAATGTAAGCTGTCCTCAGTCCCCTCTCTCCATTCTGTTCCTGGTTGTGGTGCTGAACAAAGTATAGTTTGACAGGTGCTACAGAAAAAATACATATGAATTAAGAGGACAAAACTCCTGTACACTGATCTTGGATGTTCCACAAACCAATGTTTCGGCGTTACACCTTCATCCGGATTTTAAATCTAGTTCTGGTGCACACCACTAAGTTGACCTTGTCTCCTATAGCATGTGACTCCCGTGCCCCTCCTAAAGACGAGGGGGATACCTCCCACATGAAGAGTCGGGTCATTAACGGTAAAGTCATCATCATTGACTTCCTCATCAATGACCTATCTTTTTACCTGGAGAGTGAGAGGTAAGATTGAATCGTCTCACAAGGTCATAAATATGTTTTCCTTCTTACATTATTGACATTCACTTCTATTGACAGAAGTACTTTGCTGTGATTGTTTTCAATGAAAATTAAGACTGTCTGAGTGGGGAAAACTGAAAATTTGCTGTTTTTGACAGCGATTTGGAACTCTCTTTCTTATTGGTCTGTAAACAAATTTACTAGCCAAATTTCCATCTCATCAAAACAGGCTGATCTTTTCAAGCAGCTCTTACACCAGGGGTTCCCAAACTTTTTTGGCCCTAGACCCCATTTTGCGATCTGAAAATTCTCACGACCCCAACCATGTGGAAAAAAATGATGTAATTAAAACAGCCAATGTTTACTTTTTTATTTGGGGCTATGGCAGTCAATTGAAATTCTAACAGCATTTATGACTGTATTCTCAACACACCAGGACACACTTTTAATGTGGGGCTAATGACAGTCAATTGCAAATGAGTCTGACATAATGCATCATATCTCAGCGCCACCAATGTGATGGGTGTGCTTGATGTCACATCGGAGATTCTCAAAGTCAGAGGGTGTGGTCAACAGTACGCCCCTCACCCCTTCTGTCACATCCAACCTGGATCGATATTTGGTTTTAACGAAGACGAGAGCACCGTATCACCCAGATATGAGCTGGCGAAGGGTACGATGAGTTTTAAGGGAGACGGCAGGGTATTCCTTTCTATTCAGGAACCAAAACTCCTCCGTAGTGACCAGTGAATGCATTCGGTCACATGACAGCTCGGTTCAGCTGTTCGGTTTCACATACCAGCATGTCAACTGAGACAGGATCAAAGTCAAACGGGTTGGGAAGTAGACCCCAAAGTGCTCTTCCAAGCGTTGGAGGTGAGCAGTCATCACTCGTGTGGGACACTTACTGATGCTGTTTTCTGTTAGAAACATACACAGCTGAGGGAAGGGGACATGGTTCAATTTTGAAAGACTCTCTCCAATAAGACATTTTTTTTCATCTGAATCCATTGATTTGGTCAGTCATCTGTAGAATGTTTTTGTATTTCCGTTGCATGGTTGCATTCAGTTCGTTCAGATCCCAAATATGTCTGTTACATAGGCAAGGTTATATTTTCTTTTCATTATACAGAAAGTCAACCAAGTCTTTACATTTTTTTTTGTTTTTCATCCATTGTGAATGACAACAGTTCCTCTCTCAATACGAAAAATCAACTCAACACTCCCCCTCGATAACCACCAAGCCTCAGTGTGAAATAGAACATTGTCAAGCTCTGATTCCATATCTCCACAGAGGTTTGGGAACAGGCATGCGCACAGTTGGTGTGTTTTGATGTAGTTTACAAATGAAGTTACCTGCTGCAGTATATCTCCGAGTTCTGTGCTCAGCTCTTTTGATGCCAGTTTCTCTCAGTGTGTCAAACAATGCGCCCATATGGCAGAGGGAGACACATTCATAACTAGAGTGCAGAGGCCCCTGCCCGCTGTCCCGCCATACTGTAGATGGAGCCCCATCTGTGCAAAAGCCCACCATTCGATCTCATGGAGTCTGTTTTTCATCAATATAGCCATGCTCAGGAATTGTGAGACAGAACCATATGTCCTTGTGAATAGCATCCCCAGACATGTATAGCGGACAAAAGTCAATGCATGGGCATCTCGGGCCCTCTCAACTAACGTCCATTTGGAGAGCATAAGTTGGGGAGTTTTTGAATCGTTCAGAGTTTCCTCTTGATTGCTAGCAATAACATAAATTCTTTAAGTGTTATCTGACAAAGCTATTGATGGGAGTTTCTCTACCTCTGCCTCCCCAAAGATTGTATTCCCCATATCAGTTGTGGATGGTAATATCAAAGTCTCTGCAATAGTGTGTGGTTTGATAGCGTAGTGGGCATAGCCATTGACCGTGGGTATGATTCAAGTGCAACGGTCAAGTGTGGCCTTTTCCCATGATCTAAGGGCGCTATCTGGTTGAATTTAATCTTTTAGATTTGAACCATTTTCATTTCGATTTTTAAGGTTAACCACATTATAATGATTTTGAGATACAAAGAGAATATTATATTGTTTTTATATTTTTGTTAATTTTATGTTGTCAGGATTTAGGAAATTCACCCGCAACCCCATTTTCATGTCAGCGACCTCCTATTTTGGGAACTGCTGTCTTACACTAAAAGGGCATTATCATAATTTTCACAATTTCACAGTATAATGTCAACCTCATAGTGTGAAAATACATACAGTATATCACTGAGCGTACAAAACATTGAGAAAACCTTCCTAATATTGAGTTACATATCTCACCTTTCGATTTGTGTGTAGCCCAAACCGTTTGGATGCTACAGACAGAAGTTGGCATGTGACTAATATAATTTGATTTGATTTGTATGGATGTTCACCCCAATCAGTTAAACAACGACTGCCTATCACCACCGATTTCTGTACGCTATTTTTGCTAGCAGCTTATACGAACGGGGGCCAGTATTTAGCAGTCACTTCTTCTAAACCTGAATATAGAGGGAGTACTTCTAAATGTTATGCAGCGAAAACAGCCAAATACTGTATATCCAAATCGGAGTTTAGCAACCACACTGTAGGCCTATACCCTTTAGATCAGATTTGTTGAATGTGCGCCAATCTGGCAGCTTTCTTCTATCCCCCAGCTTTCTTCTATACCCCAATAAAGACAGATTTTTATTGGGATGTTTTTATCATGCCAATTAGATATCCGCGGGGGCGTGGACATCGACTCTTTAATGTGGGTTGTGTCCTGATACCGCTAACCTGTTGTGTTTGTTGTTGTTGTGCTGCAGGTTCAGGAACCTGGCAGATTCAGGCACAGTGATGGCATCTGCAGGGATGTATGGAGAGAATGACCATGCTATGCTACAGCAGAAGGCTGACATGATCATTAAGATTTTCCTCAAGTCAGAGATCTCTCCCAAACTTAGGGTAGGACTACTTAGTTCAGGTGTCTATACGGTACTATGGTTTTATATGATATCACGTTTTATATGATACTTAAAAAAAAAAATATTTCCATCTGCAGTCCCATTGGCTGTCTTTTTATATCCCATATCGTGTTATGGTTAATATCATATGGTAACTCTGTGCTGCTTTGTTTGTAGATAAACATAGCTGAGACCCAGAGGGATGCCATCCTGCAGCAGTGCTCCACTGGGAAAGTAGACAGAGGACTGTTCCACCAGGCTATCGTAACCATCTTCCCCAACCTTGTCTTCTGCTGGAAAAAGTGACCTATAGCTAGTGTTATTATTACTTTCACTTATGTTGCAATGATATTACAGTACATGCTTGTTACACATTTTGGTATTTAGGGAGACCTCTTTGTCTGTGAGCTTATTTAATAAAACATTTCACGAGGCAACAGTCTGATATTGCTTTCCCCCGTAGTGGTTGAATTATAGCCTGTAAACCAGTCAGTAAGAGAGCAGCAACAGACTGGTACCCCGGCTAGTTGAACGGACCTTGCTGAGTGAACTGATCCCTCCCCTGCTTTAGGTTCTGTAATCAGAAGTTGACAAAGAACCTGGATGGAGTCCAGGCTACTAAGAAGCAGGAGGTCTCCTCCACCCCAGACTACATGGGCCCGCTGCTCATAGACAACGACTGGTACCGCAAGGTCAAAACCATCATGTCCATAACAGGTCAGTTCCACTGTCCAAGACAGTTAGAGAGCCGAGTATGGAATCTTTATAAGCCCAGACGAGCAATATGGTGCACAGCTCGGAGTAAATAAATGTACGGGACATATAGATAATACAAGACATGGAGTACAAACAGTTTGACTCTCCGGTTGGTTGTTTGAGAAGTGACACCTCTCTGTCAACAGAGGACCACACCACTCTGAGGTTTACAGTCCACCATGGACTCAAACTGATCCTGCCTCAAGCCATACTGGATCTGAAGCGGTCACACAATAATATGCCACTGCCACACAAGGCCCCCAGTCCCCAGAGATCTGTGCCATCCTACAGCGGGCCACACGCTGAGTATGTATTTCTGTTTTTCTGTATTAAGTGGAGAAAAAAAAAGTGCTTGATTGATGTCAAAACGGTTGTTCCACTATTTGGAGACAGACACCTGTGCATGTACAGTATGTAAATATACATGGCTTATATGTGTGAGCTGTCTTTTTCTAGCCACCCAGTGTTGGACGCACATCACAAACCCCAGTGACACAGGTGAGTGCTTTCTTGTTTGTGTTTCATCTTATGCATAGCACCGGGGGATGCAGTCGCTCCGCTCCCAACCCAGATCTATACAATACGTCAGCAGGAGAGAGAAGATTCTTTAGACCTCTAAATGAGTTACTTGTCTGATTTTGTTTTCGAGGATGCCAAAATGATTAGTCAAATACCTTGCCGTTGTTGTAGTTTCCACCCACCACCAGCAGAGAGCAGCATAGGCCAAGACGGATCCTCTTTCTGATCAGCGAGGACGACTGGAGCGGCCAGTTGCAGTGAATAAACAATACTAATTTACTCATGCGTTTGATCTACTTATTGATTTTTTTTCTTCTAAAAAGCTCAAATCACAAAGGTGGCACTTATTTTTTTCTAATTTGTTACACATCATTTTTACGAAGAAAACAACAGAGCAACCAATACAATGTTTCTGTAACCCATGTAAGATCGTAAGTATGTCGTTCTAAAGCTTATTTTTAAAGGCAGAATAAATCACGGGTAAGTTGTTTGCTCTGCTCTCCTCCTAGGCTGTGTTTCTAAAAAAAATATATATATATTTTAGGCTTAGCTCAAAGCCATTAAGTCAGGCACTTAAATGGGAATCGAGTCTCAACATTGGTATTCCTCCCGCTAACAGAAAGGGTACAGTAATTGGCTAATTTCAGCTCTAATGTGTGCCATAAAAGCCCTTACGATCCCTTTTAATTAAGCCTCAGTGAAAAGCCTTGCTTTGCAACATTAAAAACGGTGTCAAATCAGTATGTAGAACAATGCTGTACATATCAGAAAATTGATCTACACAGTAGTTGAATTAAAAAGTTTCCAACAGGGAATAACTAGGGTAGGCCAGTAGAACATTTTTATTTTATAGGGTCTGGACTCGTTGTATATTACCTCCTTTGTTACCACTGTAGAAAAGCAATTAAAACGGAAGATTTGTGTTTTTATTCCTAAAGAAATTGTCAGCTCAGCTGTCTTAATAAAAAAAATAGATCCTCATGCCCACTCTGCTTAAGTATTAGGGCAGGCTAATTTACATTGTGGCTTGGAGTGAATGAAGGTCTGGGAGGAGGAAAATGTTCGGCTGAGGGCGAACAAAGGCACTGCCTGCGCTAATTCTTGGCGACGGAAATCCCGTTTCTGCATGTTATTGTGACAGAGAATATGAGTCTATCTGAAACCTTGTCAGAGTTATTAAAAATGACGGTCTGCACAGTGTGAATCTGAATGCTGCCTTAGGCCATGTTTTTATTATGTATTGTGAAGTTAGTCTTTTCTTTCAACTCCCTCACATTACACTTTCAAGTGGCGCTGCTGCTGCCATTGTTCAGTTTGTTTGTTTGTTCTCTGAATATGAGAGCATTAAAATGTTGAATTTATTCTGATAAATACATTTAAAATTTGGAATTGATTAGTGCCACTTGTGGTTTTAACTGAGAATGTTAAATCATCAAAGGTTAACACTATCATTACAAATGTGGACTTAAACCTTAGTAATACTGAAATGTTCAGAATGAGTACACAATACAGTATATTTCTATAAAGATCCCCACACTCATGAGTGTTTCCTGTGCGACCTCTTGCCTCAACTCAGTCAGTCTGCCATGCAACCCCCTTTTATTTCCCCTCCTCTTCTCAGCTAAATGTCAACAGTCTCTAGTTTGTAGTTTTGGTGAGAGGGGGGAGGGAGGTGGAGAGTGAGCGAGAAGGAGACCTGCTAGAGGCATTAGACAACGAACGGCTAATTTCCCTAAAACACACTTTTAATTAAACAAATGGCCATGAAGAGGGGAGAGGAAAATATAAATGGTGAGAGACTGTCAAATAATTTCCTGTGTGAGGAGGAGTTCATTAATATTTACAGACCCTGTGGTGTTTCCAGTCCTTATTATATGTAGTGGCCCAAATTGCACTGTGTTCCCTATATAGTGCACTACTTTTGACCAGAGCCATACGAGTCCTGGTCAAAAGTAGTGCACTACAACAGAATAGGGTGCCATTTGGAATGTGACCATTGTCTCTGGTTCCACTCACCAGCACTACCAGAAACCAGACTGTTATGGTCTTTAGAACTAACAGTAATGAGTGTGCTGTGGCCTCTGTGGAATGGTTACACAGTAGCAGGAGTTACTGGTATAGACCTGGTCCCAATTTCGGCCTACTTGACCCTGGTAAATGGTGGAGGTGATGCTGACATGCGCAGGACCAAGATACTAGGTAGCGCCTGTTTAACTCATTCTGTCGTGTTCAGCTATTAGCTGATTAGATTGGGTGTCAAATCCAATCTGTTGTGTTTAAAATGTAAGATGTGGCTTTGAGGCTGCCTTGAGTTTGTCTCTCTTCAGACACAGTCATATGCTTCATTAAACACATTAGGATGCAAGGTGCAGGAGGCACGCTACACACACACACATGCAAAATGTCTTAATTGTGTTCTGTGGACTAGAGTTACAAGGCAGTCAATACACTTTTAGAGAAAAGGGTTCCAAAAAGGTTATTTGTTGAGGGGATAGGGTTATAACAATAATTGTTTTCATCTGAAAAACCCTTTTTGGAAGCTGAAGGTTTTTTGTTAGAAAAACTTTTTTCATCCTAAGTTTTTAAAGAAATGGTGCTGCTGATTATTTGGGAGGCAAGGATTCCACATAGAACCCTTCTGGAAGTTTTTTCTTCTTCTTTTAAATAGTGCCTGAGCATTAGTGTTTACCTCAGTGTTTAAAGAGCAACTGCCCCCTAAAACACAACTTATCATTTAAACAACAGCCTATGTGGCATCAATATGAGTCAGAAACATTTATTATACTGTCAAAATTGACTACAATGTGTAAATATGATAATTTTGGCCATGAAGTCAGTCTTGTCAGTCTTTGTGAGACTTGTGGTCGTGACCGCCTCACAATGTAAATGAAGCTTGGGTTTGTTTCAGTCCTGCCCACATACCAACAGCTGGCAGCACACAAGTAATCATCAATTTGGAGTCCAGCTCAATGCGACCCAATCATAATGTCGTGGTAAATTTGGGTCGACTTTGGATATAATTCGGGACCATCAGTAAATTACAGAATGTACATTTTCAACTGCTCCAGATTTCAATGACTTAAAAACCTCAAAATATCTATACATTTTTTAAACTATATATACAAATATTGAAAGCATTTAATGAGAACTAAAAGGTGTGCAACATGAAAATATTGTCTCATTTATATTGTGTAATTTATTTACGGTCACAAATTAGCCCTGGAGATGGGCTATCTCAAGTCAAACCTACTTTGCCACGGTCTCACACCAGCCTGCTGAAGCTAATTGGCAAAATAATTTGGCTAACTCTTCCCACTTGCGAGCACACACGAGTCACCCACATCAAACCACACCCTGAAACCAACTCACATTTGAATTCAGTCATGGTTGCTAGTATTTCTTAATGAACCAAATCTTCAGTTGCCCTTTACATTTGAAGGGTTCTGAACAGTCAAAATCATGTTTTTCATGAAATTGGATGGTATTTGGATGAAACCAGAACAAAAGCACGTGAAGGATTTCCCCAAACTCTTACTCAGTTTTCATGTCATTACATCAAGGGACATGCCAAGCAGGTGATTTATACAAACTTCTTGACATCATTGATATTTATGATATACACTATACATTGTATACTTGGGGGGTGCAACTAAATATTCGGAAGGTGTTCCTAATGTTTGTATGAACATTGTGTGGCAGTCAGTGTATATATATTTATTGAAATGTACGTAGACCTCACCCTGTAAAGTTTCAACTGAAATTGTCCAAGATGAACTAGCTAGCATAGGTGGTATGTCCATAAGGCTTCCCCCTAAAGTAAATGTAATTTAATTGCCAAAATGATATGGCCTAACTATCTGTAGATAGTTTTAAATCGCATTGCCCACAGTCGGAAAGGCCCGCAATTTGGGCAGCTTGCACGGCAAAATACCAAATATACTCAACAAAAATATAAAAACAACATGTAAAGTGTTTCCCATGTTTCATGAGCTGAAATAAAAGATACCAGAAATCTTCCATACACACAAAAAGCGTATTTTTCTCAAATTTAGTGCAAAATTTTGTTTACATCCATGTTAGTGGGGATTTCTTCTTTGCCAATATAATCCACCCGCTTGAAAGGTGTGGCATATCAAGAAGCTGATTAAACAGCATGATCATTACACAGGTGTAACTTGTGCTGGAGACAATAAAAGGCCACTCTAAAATGTGGAGTGTCACACAACACAATTGCACAGATGTCTCAAGTTCAGCCTAATAATTTCTGCACAAATGGTAAAAAGAACGTCTCAGGGAAGCTCATCCGCGTGCTTCTCGTCCTCTCCAGGGTCTTGAGCTGACTGCAGTTCAGCATCGAATCCGACTTCAGTGGTTAAATGCTCACCTTCGATGACCACTGGCATGCTGGAGAAGTGTGCTCTTCACAGATGAATCCCAGAACTGTATGAGGAAGATGGCAGACAGCGTGTATGGTGTTGTGTGGGTAGCGGTTTGCTGACGTTAACGTTGTGAACAGAGTGCTGCATGGTAGCGGTGGGGTTAGTGTATGGGCAGGCATAAGCTACGGACAACAAACACAAATACATTTTATCAATGAAAATTTGAATACACAGAGATACCGTGACGAGATCCTCTGGGCCGATTGTGGTGTCATTCAACCGCCGCCATCATCTCATATTTCAGCATGGTCATGCACGGCCCCATGTCGCAAGGATCTGTACACAATTCCTGGAAGCTGAAAATGTCCCAGTTCTTCCATGGCCTTCATACTTACCACCAGACATATTTGGGATGCTCTATATTGACGTGTACGGCAGCGTGTTCCAGTTCCCACCATTATCCAGCATCTTCGCACAGCCATTGAAGAGGAGTGGGGAAACATTCCACAAGCCACAACAGCCTCGTCAACTCTATGCGAAGAAGATACAGTGCATTCGGGAAGTATTCAGACCCCTTAACTTTTCCCACATTTTGTTAAGTTACAGCTTTATTCTAAAACGGATGAAAAAATAATAATGTTCTCATCAATCTACACACAATACCTCATAATGACAAAGCAAAAACAGGTGTTTAGAAATGTTTGCTAATTTATAAAATAAACTGATATCACATTTACATAATTATTCAGACCCTTTATTCAGTACTTTGTTGAAGCACCTTTGGCAGTGATTACAGCCTCGAGTCTTCTTGGGTATGACACTACAAGCTTGGCACATCTGTATTTGGGGTGTTTCTCCCATTCTCTCAAGCTCTGTCAGGTTGGATGGGGAGTATCGCTGCACAGCTATTTTCAGGTCTCTCCAGAGATGTTCGATCAGGTTCAAGTCCGGGCCCTGGCTGGCCCACTCAAGGACATTCAGAGACTTATCCCAAAGCCACTCCTGCGTTGTCTTGGCTGTGTACTTAGGGTCGTTGTCCTGTTGGAAGGTGAACCTTCGCCCTAGTCTGAGAACCTGCTCCAGAGCGCTCAGGACCTCATCAAGGATCTCTGCATTTTTCTCTGTTCATCTTTTGCTTGATCATGACAAGTCTTCCAGTCCCTGCCGCTAAAAAACATCCCTGCAGCATGATGCTGCCACCACCATGCTTCACCGTAGGGATGGTGCCATGTTTCCTCCAGATATGACGATTGGCATTAAGGCCAAAGAGTTCAATCTTGGTTTCATCAGACCAGAGAATATTGTTTCTCATGGTACGAGAGTCCTTTAGGTGCCTTTTGGCAAACTCTAAGTGGGCTGTCATGTGCCTTTTGCTGAGGAGTGGTTTCCATCTGGCCACTCTACCATAAAGGCCTGATTGGTGGAGTGCTGCAGAGATGGTTGTCCTTCTGGAAGGTTCTCCCATCTTCACAGAGGAACTTTGGAGCACTGTCAGAGTGACCATCGGGTTCTTGGGTTTTGCTCTGACATCTGACATGCGCGGTCAACTGTGGGACCTTAAAGACAGGTGTGTGCCTTTCCAAATAACGTCCAATCAATTGAATTTACTACCGGTGGACTCCAATGAAGTTGTAGAAATATCTCAAGGATGATCAATGGAAACAGGATGCACCTGAGCTCTATTTTGAGTCACATAGCAAAGGGTCTGAATACTTATGTAAATAAGGTACTTCTGTTTTTTTCATATTTATTAAATTAGCAAACATTTCTAAGAAACTGTTTTTGTTTTGTCATTGTGGGGTATTGTGTGTAGATTGATGAATTTTATATATATATATATATATATTATCCATTTTAGAATAAGGATGTAACGTTTCAAAATGTGGAAAAAGTAAAGGGGTCTGAATACTTTCTGAATGCACTGTATCTTTTTTTGAGGTATGATCCATGTCTCTATGTCTCTATTCCCAGTCATCTCTATTCTCTATTCCCAGTCATGTGGAATTCATAGATTAGGGCTTAATGAATGTATTTCAGTTGACTGATTTCCTTATATGAACTTTAACTCTTTGAAATTGTTGTTGTGTTTATATTTTTTGTTCATTGTAGATTGTTGGGTTTAAAAATACAATCGTGGGAAAGTTTTGAAAGCAGATGGCTAATGCTGTAAAGAGAAGAGAAGAGAAGACAATGAAAATACTGTCTTTTAGTTATCAAAATTCTCAACTTAATTTTGTGAACAGTGTCGCCTATCATATTGGCACCTGTGAAGAGCATCGGCCTGGTGAGTGCATATTCACTCTTTATTATTGTTGGGTCATTGGCTCTTGAAATGTTTTGCTTTTGGACAATCATTTCCTCCTCCAGGTTAGATGGATGTCATATTTTATTTGTGTCTCCCCTTCTCATACGCCTATTATATCGATCAAACTACATCGTTTTTTATTGATATGTTTGTCAGTGTCAGCACTACCCTGTAATAGTTATTCGCCTAAATTATGACTATGTAAGGCTACTATTCCTAAGGTGATGAGTAGCTATCTTACAAAAAAAATCAAATGTGATTATGCTTTATTATGAAACTGCATTCTTATGGTGAAAATGTGCTTCCCCAAACTTGAAACTCACATGCTGCCTTTGCTAGCTATTTGTAGCTTGATAAAACAGTGGTGACATATTCATTTGGGGTAGCTAGCTAAATTATACAGCCAACATGTTGTCTGTCGAAACTGTTACAATAACCCAGCAGTTGGATAAACAGAATTTCTAAAATGAAGAATTTATGTATGACAGAATTGGATGTTGCATGCAATTTCAATGTTGTTTGAGTTGCTTTGTGTATCCGAACATTTTCTTGATATAATATCACTGCAACACTGCTCACTGCGTGTATGTTACATGACATACAGTAGGTGTTTTCAAAGAACTGTCAGTCACGGTGATCTCCCCGCCCACTCAGCGTACTAGCTCCCCGCCCACTCAGCGTACTAGCTCCCCGCCCACTCAGCGTACTAGCTCCCCGCCCACTCAGCGTACTAGCTCCCCGCCCACTCAGCGTACTAGCTCCCCGCCCACTCAGCGTACTAGCTCCCCGCCCACTCAGCGTACTAGCTCCCCACCCACTCAGCGTACTAGCTCCACACCCACTCAGCGTACTAGCTCCCCGCCCACTCAGCGTACTAGCTCCACACCCACTCAGCGTACTAGCTCCACACCCACTCAGCGTACTAGCTCCACACCCACTCAGCGTACTAGCTCCCCGCCCACTCAGCGTACTAGCTCCCCGCCCACTCAGCGTACTAGCTCCCTGCCCACTCAGCGTACTAGCTCTCCGCCCACTCAGCGTACTAGCTCCACACCCACTCAGCGTACTAGCTCCCCGCCCACTCAGCGTACTAGCTCCCCGCCCACTCAGCGTACTAGCTCCCCACCCACTCAGCGTACTAGCTCCCCGCCCACTCAGCATACTAGCTCCACACCCACTCAGCGTACTAGCTCCCCGCCCACTCAGCGTACTAGCTCCCCACCCACTCAGCGTACTAGCTCCACACCCACTCAGCGTACTAGCTCCCCACCCACTCAGCGTACTAGCTCCCCACCCACTTGGTCTGTCTTTTCAGACGTTCTCGTAGTTTGACACAAAGAAAGTCATTTTTCTAACATTTTGAGAATTTCTATCTGGGAAAATATATTATGAGTGATGTTTTAGTCACTCAAAGTCTATTTAAGGTGGGAATCAGAATGACTGTTTGGGACTTTCAACTTTTTAACATGAGTTTAAGTAACCTGATACGTTTAGAAAGACGGGTGTGAATGTTTTAAACTGTACCTATATGGGAATATTTGTGCATGTATATGGTATTCCTTTAATAATTGTATATATACAGTACTGACATAGTTTGTCTCATCTAATCAAATTGTATTACTGACATGTTGAATACAGTGAATTGCTTACTTACAAGGCCCTAACCAACAATGCAGTTTAAAAAATACGATTTTAGAATAAGAAATAAAAGTAACAAGTAGTTAAAGAGCAACAGTAAAATAACAATAGTGAGGCTATATACAGGGGGTACCGGTACAGAGTCAATGTGCGGGGGCACTGGTTAGTTGAGGTAATTGAGGTCATATGTACATGTAGGTGGAGTTATTAAAGTGACTATGCATAGATGATAACAACAGAGAGTAGCATCGGTGTAAAAGGGGGGAAATGTAAATAGTCTGGGTAGCCATTTCATTAGATGTTCAGGAGTCTTATGGCTTGGGGGTAGAAGCTGTTTAGAAGCCTCTTGGACCTAGACTTGGTGCTCCGGTACCACTTGCCGTGCAGTATCAGAGAGAACAGTCTATGCCTAGGGAGGCTGGAGTGTTTGACCATTTTTAGGGCCTTCCTCTGACACCACTTGGTATAGAGGTCCTGGATGGCAAGAAGCTTGTCCCCCAGTGATGTACTGGGCCGTACGCACTACTATGTTTTCAGTCTCTTGGGGGGAATAGGTTTTGTTGTGCCCTCTTCACGACTGCCTTGGTGTGCTTGTTACCATGTTAGTTTGTTGGTGATGTGGACACCAAGGAACTTGAAGCTCTCAACCTGCTCCACTACAGCCCCTTTTCCCGTAGTCCACAATCATCTCCTTTGTCTTGATCATGTTGAGGGAAAGGTTGTCTTCCTGGCACCACATGGCCAGGTCTCTGACCTCCTCCCTGTAGGCTTCTTGTCGTTGTCGCTGATCCGGCCTACCACTGTTGTGTCATCGGCAAACTTAATGCTGGTGTTGGATTCGTGCGTGGCCTTGCAGTCATGAGTGAACAGGGAGTACAGGATGGGGCTGAGCACGCACCCCTGAGGGGCCCCTGTGTTGAGGATCAGCGTGGCGGATGTGTTGTTACCTACATTTACCACCTGGGGGCGGCCCGTCGAACTCCAGGATCCAGTTGCAGAGGGAGGTGTTTAGTCCCAGGGTCCTTAGCTTATTGATGAGCTTTGAGGGCACTATGGTGTTGAATGCTGAGCTGTAGTCAATGAATAGGATTCTCACATGGGTGTTCCTTTTGTCCAGGTGGGAAAGGGCAGTGTGGAATGCAATAGAGATTGCATCATCTGTGGATCTGTTGGGGCGGTATGCAAATTGGAGTGGGTCTAGGGTTTCTGGGATAATGGTGTTGATGTGAGCCATGAACATCCTTTCAAAGCACTTTATGGCCGCAGACGTGAGTGCAACGGGTCGGTAGTCATTTTGGCAGGTTACGTTAGTGTTCTTGGGCACAGGGACTATGGTGGTCTGCATAAAACATGTTGGCATTACAGACTCGGATAGGGAGACGTTGAAAATGTCAGTGAAGGCATTTGCCAGTTGGTCAGGGCATGCTCGCAACACACGTCCTGGTAATCCATCTAGCCCTGCGGCTTTGTGAATGTTGACCTGTTTAAAGGTCTTACTCACATCGGATGCGTAGAGCGTAATCACACAGACGTTTGGAACACCTGGTGCTCTCATGCAAGTTTCAGTGTTATTTGCCTCGAAGCGAGCATAGAAGTAGTATAGCTCGTCTGGTAGGCTCGTATCACTGGGTAGTTCTCGACTGTACTTCCCTTTGTAGTCTGTAATGGTTTGCAAGCTCTGACACATCCGATTAGCTTCGGAGCCAGTGTAGTACGATTTGATCTTAGTCCTGTATTGACACTTTGCCTGTTTGATGGTTCGTCGGAGGGCATAGCGGTATTTCTTATAAGCTTCAGGGTTAGAGTCCCGCTCCTTGAAAGTGGCAGCTCTACCCTTTAGCTCAGTGCGGATGTTGCCTGTAATCCATGGCTTCTGGTTGGGGTATGTACATACAGTCACTGTGGGTATGACGTCATCGATGCACTTATTGATGAAGCCAATGACTGATGTGGTGTACGTAGGAAGTACCAGTGACTCGGTCAATAAAAAAGTGGTCAGATGAAGCAGATGCTAAACTGCAGGACTGTTTTGCTAGCACAGGCTGGAAAATGTTTTGGGAGTCTCCCTATGGCATCCTCAACCCTAACTGTATGCACTCACTACTACTGTAAATCACTCTGGACAAGAGCGTTACTAAAATGTTTTTTTTTTTAAATGGTTATCCCATTAATCAATCTTCTCTACTCTGGCAGTCATTCTGAATGCAGGTTGCGGGTGATTAAAGGTTCTAATTGTGTATGTTCTCACTCTGCCTGGATTCCAATAGGAATTACACATCACTTTGCTAATCCAACATAATGTGACTTGCAGGCTTGATGCGGCCTGTAAACCAGGAGTTTCATAACACCACTGTGTTAGGGTATAACTAGGCCTTCAAAGAAAGGCCTTATGATATATGTAATGTTTTGTCATAAAGAGTTTAATTTTAAAGGCTAATAAGGCTGGTGGAACCGTTCATAGAGGGTTCTAGGGATAGACCTTCAAAGATAAAATGGTTCTTGGTAGATCCTTTCATAGAGGGTTCTACCGTAGGTAGAACCATTTCCAAAGGGTTCTTCCGAGCACCAAAAAGGCTTCCCCTATGGTGAAAAACCCTATATGGTTCTACTATGCACCTTTTTTTCTAAGAGTGTACTGCATGTTGAGGCCTTGTGGTACCATCTGAATATTAGGGCCAAATAATTGTGGGCAGTATCTCCAGTCTGGCACCCATCCTGAACTATTTTCTTACTTTGGACCCAGCTAGGGGCTGTGGAGGCCAGGGGCCAGTGGATGGGTCTCCTCCTTACAGCCCTCAGTAGTCAGGTGGCCCTCAGCCATTCCAGTTGTCTGTCGAGTGTCGGCCTCAATCAGTGTCATGCTGGGGCAGGAAGGAAGACCATCGTACCATTTTTAGATACTACATTGCTTTTAATTGCAGGGTAAATCGCATCATACGACAGAGACACTAAGCCAGATTAAGCCTCAACACTTGTGTTGAATATGTAATAAGCACAGTAAAACCCCTAATTAGCTTGTTGTCTTGTTGTCAGTGTGTTGTGGCCGGTCAGGATAGAAGGAAGGAAGGAGGGAGGGACAGCGGCTGGGCTCAGGCAGATGGCTGCACGTTTCCTCGCAGGCACAACCCAGCCCTGCAGAGGAGAAGAAGGAGGAAGAGAGGAGGATGGGAGGGAGGAGAGAAGAAAGGAAGCCCATATCAGACGCTGCTCTGTCAAGCAGGCGACCAACCGCCATCATCCCCCCCTCCTCCCTCACCTCCCCTCAACAGCCACAGGAGCAAAAGTTAAGAATAGAAGAATCTTGTCACATTGCATGTAAATACATCTCATGTTTAGAGGGGTGATATATACAAGGGCAGATTCCCGAAACAAACAACTCCCGCCTTGGATCTGGGATCTGTAATCCAGACTGTGTTTCCTCTAGTTATTAGTCCCTGTTGGTCAGACCCTGTCACATATCTGTACCTCTTAGAGTTGAGCTCGGGGACCCAAGTTGACATCATCCGTTGTGGGCTGTATTTTGGCCCCGTTTATTTAAGCTAATTTCATTACAGTGTGAATACGCTACTGGATGATGTGGAACTCTGATGTCATCCTCAAAAGTATTTCAAAATACTTTGTGCGTTCAAATCATCACATTCAATTTCTCTTTTATGACCCAAGAGCGTGACCAGAATATACTAATAGAATGAGTAAGAGCTTTGTTCCACTACTGAAGAATATATGTGTAGTGTGTTATACTGTCTTCTCTAGTCCTTTCTGAACGGACCTAGGAAATTCCCTCGAAAATATGATTCTGTAGCCTGTCCATTTCCATCTTTGTGTGCCTAGGAGATTAACATGCTTTTAAGATCAGGACTAGGGTTTAAACTGGGCCTAGGAAACTGACCCTGAGTATTTTTAAGTGATCGAGAAATGTAGAAACAGTACAAAAGGCAGTACTGTATAAAACCTTGATTCTCATCCACCCTATTAGGGCTTAAATATGGCTCTTGTGGAGACTCAGCTTCCCCGAGTCATGGTGTGCATCTCAAACGACACCTTATCCCCTACATAGTACCTATGGGCCCTGGTCAAAATTAGTGCACTGTATAGGAAATAGGGTGAGCAGCGGGCCAGGGAACTTGTCTCCCCCTCTGTGTGTGTGTGTGTGTGTGTTTATTTAATTTATTTTTTTATCTTTTATTTTTTGCAGCTCTGGAACAGGAAGCGGCCAGCAGGAATTTCTGTGTTACCAAATGGTGAGACATAAATCTGGGGATAATTCCGTGTCTGCGTCGACCAAATAATGGAATAAATAAAAAAAGTATACTGTTTGTCAGATGTTGTTGTGGTTGATGAGACCTTTATGAGAAGGACCCTCTTATTATTTTCTTTAAAAAAAAAAATTCTGATCCCTGTCGACGATGGGAAGCCAACAACTAATGCTATTGTTGTGGAACATGTTGGCTTTGTTTGATTCACACTGCTATATCTATGTTGGCTGTAAATACATATGTACGTGGGGTCCACAATTATTGGATCTCTTGATTAAAAATGTGCAAAAAAGACTGTTTAAAATGAACAATACAAATACTGTGCTATATTTATTTTTCTAAAATGTTTTATGAGATTGGAGCACACATTGGTAGGGATCTTAGACCATTCCTCTATACAGAATCTTTCCAGATCATTGATATCCTTTGTCTGCGCTTCTAGACTGAGACATAAGTAGGTACTTCTAGGTTTTACACAGTCAAATGTTACAAATACTAAAACATTTTTGTAAAGAAATACAATTGTATTGCTCATGTAAACAGATTTGCAGATGTTACTGCAGGTGCAGCGAAATTCTTATGTTTCTAGCTCCAACAGTGCAGTTATATCTAGCAATACAATAATACACACATCGTTCAAAAAGTAAAACAAATAGAAATTAAGAAATATATGAGCAGTCAATATCAGAACGAGCAATGTCAGAGTCCGGAATATACATTTAATGTATATAAATGGTGTGTATAGACAGTATGGACAGTATATGAATAGAAAAGGTGTTTACAGCAGTAGTTATATAGGATGAGCAATGATTAGAATACAGTATATATGTATAAAGTAGGTTAAACGGTATGTAAACATTGTTAATGTGACCAGTGTTCAATGTCTCTATATACATGGGGCAGCAGTCTCTAATGTGCCGGGGGCTGGACGGCGAGTGATGATTGTTCAACAGTGTGATGGCATGGAGATCGAAGCTGTTTTTCAGTCTCTCGGTCCCGGCTTTGATGCACCTGTACTGTCTCCGTCTGCTAGATGGTAGAAGGGTGAACAGCCTGTGGCTCGGGTGGCTGAGGTCCTTGATGATCTTCTTGGCCTTCCTATGACACCGGGTGCTGTAGTTTTCCTAGAGGGCAAGCATTGTGCCCCCTGTGATGTGTTGGTCTGACTGCATCACCCTCTGGAGAGCCATGTGGTTGCGGGTGGTGCAGTTGCCATACCAGAATGCTCTCGATGGTGCATCTGTAGAAATGTGTGAGGGTCTTAGGGGTCATGCCAAATTTCTTTAGCCTCCTTTTTCATCATGGTCCCTGGTGCTGTGCAATGATTTTAGTATTTTATTAGGATCCCATTAGCTATTGCTGAAGCAGCAGCTACTCTTCCTTGGGTCCACACAAAACATAAAACATGACATAATACAGGAAATCAATAGACAAGTACAGAACTACATACATGTAAAATAGGAACAATAGAACCCAAAAAGCTCCTACGAACAATTACAAGCATACAGTACATATGCAGTTGAAGTCGGAAGTTTACATACACCTCAGCCAAATACATTCAAACAGTTTTTTTAAACTACAATTCCTGACATTTAATCCTAGTAAAAATTCCCTGTCCTAGATCAGTTAGGATCACCACTTTATTTTAGGAATGTGAAATGTCAGAATAATAGTTGAATGATTTCAGCTTTTATTTCTTTCATTACATTCCCAGAAGGGTCAGAAGTTTACATAAACTCAATTAGTATTTGGCAGCATTGCCTTTAAATTGCTTAACTTGGGTCAAACATTTCGGGTAGCCTTCCAGAAGCTTCCCACAATAAGATGGGTGAATTTTGGCCCTTTCCACCTGACACAGCTGGTGTAACTGAGTCTTTTTCAGTTCTGCCCACACATTTTCTATTTGGATTGGGATCTGGGCTTTTTAATGGCCACTCCAATACCTTGACTTTGTTGTCCTTAAGTCATTTTGCCACAACTTTGTAAATATGTTTGGGGTCATTGTCCATTTGGAAGACCCATTTGCGACCAAGCTTTAACTTTCTGACTGATGTCTTGAGATGTTGCTTCAATATATCCACATAATTTTCCTCCCTCATGACGCCATCTATTTTGTGAAGTGCACCAGATCCTCCTGCAGCAAAGCAACCCCACCACATGATGCTGCCACCCCTTGCTTCACGGTTGAGATGGTGTTCTTCGGCTTGCAAACTTCCCCTTTTTTCCACCAAACATAACGATGGTCATTATGGCCAAACAGTTCTTTTTTTGTTTCATCAGACGAGAGGTAATTTCCTCAAAAAGTATGATCTTTGTCCCCATGTGCAATTGCAAACCGTAGTCTGGCTTTTTATGGCGGTTTTGGAACAGTGGCTTATTCCTTGCTGAGGTTATGTCGATATAGGACTCGTTTTACTGTGGACATAGATACTTTTGTACCTGTTTCCTCCAGCATCTTCACAAGGTCCTTTGCTGTTGTTCTGGGATAGATTTACACTTTTCATACCAAAGTACGTTCATCTCTAGGAGACAGAACGCGTGTCCTTCATGAGCGGTATGACGTTTGTACAGATGAACGTGGTACCTTCAGGCATTTGGAAATTGCTCCCAAGGATGAACCAGACTTGTGGAGGTCTCCCAAAAGAATTCTGAGGTCTGATTTCTTTTGATTTTCCCATGATGTCAAGCAAAGAGGCACTGAGTTTGAAGGTAGACCTTGAAATACATCCACAGGTACACCTCCAATTGACTCAAATTATGTCAATTAGCCTATCAGAAATCAAATCAAATGTTATTGGTCACATACACATGGTTAGCAGATGTTAATGCGAGTGTAGCGAAATGCTTGTGCTTCTAGTTCCGAAAATGCAGTAATAATCAACGAGTAATCTAACCTAACAATTCCAAAACTACTGTCTTATACACACAAGTGTAAAGGGATAAAAAATATGTACATAAAGATATATGAGTGAGTGATGGTACAGAACGGCATAGGCAATATGCAGTAGATGGTATCGAGTACAGTATATACAGTGGGGCAAAAAAGTATTTAGTCATCCACCAATTGTGCAAGTTCTCCCACTTAAAAGATGAGAGAGGCCTGTAATTTTTATCATAGGTACACTTCAACTATGACAGACAAAATGAGAAAAGAAAATCCAGAAAATCACGATTTTTAATGAATTTATTTGCAAATTATGGTGGAAAACTTTAGTTATTGACCAAATACTTATTTATCTCAATACTTTGTTATCTACCCTTTGTTGGCAATGACAGAGGTCAAACGTTTTCTGTAAGTCTTCACAAGGTTTTCACACACTGTTGCTGGTATTTTGTCCCATTCCTCCATGCAGATCTCTTCTAGAGCAGTGATGATTTGGGGCTGTTGCTGGGCAACACGGACTTAAGTTTTGGCTGGAAGCAACAAAATGGAATTGTGGTCAGCTTTTCCGAAAGGAGGGCGGGGGAGGGCCTTATATGTGCCGCAGAAGTTAGAATAGCAATGATCCAGGGTTTTACCAGCCCTGGTAGCACAATGGATATGCTGATACAGTTTAGAGAGTCTTGTTTTCAGATTAGCCTTGTTAAATTCCCCAGCTACAATGAATGCAGCCTCAGGATATGTGTTTTTTTAGTTTGCATAGAGTCAAATAAAGTTAGTTCAGGGCCATCGATGTGTCTGCTTGGGGGGTAATATATACGGCCGTGATTATAATCGAAGAGAATTCCCTTGGTAGATAATGCGGTCGAAATTTTAGTGTGAGGAATTCTAAGTCAGGTGAACAGAAGGACTTGAGTTCCTGTATGTTGTTATGATCACACCACGTCTCGTTAATCATAAGGCATACCCCCCCGCCCCTCTTCTTACCAGAAAGACGGTTGTTTCTGTCGGCGCGAAAGTCTATCAACAGTGTGTGCAAATGGAGTGAGGAGGTAAGGCAATAAATAGGCCATAGTAGCGAAGTAATTACAATTTAGCAAGTTAACACTGGAGTGATAGATGAGCAGATGATGAAAGAGCAGAACAGTAAATAAAAACAATATGGGGATGAGGTAGGTAGATTGGATGGGCTATTTACAGATGGGCTATGTACAGCTGCAGCGATTGGTTAGCTGCTTTGACAGCTGATGTTTAAAGTTAGTGAGGGAGATATGAGTCTCCAGCTTCTGCGATTTTTGCAATTCGTTCCAGTCGTTGGCAGCAGTCATTGGCAGTTCCATGTGATCATGGCTCTATATAATACTGTGCGTTGACTTGAATTCATTCTGGATTTGGGGACTGTGATTAGACCCCCGATGGCATGTCTGGCAGGGTAAGTATGTCTGTCAGAGCTTGATTATTGATTATACAGACAATTTGGAATTTTCAACAGTGATAAAAAAATTCAAAATGTCATGCAGTCAATCTCTCCTCTACTTTGAGCCAAGAGAGACTGACATGCACACTGTTGACATTAGCCCCCTGTGTACATTAAAAGGCAAGGCATGCTGGTCTGTTCTGGGCCAGCAACAGCTTTTCTAGACCCTTCTTTGCAGCACTTGACCGTTTCACTGGGCAGTAGTCAAGATTCAATAAAGCTAGAGCCTGCAGGACTTGTTTGGTCGACTGTGGTGTTACAAATGCTGAGCTTCTCCTTATCACACACAGACCTCTCCCCATCTTTACAATTGAATTAATATGCATTGACCATGACAATTTACAATCTAAAGTGACACCAAGAAGTTTAGTCTCCTCAACTTGTTCACATTCAAAAGAATGGTGGGTTAAAAACAAACCAATTTTGGTTATTGATTACCCTGCACTGGGTAAATATTGGACAGAACACATGCTGGGTTATTTTGACCCAGCCAGTTGGGTTGTGTGAATAACCTAACATGTTGGGATTACCCAAACAGGTTAATTTACCATCAATTGGTTATTTTTTACTTTCATGCTGGGTTGACTCAGCAGCTGGGTCTTTTGTTAATGTAATCCTAAGGTTATTTCCAGGACGTGTGGCTTATTAGGGGTGTGGCTTTCAGGTAGGTCTTATTGGCCACAACAGGAATGAGTAAATGTCATTCCTGTTCTTCATGTTAAGTTTACATACTGCAACAACGACAACAAATCTTTAAAATGTTTAGCATTTTCCAGAACAGGGTTCATCAACTAGATTTAACCACAAGCCTGATTTTAAAAAAAGAAGAAAAAAACATTTTTTCTTATTTTATTTTTCTTGAGCAGACGGTCAGGGGGCCGGAACATAATTACAAATAATTTGTAGACTGCAAGTAGCCCAAACAGATATAACATTTGACTAGAACATAATATTTTCAAACCTTGCTTATATCAGTATGCAATAACGTCTCTCTATCTCTCTATCATGCGTGTGAATACATAGGAACAGATTTCCAAATTTAAAATCACTTGGAGTTGATTTCCTGGTGTTTTTACAATCTTTTATGTCCAACAATGAAAATGTGTTGGACATGGTATGAAAATCGTTCCACAGGAATGCTGGCCCATGTTGACTCCAATGCTTCCCACGGTTGTGTCAAGTTGGCTGGATCTCCTTTGGGTGGGGGACCATTCTTGATATACAAATGCAACTGTTGAGCGGGAACAATCCAGCAGTGTTGCAGTTCTTGACACAAACCGGCGTGCCTGGCACCTACTACCATACCTGTTCAAAGTCATTTAAATCTTTTGTCTTGCCCATTCACCCTGTGAATGGCACACATACACAATCCATGTCTCGGTTGTCTCAAGGCTTCTCCTCCCCTTCATCTACACTGACTGAAGTGGATTTAACATAAATTTAGGCATCATAGCTTTCACCTGGTCAGTCTATGTCATGGAAAGAGCATGTGTTTTGTATATAAAGTGTATACAGGATATGGACATTCCATTCCAGCTAAGGAATGCATACTAATATACTGTATAGCATTTTGCATAAAAACACATTTTCATACATATCTTAAATCGATTCATGAAACATCTGAGAACAGTAATATTTTACACTCTTGAAGGTACCCATAAGCAATCATTTCTGATTAAACAAACAAATGTGAAAAAATTGTGGATATAGTGTTTTCGAAATTAACTCTTCAACTATTCATTAAGTTATTTCCCTCCTAAATATTATTATCAGTAATAATAATAAAAGTAAGAATAATAATAATGTTGACTATATTGAATTGTCAGTTTGTCAATGTTACAGAGATTGTCAATGTCACAGTTTAACTGGAAAAGGTCGTGTTAATGGGGTCGTTCCATATCATTTCAGCAAGCCATGACACCCACCAATTTGGCCAATTTGGATGCAATCAATTGGCTTAATTTCTCAGAGATCTGATTACAGTTCAACAAATATAATGCTGCAGGAAGGCTAATTCTATATGTTTGTAACAACAGAAACGATTTCAGAACAATCTGAGATGGTAGGTGTCAAAATCCTCTTTCTTGTTTTTTTGAGATGGAACAACCCAATGGTGCAGAGCTGTTCTTTACTCTGAAAAGATCTGATTCTAAGACCAGCATAGTTAGAAAATCGTTTAACACCCAGTGATAGAAAAAAAAAAGATTTACTTTCAATTAAAGAAGCATTATTGCAAAAAGGTCATTTCAAAAACTGTGTTTCCTATTACAAATTCAATTACCGGCCTCAGAAAATAAATTACGAGAAAGGGAGGTTTCATTGAATATAATTCTTAATGATAGACTCCGGAATGTAATAACTCTGCCAATTAACCATTTTTATTTGATTTAGGTAGATTTTATGATCTTCTTTCACAATATCAATTAAATGAAATGGCTTGTATTGCCGATGTTAATAATAGGGGAGCTATGAGGGAAGAATCCTTGACTAGGCTAATTAATGTATCGTTATAACCATTTAATTTAAATTTAATCACTAAAACGCGTTTGTAGGTCATGACTCATGAGACCATAGCATAATGTAGCCTACAAAGAAAACACAGGAACATATTGATTGTGTGACATTTAATTTATTTATTTGGTTATAGAAAACAGTTACTTAACAATAATGGGATTATCCATAACAGTAACCTTTTCATATAAAATATAACACATTTCACTTTCAGAAAAATATGACAAATCCAGTGCATTCATGGTAATAAAAGCGCTCAGAAACGCTGAACTTTTATTTTATCAGGTGTGCCGAACCATAATCGTCCGTTTGACAGGTGAGTCTTAGTTCTGTCTGTCTGGGTTCTTACACTTGTTCCAGAGATATCAATCAATCAGTGACGGTCAGATATAAATCCAGCGAAGCAGCAGTTGAGGTCAGCTCTTTTAATTTGCTCACACTGCGTTCTGAAACCGGAATATTCAGCAGTTTGATCGAGATTTGCTGTTTGTGCACATTGCGAAGATTAATGCTGGCGTTTTTAAAACATTCCCAGAGATAGACCTATCAGAATATTCACTCAAACAGATTGTAGGTGGTGTCAAATCCAGATAATACACATGTTTATGTTTCTACACATTTGCTAGCTGAAGTATTAATCGACGTTATAATAGTATACTTTATAAATTACAATTACATGTTCTTAGTTTTATAATCTTGCACTAATGTCGTCTACTGTCGACGTTCGTTTTCGCTTTCATTCCGCCAGGGGGCAGTATAACCGAGCGAGGTGATCAGTGGATCTCCCTCCACGTCTTGAACCACATCGCCTTGGACAAGGGACATAAACAGAGGAACAGCAGGCCAAGTTCTTCAGGTGACGTTTTTTTTGTTCCCCAAAAACCCATAATACCTTCTACATGATCTCAATACTGCAAATAAAGTTGACATCTTTTGAAGAATAGATTCTCTCTATGAAGCTGTCAATTTTGCACATCAGGATTTATTTTTTCATTTGGTGCCTGCTTGCTTTTACGTTATTGTGATTTAGAATCAAATATTCATTTGATATCAAATTTGATTACAATTGCAAAGGCATTGACTATTACCAGATTTATAAGCATGAATGTATTATCAGAGTTAGCACAAAACGATGAAAAGTATAGGCTATAATAAACAAACTAAATGTAATATTTCCATTTCCCTGATGTTGTATCTGAATTAATTTATTCATTTTAATGAATAATGGATGCGGTATATGCAGACATTTTAACACGTACATCTGAATCAAGTTGCAAAGTAGAATTGTTCTCTCACATCCATGAGTTCAGGATACGTTATAATCTAACACACTGGCACTGTCTTATTATCACTGCACATTGTGCATAAGGCTTTATTTTCACCTCTGCCAGGTGGTAGGAAAGCCTTCATAGAATTATAAGGGATTTTGGTTCATATTTAGGTCAACAAAAAGAGGGGAATCCTGTAGTATGTAGCCCTATAGCATGTAGCATGTAGCCCTATAGCATGTAGCATGTAGCCCTATAGCATGTAGCATGTAGCCCTATAGCATGTAGCATGCAGCCCTATATTTAGGTACAATATCCAGATGTGGGTTGACTGAATACACTCACATTATGATCACAAATGCAATGGTGAGCTGGCAACTGAAAACAAAACAAGTTATTGAACAAGCCGTAGTCAATTCTGCTTGACAATATTGATTTCCTATGTTGCTCCCTCTCTTTCCTCCCTCCTATCTCTTTTCTTTACTCTTTCTTTTCTATCTCTCTCTCTCTTCCTCTCTTTCCTTTTCTCTCTCTTCCTCTTCTCTCTCTGCATGGAGTGTCTATCAGAGTTCAGCCGTTGAAAGGGGATTAAGACTAGCCATGTGTGTGTGTGTGTGTGTGTGTGTGTGTGTGTGTGTGTGTGTGTGTGTGTGTGTGTACAGTTTACAAATATGTGTGCTTGTGTGACTGTGCATCTCTGTGTGTGTGTGCATCAGCAGCAGCTGGTTCAGGCTGTTTTCCTATGCTCTGCCTTTGCCCAATCTCAGCGCCAGCCCAAACTCAGCCCCCAGCCCTAACCCACAGCTCCCCGCCCCCACCTCAGCCCAGTCCAGCTGTGATTGATGCGCTCCTGTAGCTGACGGTGCTGAGGCCGGAGCACTGGGACCCGACCATCCAGACTGATGTTTATTTGTGGTCAGAAACCGACTCCCTTGCGTCGTTGGTCACGGCAAGCAGGGGTCCCTGCTAGCTAGTCAAACACCGTAATCCTCACCAACCGACCAATGCAGCTTACAGAATAAGCTCAGAAAGGACAGGCAGGGGTTGCTTTTTATTGTCAGCTAGTATGGTGAACAAATCTCTTCATGCTTTTGCTGTTTTAGAAGCGTTTTCAAAGAACGGTGGAAAATTATGTTCATCGATAACAATGGAATGCATTTTTTACAAACTAATAGATCACATGTAGCTGGTCTAGAGATACGCAAGAGGTTGTCTCTGGCTTGGCTTTGATTTATGCCAGAAAAAAATTATGAAATGTAATATTAAGAAAATAAGCATTTGTTAGCCATGGACAATTAAGTAAAGAGTGAGTTAAACATTAGCATAGTGTATGCTTCATGAACAGGTAATTGATTTAGAGAGGCTATATGTATAGTTTTTCTTTATTAGTTTAATATGGTAGGCTGGGCAGGCCACGCAGTCCAAACAAAATGTACAAATATTTTTTTTCCCCTCCCATGATACAAAGATGAATGATGACATTCTAACTGGGAAGTTGGGGCGAGTGACAAGATCGTTCCTCCTTGATCGTGGTTCGACTTGGGGTTCTTAACAGAGTGCTAAGTGAAAACTGGCTTTGTACTGCTCTGGCGAGACGAACAGAAACCTCCTCGAATGTGACATTCTGCAGAGGTTCAAGGAAATGATCGGGCAAAGTGCAATCAACAGGCTGAGCCAAAGCTCCATGGCTAACTCCCTGTGGGGCTATAAGGTTTATACCACTGGGTTCTGTACTGCAGTCGGGCTGCTTCCCAAATGGCTCCCTATGGGACCTCGTCAAAAGTAGTGCACTATAGTACATTTTATGGTGCTATTTGGGACGCAGTCAGGGCAGGCGCTCTGGGGAAGAGCTGGGTTGTGGAGATCACTGGTGGGGACGAGTTAGGGTAGTGGTTTGTTTATGTTTCAGATGGAACCAAGAAGCATGTTGTGTTCACATTCACATGGAGGGGAGCTGATATTGCAATTAGTTGGTTTTTTTAACTGTCATTTTCTGCGGAAATAGGTTATAATTATGTAATTATAGTACCCTCCTATACGTATATAGTGGAGCAACAGGGCCAAAAGCAAGACCTCAACAGCAACCAACTACTGTAACTTTTTACGAACATGTCAAAAGGGAAAAATACATACATTAAATTCTCAGTTAGTTTTAGTAAATCCAGTTACTTGGATTTTGTCACTCTCTCTCTCCATATCGTCTGCTTACGTTTGTTTTATATCGGCTTGCCATCACTACTTCATCGCTTCACCTCACCCCAGGTTAACGGTGGACTTGTAAAATTAACGACCCTTAAAGATATACAAGTTCTCAATGTTAGAGCCATGATATATGATTTAATGTAGTAATTACTGTTAGCCGAACTGCTTCCATGCTCTTATTCCCACTGGCCAAAATAAAAATGGAGGCTTTTGTTTTGTTAGGGTTGCGTAACGAGGTATGCTGTGCTGGTTAAATCAGCATAGAGTGAAGGTGCTGACTGTGCTGTGGTTGGTTTATTTTCTCATGGTTCAGAAAGGTTCAGAATGGATGAAGCCAACACCTGGGTAAGTCTGGATTTTGATGTTGTTCTTCATTTTCTTAATCGATTCACAACTCTGTCAGATGGCTTGGCCCTGCAGTGCTTTTTTATATTAAAATAGAATTACATAAAAATTGTCTAGCAATGCAAGTTGTAAATCTTATCTGTAGGTGTCCTCTGCTTCGGAGTATGTTTGTGATGATTTAGGATACTTGTACTGCAGATCAGAGGAAGCTGGTGAGGGGAGGTTGGCTCATAATGATGAATAGAATGGAGTGAATGGCGATGTATCAAACACATACTATGAGCCCATCCTCCCCATTTGAAGTGCCACCAGCCACCACTGCGGTATATCCAAGGAGCAACACTGCATGGAGATCAACTGGACTGGTCTAGGCTTGGACAGAGACCCTCAGGATCCATCACATACTACATGCACTCACTCCAAGGAATCCACAACTGCGACAGCCAGGTACCAATCTCTCCACTCCACTGTGTCTAAAACTTTGACCGAATCTCCACCAGGCATAATAAGAGTAGCATCACCAAAGCCACTCTACACCGACAGGCTACCAGGGGCCTATCTGATGCAGGAATAGAGATGAGAGAGGCGAGATTGATCTCCCATAATGCTTGGTCTTGATGAGACAATGAAAAATGACCCCCACCAGTGGCTTGTCAATATCAGGGCCAGAGATGCACCGACGGTCGTAGGTTCTTATTTAATCCGGTTTTCCTTAAGATGATAGCTCTTGTTCCATTTTCACTGCCTGTCTGTCAGCTTGACATGGCAATATTCCCCCGTCCTCACTTTCCTGGTCGGTTTCATTTATTTCCAAACACTATTTCACACCCGGGTGGCTTTAACTAGCATTATATAGTATTGAGGCAGACTCAGGGAGATAGAATTGTGACAGATACAACACTTTCTGTGTGTAACTACAGAATATTGTAAATAGTAGACAGTCCATAAAGATGGTGAGCTCAGGGTGAAAAACAGCCCTTATATGTTCCAGTGTTGCTTGGTTTCCAGGTAACCTTCTGCCTGTGGAAATTGTTCAAAATGTCCCATTTTCTACGGTGTGCTCTTTCGTTCATTTTCACCAATTATTTATTTGTCAGTTTCGCCAATCAAGTTATTAACATGCAAATGCTATTTAATGTATGGCCATTTATGGAGCATTTCAAATAAATAAATGACCATAAATTAAATGGCATTTGCATGTTAACTTAAGATTTTTTTTATGGATAAAAATAAATCTCTCTCTCTCTCTCTCTCTCTCTCTGCTCCACGAAGCAAGCAGGCAGGCAGCAGCAGCTCTCCTGGTGGAACCACAGCGTGTAGTGGCTGACATATCAGTGATGTTTATTAAGAGACGAGTCTATCAGGTTTCATAAGCCCGTACCTCGCAGACGCCACATCTTTTGTTTCTTCCGGAGGGTGTCATCAATCTTAATGCAGCGGGAGGCTGCTGCTTCGCTCCCCTGAGCGGTTGATGGGAGATCACAAAGCCCTCCCTCCTTTCCTCCCTCCCTCCATCCCTCCCTCCTTCCTTCCCTCCCATCTGAGTTGACTAGCCCAGCTCGACTCCGTGGTAAAGGCAGGTAGCTAACAGGCAGCAGGGTAGAAAGAAGACTATATACTCCGGTGATTACCCCCAATGATTGAGAGGCAGGATGGGTGGGACTACAGTATATACTGTATGTGGACATGACACCCGCATTCGCCCTCAGTCACTAAAAGGATTGTACTTGGCAAAATGAACGTTGTGCGCTTCTATGTACATCACATTTATGGGGTGACGTATACAGTGTATTCAGACCCCTTCAGTCTTTCCACATTTTGTTACGTTACAGCCGTGTTCTACAATGGATTCAATTGTTTTCTCTCATCAATCTACACACAATACCCCATAACGAGAAAGCAAAAATAGGTTTTAGACATTTTTGCAAATGTATTAAAAATAAAAAAAACTCAAATATTACATTTACATCAGTATTCAGACCCTTTACTCAGTACTTTTTTGAAACACCTTAGGCAGCGATTACAGCCTCAAATCTTCATGGGTATGACGCTACAAGCTTGGCACACCTGTATTTGGGGAGTTTCTCCCATTCTTCTCTACAGATCCTCTTAAGCTCTGTCAAGTTGGATGGGGAGCGTTGCTGCACAGCTATTTTCAGGTCGCTTTAGAGATATTTGATTGGGTTCAAGTCTGGGCTCTGGCTGGGCCACTCAAGACCATTCAGAGACTTGTTCCGAAGCCACTCCTGCGTTGTCTTGGTTGTGTGCTAAGGGTCGTTATCCTGTTGGAAGGTGAACCTTCGACCCATTCTGAGGTCTTGAGCGCTCTGGTGCAGGTTTTCATCAAGGATCTTTCTGTACTTTGCTCCGTTCATCTTTGCATTGATCCTGAATTGTCTCCCTGTCCCTGCCGCAGAAAAACATCCCCACAGCATGATGCTGCAACCACCATGCTTCACCGTAGGGATCAAATCAAAGTTTATTTGTCACGTGCACCAAATACAACAGGTGTAGACCTTACAGTGAAATGCTTACTCACAGGACCTAACCAACAGTGCACTTTTGAACAATAGATAAGTAAAGAATTAAAAAACAACATTAAAAAGACAGTGAATAAAACAGTAGTGAAGGCTATATACAGTAGCGAGGCTAATTGAGGTAGTATGTACATGTAGGTATGATGGTGCAAGAAAACCAGGTTTTCTCCAGACGTGATGCTTGGCATTCAGGCCAAAGAGTTCAATTTTGGTTTCATCAGACCAGAGAATCCTGTTTCTTGTGGTCTGAGAGTCCTCTACCATACAGGCCTGATTGGTGGAGTGCTGCAGAGATGCTTGTCTTTCTGGAAGATTCTCCAATCTCCACAGAGGAACTCTGGAGCTCTGTCAGAGTGACCATTGGGTTCTTAGTCACCTCCCTGACCAAGGCCCTTCTCAGTTTGGTCCTGCGGCCAGCTCTAGGAAGAGTCTTGGTGGTTCCAAAACTTCTTCCATTTAAGAATTATGGAGGCAACTGTGTTCTTGGGGACCTTCAATGCTGCATTTGTTGGTACCCTTCCCCAGATCTGTGCCTCGACACAATCCTGTCTCGGAGCTCTATGGACAATTCCTTCGACCCCATGGCTTGGTTTTTGCTCTGACATGCACTTTCAACTGTGGGGCCTTATATGGATAGGTGTGTGCCTTTCCAAATCATGTCAAATGAATTGAATTCATCACAGGTGGAAACAGGTGGAAACATCTCAAGGATGATCAATGGAAACAGGAGGCACCTGAGCTCAATTTATGTCAAGCCCTGACCATCGAGAGCCTTTTTATTCTCTATTTTGGTTGGGTCGGGGTATGACTAGGGGGAGTGTTCCTATCTAGGTTGTTGATTTATATGTTGGCCTGGCATGGTTCCCAATCAGAGGCAGCTGTTTATCATTGTCTCTGATTGGGGATCATATTTAGGCAGCCATTTCCCCACTGTGTTTTGTGGGATCTTGTTTTTGTGTTGTTGCCTTTGAGCACTTCATTTACGTTTCTTTATTTTGTCTTGTTCTAAGTTCCACTTCAATAAATATGTGGATCCCAGATCATGCTGCGCTTTGGTCTGAGTATGCTTCCAACGACGATCGTGACAATTTCGAGTCTCATAACAAAGGATCTGAATACTTATGCAAATAAGGATCATTTTATTTATACATTTTGCAAAGACTTCTATAAACCTGTTATGGGGTATTGTGTGTAGATTGATAAGGATATATTCTTTTAATTTAATACACTACCATTCAAAATGTTTTTGAAAAAAAAAGCATTTTTTTGTCCATTAAAATAACATCATAAATACAGTGTAGACAGGTGCTTCTACACCTGCATTGCTTGCTGTTTGGGGTTTTAGGCTGGGTTTCTGTACAGCACTTTGAGATATCAGCTGATGTACGAAGGGCTATATAAATAAATTTGATTTGATTTGAATGTTGTAAATGACTATTGTAGCTGGAAATGGCAGATTTTTTAATGGAATATCTACATTATCAGCAACCATCACTCCTGTGTTCCAATGGTACGTTGTGTTAGCTAATCCAAGTCCTCCACTGGCAAGCTTCAATAAATAGTACCCATATAACACCAGCCTCAATGTCAACAGTGAAAAGGCAACTCGGGGATGCTGGCCTTCTAGGCAAAGTTCCTCTGTCCAGTGTCTGTGTTTTTTTGCCCATCTTAATCTTTTCTTTTTATTGGCCAGTCTAAGATATGGCTTTTCCTTAGCATCTCTGCCTAGAAGGCCAGCATCCTGGAGTCACCCCTTCATTTTTGACGTTGAGACTGGTGTTTTGCGGGTACTATTTAATGAAGCTTCCAGTTGAGTACTTGAGGACTTGTCGCCTGTTTCTCAATCTAGACACTCTAATGTATTATCATCTTGCTCCGTTGTGCACCGGGGCCTCCCACTCCTCTTTCTATTCTTGTTAGAGACAGTTTGCGCTGTTCCGTGAAGGGAGTAGTACACAGCCTTCTACCAGATTCTTGGCAATTTCTCACATGGAATAGCCTTCATTTCTCAGAACAAGAATAGACTGACGAGTTTCAGAAGAAAGGTCTTTGTTTCTGGCCATTTTGAGCTTGTAATCGAACCCACAAATGCTGATGCTCCAGATACCCAACAAGTCTAAAGAAGGCCAGTTTTATTGCTTCTTTAATCAGAACAACAGTTTTCAGCTGTGCTAACATAATTTCAAAAGGGTTTTCTAATGATCAATTATCCTTTTAAAATGATGAACTTGGATGAGCTAACACAACGTGCCATTGGAACACAGGAGGGATGGTTGCTGATAATGGGCCTCTGTACCCATTATGTAGATATTCCATAAAAATCAGCCATTTCCAGCTACAATAGTCATTTACAACATTAACAGTGTCAACACTGCATTTCCGATCAATTTTATGTTATTTTAATGGACAAAAAATTAGCTTTTCTTACAAAAACAAGGACATTTGTAAGTGTCCCCAAACAATTTGAACGCTAGTGTACATTTTAGAATAAGGCTGTAACGTAAGAAAATGTTGAAAAGGTGAAGTGGTTTGAATACTTTCTGAATGCACTGTATGATGTATTATTCAGTATAGCTACCATCTCTGGTAGGCCATAACCCGCAGACATTGGGATACAGTACCAATCTGTACCAAAGGGACAAAAATGCATCTACTGTACTTCTGGTTCTTATGTTCTCCTTTAGACATTTTCACAGATCTACAAAACTGTGTATTTTTGGTTGGTGCAAGGGCTATCAAAAAGGGTTAATTTAATATCTACTAATCAGGCTTCTTCCCTTTAGATCATATTCGAGAAAATATATCAACATAAACGGTTATTGCTGTATTGAGAGAAGGTAAATATCCCATTTAAATGTTTTCATGGTGTGTCTCCACTGTAATATGAAATTGATGTACTTGGCCTGTAGCACTAGCATGGATAAAAAAGTGCCCTCTGAGTCAGCCGAAATAAAATGATAGTAGATAACGGCATCGACTCAGAGGCTTCTGAAGTGTGATAACTTGTATGTAAATCTCTGTGGCTGGAGCGGAGGCCTTCATTAAGTGCGCTTTGGGTAGATTTATTGACTGATCTGTGCAGAAGTCGTTTGTAGTAAGACACTGTGGCTGTATCCCAAATGGCACCCGATTCACTACATAGTGCATTATGTTACAGCAGACCCCTATGGGCCCGGGTCAAAATAAATGCATTATATAGGGTATAGGGTGCAATTTAGGACCCAAGCACTATAACACGGTAGAACCTGGACATGATGTATATACTCCACTTAGCTCGAGCTTTCTCTGGCTGGAACGCTGAATGAACCGATGTCATACTGCACTTTCTACACCGGTGTTTCTCTCAACCGTGTTTTATATCTGGCAGGGACCAGCAAGCTATGGTCCCTTTTGTGTCAGGGACTGGCATGCTATTCTCTCCTGTTTATTTCTCGGCGTAACACATCATGGGCAAACCGTAATGGTCCACCCACACAGACAGCGTGGTGAAGAAGGCGCAACAGCGCCTCTTCAACCTCAGGAGGCTGAAGAAATTTGGCTTGTCACCTAAAACCCTCACAAACCTCTACAGATGCACAATTGAGAGCATCCTTTTGGACTGTATCACCGCTTGGTACAACAACTGCACCGCCCTCGAATGCAAGGCTCTCCAGAGGGTTGTGCGGTCTGCAAAACGCATCACCGGGGGCAAACTATATGCGCTCCATGACACCTACATACCCGATGTCACAGGAAGGCCAGAAATATCATCAAGGGCAACAACCACCCGAGCCACTGTCTGTTCACCCCGCTATCATCCAGAAGGCGAGGTCAGTACAGGTGCATCAAAGCTGGGACCAAAAGACTGAAAAACAGCTTCTATCTCAAGGCCATCAGACTGTTTTAAACAGCCATCACTGACATAGAGATGCTGCTGCCTACATACAGGCTCAAATCAATGGCCACTTTAATAAATTAATGTAATAATGGTATCACAAGTCACTTTAAATAAGGCCACTTTAATAATGTTTACACATCCTACATTACTCATCTCATATGTACAGTATATACTGTATTTAATACCATCTATTGCATCTTGCCTATGCCGCATGGCCATTGCGTATATATTTATATGTACATATTCTTATTCCATCCCCTTATATTGTGTGTATAAGGTAGTCGTTGTGAATTTGTTAGATTACTTGTTAGATATTATTGCTCTGTCGGACTAGAAGCACAAGCATTTCGCTACACTCGCATTAACATCTGCTAACCATGTGTATGTGACCAATACAATTTGATATGAATTTGTAGTGTTGGTATACCACACTGACCTTTTCAGAAGACATGCAGGCCCTTGTCACTCACTCTTGTAATGGGAATCTGTTTCTTCCCATTTTTCCGGGACTCTTAGGGTACTACTACAACTAGTATTACCATCACAACTACTACTAGTATTACCGTCACAACTACTAGTAGTATTACCATCACAACTACTACTTCTATAATTGTTTCTGTTAGCAAAAATAATTGTTATATGGAATAGCAGTAAGCAATTGGCTCGTTTGAAATACCGATTACAGATATTCTTATTGTCTAGTCTGAGGTGATTGTACTCCAAAAAGAGGTTTGTTTTGGTATCCCTCCTGGCTTCTACACCCTCTCTATCAAGATGGTAATGAATCGAAGCGATCATTTCATACTAATTGCTTTTCCAAGATGATAATCCAAGCAATAAACTACAGAGAGGCTCTGAGGGGAAATAAAGCCAAACAAAATAAACGAGAGCGAAAGAGGAGGAAATGTGAATCAATATCTCCTATTAGAGACGCTGTTGCTTAAACCAACAATGGCCCTAGCTGAATGTGGTCCTATGCATTGTATGTACAGGTGTGTGGGGTAATTGAATTCTCTATTGAAAAAGTTATCCTGATTTAGAAGTGCATAATAAGAGGGATGATTCAAAGCCAACAGAGTTACTATTCAAAGTTCCATGTCAAAGTCATTTTGATGAATGTGACTGTGTGTATTTGAATGAATGGGTTTTGTGGTAGGAAGGTGTGAGAGGGAGGGGATACATGGAGCTGGTATATTTGTGTGTGTGTGTGTGTGTGTGTGTGTGTGTGTGTGTGTGTGTGTGTGTGTGTGTGTGTGTGTGTGTGCGTGCGATGTCTGTGTGGGAGAATGTGAATGGCTCGTGTGTTTATGAAAGGGTTTGTGTACGTGCGTTTGAGGTGTTCTTGTCTTGAATGTGGGTTGTGTTTTGTTTTTTGAAGTGAATTATGTATATTCGAGTGGGAGTTGTGTGTGTGTGTGTGTGTTTGTGTGGTTGTACAGTATGTGTGTGCCAGGTGGTGTATTGTGTTAATAGATAGAGATCAGTAAGGAAATGGCACTCCCTTCCAGCCCAGTGTTGACACCAGCTCCACCTCAGCTCCATCTGTCAAGCTGTCCTCCCTGTGACCTTTCACCCCCTGATCCCTGTCTCCCGCTCTCTCTACACTAAGGGAAAACAGACCAGGCCAGACCAACACTCCTGGAGCAATATGGAGACTAGTTTACAAATGATACACAAATGCTTTAAACACACATACACACATACATGCACACACAACCCTCTCAGTCCACTACATTCAGAGCAGCATCTGAGAGTACATTATCCAGGTGGCCAAAGAGAAACTGAGAAGTGAGGCAGGGTTTTTCTTGTCTTCAATGTGCTTCCTGTTTTGTCTGGTGGTATCCTGTAACAGGGACATGACGTGGATAGTTGGTATACCTGCTCCATAAAAAAACACGTTACACAACACCACAAAACTGTATTGTATCTGATTTTCTTTTTTTTTTTAAGTAGCCCTTGTGTTTCACATAGAATGACATGGTATTATATAACATTATAACTTTCAAAAATGAAGCTAGATAGCTTTTGTCAGCCACACACATGCAACCTGAATTTTGGTCTGTTTTCCTGTTTGACTTTCAAAGTATTCATTTGATAATCACGGCCCCCATGTGTCCCCATGGATACCAGTGGCCTATCAGCTTTGATTGAATGTTCTGTGAGAAAGTGCTTCTGCAGGAGAAAGGTGTTAATCAGTGGCTCTGCTGATTACTTTTTAGTCTGTGGTTGTGTCCCAAATGGCACTTTGTTTCCTACATAGGACGCTACTTTTTACAAGGGCCCATAGGGTATGCAGTATATAGGGAATAGGATGCCATTTGGGAAGCAGGCTGTGTGTCAGATAGTAATCTGTTCGAAACTTTCAGTTGTGTCTTATCCTCTCCTAGTAATCCACCTGCCCAACGTCGCTGTCTCTCTGGCTTCTCATCCAGTTTGTCTTTTGTTGAGAGAGTGAGTGAGTGGACAGAGACATCTGGAGTGGTGAAGGAGAACTCTCTTTCTTTTTAAAGCTCCAATCTGATAGGACAAGACACAAAAGAAGCCAATCAGAGTTGTGCTGGAGTCAGTATATTGGAGACACATATATCACTGACCCAACAGTCACCGTTCGTAGAGAGGGAGAGACAGAGAAGAGAGAGCGAGAGAGAAATTGGAAGGAGGGGTATAAATGGAGAAACTGGAATGAGAGAGATTGGATGGAGGGAGAGAAAGAGAGAGAACAGAGAAAGATTGATTGGTAACCCTTCCTATATATTTATCTGCCTCTTCTCCCACTGCAAACTCAAAGTGATGAGTGGTTAGTATTTCATCATCGTGCTCATCCTAACCTATAGCCCTGATGAGCCACTGAACGTGATAAATCATTAGGAATTAGTTATTTTCCCTGTGATGGTATCTGGGACACAATATCAATGTTTGTGATATTATGTGTAATTGTGTTGTCAGATTGCAGACAGATGCCTCTAGTGGTGTACCTGGAATACATGAGACGAATACCTGATGACGATGACTGGCAAGAGGCTGGATTTGTCTTTTTAGATAAGCCTTCCACGCTGTGCGATGGATTTTAAAACTCTAAAATGCATCCGTTGTGACAGTTGTTCCTACACAGTTGGGCAACATTTACGCACAGCACAGCCATGCTCATAATCCTTCTAGGAGAAGATATTAGGCAGAACATCTCAGGCGGATGAAGTTATTAGATTATTCCAGGGACTAAACACAAGTGCTGGGAGAGGAGGAGGCAGAGGAAAGGAGAAGAGCTGGGTGGTGATGAGGGAGGCAGGGGAGTGGCAGGGTTGAAGAAAGGGAAGAGGAGGAGGCAGGAAAGAGGAGAGGGCAGGGGAGAGGAGAGAGCAGGGGAGAGGAGAGAGCAGTGGAGAGAAGGAGGCATGGGAGAGGAGAGGGCATGGGAGAGGAGGAGGCAGGGGAGAGGAGGAGGCAGGGGAGAGGGCAGGGGAGAGGAGGAGGCAGGGGAGATGAGAGGGCAGGGGAGAGGAGTAGGCATGGGAGAGGAGAGGGCAGGGGAGAGGAGTAGGCAGGGGAGAGGAGAGGGCAGGGGAGAGGGCAGGGGAGAGGAGAGGAGAGGCCAGGGGAGAGGAGGAGGCAGGGGAGATGAGAGGGCAAGGGAGATGAGAAGGCAAGGGAGAGGTGAGGGCAGGGGATAGGAGAGGAGAGGGCAGGGGAGAGGAGAAGGCAGGGGAGAGGAGAGGGCAGGGGAGAGGAGAAGGCAGTGGAGAGGAGGTGGCAGGGGAGAGGAGAGGGCAGGGGAGAGGAGAAGGCAGGGGAGAGGAGGAGGCAGGGCAGGGGAGAGGAGGAGGCAGGGCAGGGGAGAGGAGTAGGCATGGGAGAGGAGAGGCATGGGAGAGGAGGAGGCAGGGGAGAGGAGAGGGCAGGGGAGAGGAGGAGGCATGGGAGATGAGAGGGCAGGATAGAGGAGGAGGCAGGGGAGAGGAGGAGGCATGGGAGAGGCATGGGAGAGGAGAGGGGAGAGGAGGCGGCAAGTGAAAGGAGGCAGGGAAGAAGCGGCATGCTGTGGAAAGGGAGAGGAGAGACGGGGGAGAGAAGGAAGTCAAGGGAGAGGAGTTTGCTGACAACATGGTTGTAGGCCTGATAACCAACAGTGACGAGTCAGTCTATAGGAAGGGGGTAAGTGAACTGGCATTGTGATGTCATGACAACCACCTCTCCCTCAACGTTTGCACAACAAAGGAGTTGATTGTTTACTTTAGGAAGCAGAGGAGGGAACATATCAACGGGACTGCAGTACAGTGTCACTGGTTTTAAGTTCCTTGGTGTCCACATCACTGAGAACTTATCATGGACCCACAATACCACCTCTCTTCTCTACTTTCTAAGACGGCTGAATAAATTTTGGCGTGATGACGCGGGTCCTCTCCAAATACTACCGCTGCACCATCGAGGGCTTCATGACTGGCTGCATCACAGCCTGGTACGGGAATTCCTCTACTGTCCACTACTGGAAGGCCCTCCTGTGGGTGGTGAGGACAGCCCAGTACATCACTGAGACCGTGCTCCCACCCATCCAGAATATCTACTTGAAACGGTGCCTGAGGAAGGCTTGCATCATCATCAAGGACCTCACACACCCCAGCTACGAGCGGTTCTCTCCCTTACTGTCGGGCAGACGGTATCAGAGCATGAGATCTGATACCAACAGGCTCAGAGACAGGTTCTATCTACAAGCAATGAAATAAAAATCCAATTTTATTGGTCACATACACATATTTAGCAGATGTTATTGCGGGTGTAACGAAATGCTTGTGTTCCTAGTGCCAACAGTGCAGTAATATCTAACAATTCAAAGGCTGAACATTTGAACAGGACTGACCACCTGCTCTGATTCTCCAGGCCTTAGCACACATGCACTCACTCATTCACACACCCACACAGACATACACACAGAGACATATACATTCATGCTGCACACATCACAACTGCTGGTACCAGACTCTTATTATAGTGCGCGGTGTATACACTGCCCCCCCCCCCCATCCCCCTTCACCAAAACACGTGTAAATAAAAAAGTATAAATTGTGCCTTCCTGCATTATACTTCTGCAAAACAATCTACTGAGCCATATACTTCTGATCTTTTATTACATCTTATCGTTGTTGCATTGTCGAAAAGGAACCTGTAAGTAAGCATTTGGGTGGACGGTATATACCATGTGTATCCTGTCCATACGACTGAGAAAACAACTTTAAACAATAAACGTGTCTTGTCTGTTTGGCCTGCATTCAGCTGTTCTACAACAACAACAACAACAACAAAACATTCTAAAAATGGCTAGTTTTGTCCATGGGCCATTTCGTTGGACGATGTACACCATGCTTATCCCGTTCATGCGACTAACAAAACACAGGGGAGAGGAGAGGGCAGGGGAGAGGAGGAGGAGGCAGGAGAAAGGAGAAGGCAGAGGAGAGGGATAGTGCCAGGCTGTGGTGGGGGATCATGTGGTGTGTTAGCAATCAGGAGGTGTTAGGTCCTACCAGTGAGAGGCATCAGGGATGCAGACAGCGCAGGGTATTAGCTGTACACAGGAACAAACTCTGAGCCCATCATCCCAGACACAATAATGGGAAAACAGATAGCTACCCTAGAAAACGGATCTGTCAGCCAGCCTGGAGGCTGAGGCGTATGTGAAAATTAAGCCAGGGGTATGTGTGATGTGTGGGTTGGGGGTAGTAGTGTACTATCTATTCATCCTATGAGATAAAACATTTTAATTTTTTTACCAGAGGAAGTGAGCACATGCGTGTTTCCTCTGTGAATTTTGAGCACGTGGTTCACTGCACAGAGCCTGTTGGCAACCTGGGGGACTTCCACACAGCTTGGCACGGCTTCCTCAAGGCCTCTATCGCTTTTCCTTTCTCTCTCTCTCCATCTCTCTCTCCTTTCCTTATAGTCCTCTCACTCCAAACCCCTGGCAGTGCATGAGTCACTCACACACTTCATAAGGATAACTTCCACTTCAGCTGGTTACTGTAGGTGGGCTGCATGGCATTGTCTCTCTCTCGTTGTATCTCTCTCTGTTTCTCTCACTCTGTTTCTCTCTCTCTCTCTCTCTCTCCGTCTCTCTCTCTGTTTTGCTCTCTGTCTCTCTCCATCTCTCTCTCTCTCTGTATGTCTCCATCTCCCTCTCCATGTCTGTTTCCCTGCCTGTGTCATGAATGTGCCTGGGGCACCAGTAGTTGTTAGTGTCTCGTAGTGGAGGTGGTGGGTGGTAGTTGAGGGAGGAGAGGAGGGTGAGGCACCATGGTCTCATTACCTCCACACGTCACGCTGCAGCCTCAGGGGGAAGGGGGCTCGAGATGTAGGCTGGGTGGGTATGTGGGTGTTGGATGGGACAGAGCCTGATTCATTGCGATGTTGCGTACATAACGAGGCTCCTAGTGTTAGGCCCACTCCGGATCCCCGTTTGTCCCCAAGAGAGGGTGAGCCCCTGGGTTCTCTGACCCACGCTCCTCCAACACTGTGGCTGCGTGACGTGAACCATCACTGGGGTGAAGCAGTGCAGAGCACCCCCGACAGACAGGAGAGACACTGACATGTCAGGGGAGGGAGTAATGCCTGTTGGATTCCTGTGTCCTCAGGGCTTCTCTCATTAACAACCCCCAGTGGGTGGATCTATAGTGTCAATCAAAAGACTCGATTTAAGAGTTTCTCCATCACAAAAAAATCATAATCTGTGGTGATTTTCCATGAGTGGAAAAGATACATTTGGGGTATCTGCAATGAAACAGAAATCCAGCAAAGGTGCATATTTTTTATTTACCACTGTAAAGTGCTTCGTTTAAAAAAATAAATAATAGGATTCAATAGATTGAATGTGAAGAATCAGCCTTTGAATCCACTACTACACTACCTATATGATTTGACATCTCTTCATCTACATAGAGGTTTCCGGACAGCTCTTACGTAAGATCATGATTTACTAAACATACTCTACTGTACTGTACTGTTCAGGACATCCTGCATGCGTATTCAAGTGGAATTGTTGGGAAACAGGCCTACCCACCTCTAGATTACATCAATCATGGAAGTATGAACACCGGAAGAGGGTTGTAAGCATGCACGTACAATAGCATAGGATTAGCAATCGCAACGATGGTGTATAATCCCGGAATATTACTAAACTCTTGTAGGACTAATATACTGTAACTAGTAAAATGATCCCGTTTTATGAGAATCCATGTGTAGTACTGTCACGATCGTCGTAAGCATACTCGGACCAAAGCGCAGTGCGATACGGGTTCCACATGTTTATTCAATGAAACGCACAAAAGCAATAAAGAACAAACGAATCGTGACGTACTGGAGTGCTCACAGGCATCTACACAAAAACAAGATCCCAAAAAAGCACAGTGGGGAAATGGCTGCCTAAATATGATCCCCAATCAGAGACAACGATAAACAGCTGCCTCTGATTGGGAACCATACCAGGCCAACATAGAAATAAAACAACCTAGATTACCCACCCTAGTCACACCCTGACCTAACCAAAATAGAGAATAAAAAGTCTCTCTATGGTCAGGGCGTGACCAAAAGCATGATTTTTATATAGTGATTCATATATTAACCTCAGTAATAACATCATACAACACAGTAAGTATAACAAGAACAACACAACTTCTTTCATTTGGAATATTTTAACTTATTAGTTTAACTTTACTGCTTCAGATCCAGTCAATCATTCGAGATCTGGCAGAATCTGGGCTGCCCACTAATTTCAGCACAAATTAAAGTAGTGAACAGGAGGGTATCTTCACAGCAGCATGTGGTGTACAAACTCAAGCTGTTAGCAGTGACACACACACACACATACACACACACAAACACACACACAGCGTTGTTCCTCAGGGGAGTTTAGCAGCATTCTGTCTGTCCTTACCTATTTCCCTCCTTCTCTTCCTCTCTTCTTTTCCCTCCTTCCCCTTCTCTCTTCTGGGATTTCTCCGGTTAGTCTAGCTGTAACTGGCTGTGAGAGGAGTGTCTAGCTGAGTGTCTGACTTTCCATCTGGCCCAGTTTTAGAGGGAAGCTGAACTGCAGTCAATGTCACACAAGAAGTTGGAGAACTATTAAGAGCTCCCTCCCTCCATCTGTTCCAGAGCCAGTCAGAGATGGCCAAGTGTACTTTTGCTGCTGCTGGCAATCTGTCGCGAGTCAAAGTTTGGTGTTTGGTGGAGATACGTATTATCGTGATGGAGAAGTTTGACTTCCTGCTGTACCGACCTGAGCTATCTGATTCCATCTTATCTCACTGAGCTTGTTACTATTCTCTGAGAAGTTTTACATTTGACCAGACTGTCCATGTCAAGCAAGGACAACTATTTTTCACTTGTCTCCTGTGTTAATTAGCTGATACTTTTTTTCTGCATACGTAGTTTGGCCGTGAAGCCGTGGTCTGACTTCCCTTACCTGAATCCACACTGCTCTACACTTGCATGAAGCTCTGAGGGGAGAGTCAGGAGAGTGAGTTTAAGTGTACCACTTCACCAGTGTGTAAAAATAGCATCCCACTAACAGATCCATAATCGTATCCCATCTCCTCTAGGGGCTATGGCACCGAGGTTAAGCAGTATAGGTACTCACTGAGAAATATATTTGTGCCAGTCCCTAATGGCACCCTATTCCCTATACAGTGCACTACTTTTGACCAGGGCTCTGGTCAAAAGTAGTGCACAGTATAGGGGAATAGGGTGCCATTTGGGATGCTACCCTAGGTGCTCAGTGAGAATATCCATGTGGAACATTAGCTTATGATACCAGGCCCTTCCATTACAACAGCCATTAGACATGTACTTGATCCCATTACCCTTTATTAACATGATATCAGTATTAATCTCAGAAACCAGAACCTAATCTAGCATGCGCTGGCCAGCTATGTTAAGTCTGTCACGAGACTGTATTGTTAAAGCCCTCTTGTTATATCCCCCAAGTCGGTCGTCTTTCGTTGTGCCCCAGGCACCATGGCGGATGTTGGTGCCTCGGCCTGCTCTGCAGTGGCAGACTTTGCTTCTGTCTGTCTGCTGTGCTCTGGGACCTCTGTCTGTCGGCTGTGCTGTGGTCTGACTGTCTGCTTGCCTGCCTGCCTGCCTGCCTGCCTGTCTGTCCGTCCGTCCGTCCGTTCGTTCGTCCGTTCTGTGGCGCCTCTGTCTGCTGCTTTGTGGTGCCCCAGTCTCAACTCTGCTCTGTGTGCCCCAGTCTCCACTCTGCTCTGTTGTGGCAGACTTTGCACTTGACATTTCCCATGATTCATGCCTGGTGTGATGACTGGCCTCAAGGCTCTTAGAACCTTTAGTGTGGGGCCATGGGACTGTGGGCAGAACACAGTCAACCAGGCCGCTTGTGCGTGTGCATGGCCAGAGAGCAACATGAGCTAGACCGTGCATAGTGTTTCTTTGGTTCACTACACCCTCCACCCCTTCAAGGTATTAATGAGAGCAGCTCTAAGACTGCAACATTTGTTCAAGCGTTTATAATTTGAGCCCCCGACTTTAAGGGCACTTTGAATAAGTGCTGCCCTGTCCATTTAAAATGTTACATGTATTTTGTTGCCCTAAATGTCATCATTTCTATGCACCTCTTGCTTGATTTAGTTAAATATGGTCCCTTACTCAGATATGTAGAATGTTTGTTTAACTCCGATGCAAGAAAAGTCTGCAATACAAGTCGACAATGCAATACAATGCAATACAAGTCTTCTAGCTCGTTTTATTCTGAACTTGTCTTCATAGTTATATCCAATTTACATATCAAGAGACACTTTCTGAATGCTCTCCTTTCATGTTTAGGCAAATTCATGAAGTTAACTCTGCATATGTTTTACGTGCATCAGGGAAATGGTAGTGGTTATGAATAACAAATAGATATACTATGTGACTGTGAATTGGTGCAGTTAACAAGGCTTGGCTGTGCTGCTGCTGGTATAAAAGCATAAAAGTAGTGGTGGCTAGAAAGAAGGAATGATCCAGAGCTCACTGTTGATCTTCCTCTGAGCAGATATCAAAGCATGGACAGCGAAAGAGTAGTGAATATAGGGGGAGAGAGGGGTTATCCCTGGAGCAAACAGAAGCTAAAGATGAAGGGATGCACAGCAGATGAAAGAGTGTGTGTGTGTGTGTGTGTGTCTGTGTGTGTGTGTGTGTGTGTGTGTGTGTGTGTGTGTGTGTGTGTGTGTGTGTGTGTGTGTGTGTGTGTGTGTGTGTGTGTGTGTGTGTGTGTGTGTGTGTGTGTGTGTGTGTGTGTGTGTGTGTGTGTGTGTGTCTGTGTGTGTGTGTGTGTGTGTGTGTGTGTGTGTGTTCGCCTGTCTGACCCTGAGAGAGAGTACTTCAAAGGTCCAACAGAGCAGAGGCTGCTTTGCTTTAAAAAAAAATAGAGCTCTTCTCCATTTTTTGATCTTTCTATCTCTCAGATTCTCTCTCCCTTGCCTCTCTCTTTCTCTCTCTGATTCTCTCTCACTCTCTCTCTCAGATTCTCTCTCCCCCTCTCTCTCTCTGATTCTCTCCCCCCCTCTCTTTCTATCTCTCTGATTCTCTCTCCCTTGCCTCTCTCTTTCTCTCTCTGATTCTCTCTCACTCTCTCTCTCAGATTCTCTCTCCCCCTCTCTCTCTCTCTGATTCTCCCCCCCCTCTCTCTCTCTCTCTGACTCTCTCCCCCTCTCTCTCTCTCTCTGATTCTCTCTCCCCCTTACTTTCTGATTCTCTCTACCCCGCCTCTCTCTCTCTCTGATTCTCTCTCGCTCTCTCTCTCTGATTCTCTCCCCCTCTCTCTGATTCTTTCTCCCCCTCTCTGATTCCCCCTCTCTCTGATTCTCTGTCCCCCTCCCTCTCTCTCTGATTCTGTCTCCCCCTCTCTCTCTCTGATTCTCTCTCCCCTCTCTGATTCCCCCCTCTCTCTTCTCAGATTCTCTCTCCCTTGCATCTCTCTTTCTCTCTCTGATTCTCTCTTACTCCCTCTCTCAGATTCTCTCTCCCCCTCTCTCTCTCTGATTCTCTCTCCCCCTTACTCTCTCTCTGATTCTCTCTACCCCGCCTCTGTCTCTCTGATTCTCTCTCCCTCTCTCTCTCTCTGATTCTCTCTCCTCTCTCGCTCTCTGATTCTCTCCCCCCTCTCTCTGATTCTGTCTCCCCCTCTCTCTCTCTGATTATCTCTCCCCCTCTCTGATTCCCCCCTCTCTCTCTGATTCTCTCTCCCCCTCTCTCTCTGACTCTCTCCCCCTCTCTCTCTCTCTCTGATTCTCTCTCCCCCTTACTTTCTCTCTGATTCTCTCTACCCCGCCTCTCTCTCTCTGATTCTCTCTCCTCTCTCGCTCTCTCTCTCTGATTCTCTCCCCCTCTCTCTGATTCTTTCTCCCCCTCTCTGATTCCCCCTCTCTCTGATTCTCTGTCCCCCTCCCTCTCTCTCTGATTCTGTCTCCCCCTCTCTCTCTCTGATTCTCTCTCCCCCTCTCTGATTCCCCCCTCTCTCTTCTCAGATTCTCTCTCCCTTGCATCTCTCTTTCTCTCTCTGATTCTCTCTTACTCTCTCTCTCAGATTCTCTCTCTCTCTCTCTGATTCTCTCTCCCCCTTACTCTCTTTCTGATTCTCTCTACCCCGCCTCTGTCTCTCTGATTCTCTCTCCCTCTCTCTCTCTCTCTCTCTCTCTCTCTCTCTCTCGCTCTCTGATTCTCTCCCCCCTCTCTCTGATTCTGTCTCCCCCTCTCTCTCTCTGATTCTCTCTCCCCCTCTCTGATTCCCCCCCTCTCTCTCTGATTCTCTCTCCCCCTCTCTCTCTGATTCTCTCTCCCCCCTCTTTCTCTGATTCTCTCTCCCCCCTTTCTCTGATTCCCCTCTCTCTGATTCTCACTCCCCCTCCCTCTCTCTCTGATTCTCTCTCCCTCCTCTCTCTCTCTCTGATTCTCTCTCCCCTCTCTCTCTCTGGTTCTCTCTCCCCCTCTCTCTCGCTCTGATTCTCTCTCCTCTCTCTCTGATTCCCCCCTCTCTGATTCTCTTTCCCCTTCCCCTCTCTTTGATTCTCTCTTTCTGATTCTCTCTCCCCCTCTCTCTCTGATTCTCTCCCCCCTCTCTGATTCTCTCCCCCTCTCTCTCTGATTCTCTCTCTCCTCTCTCTCTGATTCTCTCTCCCCCTCTCTCTCTGATTTTCTCTCTCCCCCTCTCTGATTCTCTCTCCCCCCTCCCCCTCTCTGATTCTCTCTCCCCTTTCTCTTTCTCTCTGATTTCCCCCCCCCTTTCTGATTCTCTCTCCTCCCTCTCTCTCTGATTCTCTCTCCTCCCTCTCTCTCACTCTTTGATTCAATTAAATTCAATGTAAGGGCTTTATTGGCATGGGAAACATATGTTTACATTACCAAAGCAAGTGAAATAGATCATAAACAAAAGTGAAATAAACAATAAAACATTAACAGTAAACACTTACAAAAGATCCAAAGGAATAAAGACATTTCAAATGTCATATTATGTACAAATACAGAATTAGAATGACGTGCAAATAGTTAAAGTACAAAAGGGAAAATAAACAAACAGAAATATAGGACGTATTTACAATGGTGTTTGTTCTTCACTGGTTGCCCCTTTCTCGTGGCCACAGGTCACAAATATTGCTGCTGTGATGGCACACTGTGGTATTTCACCCAATAGATATGTGAGTTTATCAAAATTGGGGTTATTTTCAAATTCTTTGTGGATCTGTGTAATCTGTGGGAAATATGCGTCTCTAATATGGTCATACATTTGGCAAGAGGTTAGGAAATGATTCTCTTCCCCCTCTCTCTTTGATTCTCCCCCCTCTCACTACCTCTTTATCAGTATCTCTTTAAAGGCAGGAAAGCAAGCAGACAGGCCCATTTTTTCTGTAGAGCACTGACATGAATATTTCTGCTGCAGAGACATTTGGCTGCGTGTGTGTGTGTGTGTGCATGTGTGGCAGCAATTCGCCTTTGCATTCTGTTTCCCCCTTTGCCTCCTTTTCCCCCATTCAAAAATGCATCCCCTGTGTGCTGTGACATCACTGCTCTGTGTGTCAGCCTGTACTCTACCTATGGAACTGTGACACAGTGACACGGTCTCTCTTGCTCTCTCTCTCCCCAGCCCCGGTGAGAGACTTTAAGATGCCAGTTATGCCACAATGCTGAACATGTTGGTTCTACAACAGCTTTTGAAGAAGAAGAGAAAAGCTTCCAGTAGTTACAGATGGTTTGTAGGTCTACGTGTCTTCAATCTCCAGATTGTGTTTTTTTTTTTTTTTTTTTTTTTGGGGGGGGGGATCAAAGCTGTACTTGTGCTCAGAGGCATAGGTGACTGGGTACAGTATACGTCAGGTGCCTGCAGGCTGTCAAAGGGATATTCAGGCTGTCAGGGTTTCTGACGACAGCTCATGGTTGTTGCATTCTGACTATACGAGCTGCTCTTTGTCTCGAAGTTGCTTTTATTTTCTGTACGTCTTAAAAACATTGAAACAATGCAGTCAAAAATGTCCTCATATTACCCCAAAGAGTGATGACGTATTTCCATCGGTGGAGCTTTAGGCCAATCTCCTATGACATTTAATGGGACTTGTCGAATGGTCCAGAATGTAACAGAATGTAGGTGCTACACTGATAACATTTCCACAAACTATAGGCTGCAGTTTTCCTCTTAGTGTCTCTGTATGGACACATTCTTGCCTAGCTTGTGTAGGGCAGGACAGACCAGTCTACCCATATGTTATCATGGTCCCTCCAGAGCTGTATTGACTTGTGAGGACTAAAGCATCAGCACCATGAATAGGGCTTAGAGGACGGTCCTTGGCTGTCAGAGAAACCGTGTTAAATGGTGAGCGTCTCATGTCCCAAATGGCACCCAGTAACAGACAGAGACTCGGTTTGCCAGACTCACCTGGAGGATTAGATTATGACATTGCAAATCCATGGATATGGGCTTTCCACACCACTAAAGCACAGCAACAAAGAGACGGGCCATATAGTGTGAGTGTTCAGTTGTTAACATTTAGAGGGGGTGAAGGAGTTATGGGCACATAAAATGTGATTGCCCCCCCCCCCCCATAGAGAAGTTACTAGCTGAAGTAAAGTTGTTTCACAGCGATGCTGAATCAATGGGCTCACTGTTTCTATTTCTCTGTCTTTATTTCTCCATATCCCTCCTCGCGTGGCTCGTAGATCTTAAGGCCACAGGGGAGATGTAGCTCATTCTCGTTCCCTTCTCCTCAGAAACGCTGCATGTTGCATGTATTAGACCAGAGACAAAGGCTGTTTAATGGTGGAATACATTTGGTAAAACCAGTTGTGTGTAAACCCTGGATGACTGACAGGGGGCGCTGTAATGTAACCATCACGCAGCCATCTTGGTACTCCTCCAGTGTAAAAAATATTTTGGAAGCTGTAGAAATGTATTTATTAATATCTACATTCATTTTTGAGACATGCATTCTGTTATAGACACCTTAATGCCTACTTTTAAAGTATATTATGTGAGCTAAACATAAAATATATGTACAGAACCAGTCAAAAGTTTGGACACACCTACTAATTCCAAGGTTTTTCTTAATCTTTTACTATTTTCTATAGTGAAGACTTCAAAACTATGAAATAATACATATGGAATCATGAAGTAACCAAAAAAGTGTTAAACAAATATTTTATATTAGAGTTTCTTCAAAGTAGCCAAAATTTGACTTGATGACAGCTTTGCACACTCTTGGCATTCTCTCAATCAGCTTCATGAGGTCGTCACTTAACAGGTGTGCCTTGTTAAAAGTTCATTTTTTGAAAATTTTCCTTCTTAATGCATTTGAACCAATCAGTTGTGTTGTGACAGGGTAGGGGGTTATACAGAAGATAGCCCTATTTGGTAAAAGACCAAGTCCATATTATTGCAAGAACAGCTGAAATAAGCAAAGAGAATCAACAGTCTATCATTACTTTAAGACATGAAGGTCAGTCAATCTGGAAAATTTCAAGAACTTTGAAAGTTTCTTGAAGTGCTGTCTCAAAAACCATCAAGCTCTATGATGAAATTGGCTCACATGAGGACTGCCACAGGAAAGGAAGACCCAGAGTTACCTCTTCTGCAGAGGATAAGTTTATTCGAGTCAACTGCACCTCAGATTGCAGCCCAAATAAATTATTCACAGAGTTCAAGTAACAGACTCATCTCATCATCAACTATTCAGAGGAGACTGCGTTAATCCAGCCTTCATGGCGGAATTGCTGCAAAGAAACCAATACTAAAGGACACCAATAACAAGAAGAGACTTGCTTGGGCCAAGGAACACGATGGACATTAGACTGGTGGAAATCTGTCCTTTGGTCTGATTAAACCAAATTTGAGATTTTTGGTTAATCTCTGTGAGACACAGAGCATGTGATCCTTCATTCCCACCATGAAGCATGGAGGAGGACGTGTGATGGTGTGGGGGTGCTTTGCTGGTGTCTGTGATTTATTTTGAATTCAAGGCACCATTAACCAGCATTGCTACCACAGCATTCTGAAGTGATATGCCATCCTTTCTGGTTTACGCTAAGTGGGACTATAACCCAAAACAAAACAATGACCCAAAACACACCTCCAGGCTGTGTAAGGGCTATTTGACCAAGAAGGAGAGAGATGGAGTGCTGCATCAGATGACCTGGCCTCCACAATCACCTGACCTCAAACCAATTGAGGTGGTTTGGGATGAGTTGGACTGCAGAGTGAAGGAAAAGCAGCCAACAAGTGCTCAGCATATGTGGGAACTCCTCCAAGACTTCTGGAAAAGTATTCCTCATGAAGCTGGTTGAGAGAATGCCAAGAGTGTGCAAAGCTGTCATCAAGGCAAAGGGTGTCTACTTTGAAGAATCTAAAATATATTTTGTTTTGCTTCAAACTTTTTTGGTTACTACATGATTCCATATGTGTTATTTCATAGTTTTGATGTCTTTACTATGATTCTATAATTAAGAATTGTGAAAATACAGAAAAACACTTGAATGAGTAGGTGAGTCCGAACTTTTGACTGCTAATGTCTATATATATATATATATATATATATATATATATATATATATATTTATATATTTATTTATTTTTTAAATATTTTTTCTCAGGACCCTGTCTTTCAAAGATAATCCGAAAAAATTCAAATCATTTCAAAGATCTTCATCGTAAAGGGTTTAAACACTGTTTCCCATGCTTGTTCAATGAACCATAAACAATTAATGAACATGCACCCGTAGAATGGTCATAAGACACTAACAGCTTACAGACAGTAGGCAATTAAGGTCACAGTTATGAAAACTTAGGACACTAAATTGGCCATTCTACTGACTCTGAAAAACACCAAAAGAAAGATGCCCAGGGTCCCTACTCATCTGCGTGAACATGCCTTAGGCATGCTGGAAGGAGGCATGAGGACTGCAGACGTGGGCAGGGCAATACATTGCAATGTCCGTACTGTGAGATGCCTAAGACAGCACTACAGGGAGACAGGACGGACAGCTGATCGTCCTTGCAGTGGCAGACCACGTGTATCAACAGCTGCACAGGATCGGTACATCTGAAAATCACACCTGCGGGACAGGTACAGGATGCCAACAAAAACTACCCGAGTACACCTGGGATGCACAATCCCTTCATCAGTACTCAGACTGTCCACAATAGGCTGAAAGAGGCTGGACTGAGGACTTGTAGGCCTGTTGTAAGGCAGGTCCTCAGCAGACACCACCGGCAACAACCTATTGGCACAAACCCACCGTCGCTGGACTAGACAGGACTGGCAAAAAGTGCTCTTCACTGATGAGTTGCGGTTTTGTCTCATCAGGGCTGATGGTCGGATTCGTTCTTATTGTCGAAGGAATGAGCGTTACATCGAGGCCTGTACTCTGGAGTGGGATCGATTTGGAGGTGGAGGGTCCATCATGGTCTGGGGCGGTGTGTCACAGCATCATTGGACTGAGCTTGTTGTCATTGCAGACAATCTCAACGCTGTGTTTTACAGGGAAGACATCCTCCTCCCTCATGTGGTACCCTTCCTGCAGGCTCATCCTGCCATGACCCTCCAGCATGACAATGCCAACAGGCATACTGCTCGTTCTGCGAGTGATTTCCTTCAAGACAGGAATGTCAGTGTTCTGCCATGGCCAGCGAAGAGCCTGGATCTCAATCCCATTAAGTTTGCCTGGGACCTGTTGGATCGAAGGGTGAGGGCTAGGGCCATTCCCCCAGAAATGTCCAGGAACTTGCAGGTGCCTTGGTTGAAGAGTGGGGTAACATCTCAACAGCAAGAACTGGCAAATCTGGTGCAGTCCATGAGGAGGTGATGCACTGCAGTACTTAATGCAGCTGGTGGCCACACCAGATACTGACTGTTACTTTTGATTTTGACCCCCCCCCCCTTTGTTCAGGAACACATTATTCCATTTCTGTTAGTCACATGGCTATGGATCTTGTTCAGTTTATGTCTCAGTTGTTGAATCTTTTTATGTTCATACAAATATTTACACTTGTTAGGTTTGCTGAAAATAAATGCAGATGAAAGTGAGGACTGTTTATTTGCTGAGTTCATGTATGTGTATATATATTTAATGTATATATGTATTTAATATATATATGTATATATATGTATATATATGTATTTAATATATATATGTATATATATGTATATATATATATATATTTAATATATATATATATATATTTAATATATAGTCAAATGTGCTCCCTCTCCTGCCTCTAGGTCACCAGGCTGCTCATTATGGAGCACACCTGTCACCATCGTTACGCGCACCAGCGCATTATAACACTCACCTGGACGCCATCACCTCCTTGATTACCTGCCCTATATATGTCACTCCCTTTGGTTCCTTCCCCAAGCGTCATTGTCTCTGTTTCATGGCTGTGTGCTGTTAGTGGTTCATGTTTTATATTATGTTCTGCTTATTTTATTAAAACAGTCACTCCCTGAACTTGCTTCCTGACTCTCAGCGCACATCGTTACAGAATGACGCCTCAACAAAGGCAAGCATCAGGGAGTTTTTTGTTGTTGTTTAGGAGGTGATGTCGGGTCCGGGTGTCAGAACCGGAGCTACCTGGGAGGCCTCAGCCGGTTTGTCGGGTTCCCCTGCCTCAGCTGGCTCGACCAACTGCCATGCCTCAGTGGGTTCGATAGGCTCCCATGCCTCAGCTGGGTGAACAGGTTTCTGTGCCTCTCCGAGGCAACCGGGGAGGTCTCAGCCAGCTCATCAGGCTCTCACGCCTCAGCCGGTTTGTCAGGTTTCTGCGCCTCAGCAGAGGCGACCGGTACGCTCCTGATCCCCTTGATCGTCCCCGTGGTTGGCGTCCTGCGGCTGGAGCCGAACACATCGGGGAGGGGGTACTGTCACCTATGCTCCCTCTACGGTGCTTTAGGTCGCCATGCTACCGCGCCTCAGCTAGATCGACAGGTTCCCGCGCCTTAGCAGAGTCCGCTCCTGATCCCCGTGATCGTCATCTTGGTCGGCGTCCTGCAGCCGGTGCCACGCGTTCGGGGAGGGGGTACTGTCACGTGTGCTCCCTCTCTGTCACCAGGCTGCTTGTTATGGTGCACACCTGTCACCAGTGTTGCGCACATTATGACACTCACCTGGACTCCATCACCTCCTTGATTACCTGCCCTATTTATGTCACTCCCTTTGGTTCCTTCCCCAGGCGTCCTTGTTTCTGTTTCATGTTTTTTATTATATTCCATTTAATTTTATTAGAACACTCACTCCCTAACTTGCTTCCCGACTCTCAGCGCACATCGTTACATATGTATACAAATAATTTTGAGACTGCTAACGGTACTGTCTCTACTACAACAAACAAATACTTAAATACTGTACATGTTATTTTGTACTGTGGAATACTGTGGAATTCCATTCATTCCTATGGAAGACTGATCCAACTGTGGAGTTTAAATATGGCCGACTGGTGGCTTCAAAACCTTTCAATGGCAAATGCATAGCGCCAGCAATCCAGGGTTTATATACATCATTGGGTGTAACACATATGTATTGATTTCAGCTCAGGGGCTGGTAAAATAGTAATGTAATATAAGACTGGTGGATTCTCTCTATTTTCTGGATGCCTCCCAAATGGTACCTTATTCACAATATAGTGCACTACTTTGACCATAGCCCTATGAGCATTGGTCAAAAGTAGTGCACTAAATAAAGAAGATGTCATTTTGGGATGCAACCGGGTCCTGTAAAGTAATATTATTTTTAGGTGGTGACGTGGGTACTGTAATTAAGAGGTGACCAGAAACACAAAGGCAGTTTGGAGAGGAGGAGAGGGCATAGCCGCTGGAAGTAGGGGTGCTGAGGGTGCTGCAGCACCCCCTGAAAAATCGGATAAAAAATGTATATATACATTTTTTTCCGCAGCACCCCCAAACGTCTTCCCACGGCTATGGGAGAGAGGCCATTTTAATGGGTTTGTGTGTGTGTGTGTGTGTCTGTGTTTCTGTTAATGGGTTGATGTGTGTGAGTGAGAGAGAGAGAGAGAGAGAGGCTAGCTAATCACCACGTAGCTGTTAACCACCACTGGGCTCGTTCCAGGGGTTAACTAAACACTGAGCTGTGACACACGGTTGCTCTTTATGGGGCGAGGTGTGTGTGTGTATGTGTGAATGTGTGTGAGTGATGCTCTTTATGGGGCAAGAGGGGTTTGTGTGTGTATATCTGTTTGTCAGTGTGTGTGTAGTGAGTGTGTGTATGATAACGTGTGTGTATGTGTGTATGTGTGTGTGTGTGTGTGTATGGGGCCTGATGCAGTCGGGGAGAGAGGGGGGTGTGTGTGTGAGGGGGCCTGCAGAATGTCGCTAAAGAGCCCATAATAATGATAGCAATTACGGCAATGGGTTTAAACAAACGGGAGCCCTGTGAAATCTCATCATACTCTGATCAGATTGGCCCTAATGAGATAAAGATGCCAATTAATCCTATGTTAATTGCTGTGGCTCGTTTTCAGAAAACACTCAAATATTTAGCACATGCAAATGAATGACTAGGTCCTGCTGCTGTGCTGTAGATAGAAGTCCAGCCAGGGGCGGATTGGCATATATAATTCTGGCATATGACCATTACTTTGTTGGTGTGCTGGTCAAAATTTACACACTCAAAAATATATTTTTCATATAAAAACAAACAATGAAAAAGGTGACATGGCCGGCAGCCCATGGGCCTGTTCTTTTTTTTCTCTTTTTTCTTCTTCCCGCAATTCCTCTGTTTCCCTCATTTGCAGCTGCCAAGATGGGCCAGACGGTTTTCTGATAAGCTGAGCTGTGGTCACGCAAACTGACATTCAAAGTCAAACACGGCATCAGCAAAAAGACCTACTCCGACTTTGTCATCAGTTAGGTAAATTGTAAAACATGGAAAGTGTGCCTGTAATGAAAGTGTCTGCCCTGCCTCTGTTCCTGTGCCCTCCTTGGGGCCTGCTGCTGTGATGAGCAAGCCTCTCTTCTCTCATCACGTGCCAGAGAGAAAAATGCATTCTGATCATATAACATTTCAAAATGCAATTTCAGGATAAACACAGCTTTGGAAGCTACGTCCCCTTGTCCCTGTCGAAGAGAGGAGGGTCTCAGCTTTCTGTAGGTATAATTTGTATTTCTGAACTCTACATTTTTCGGCCCAATAGCATACATACCTACACATGTGCGACAGTCACAAGAGGCATGCCTCCTTATTGTCCCTAAACAAACAGCTGAAGGTAGGGTTTTCTCCTATAGAGCTCAATTTTTATGGAATGGTCTGCCTATCCATGTGAGAAACGAGATCTCGACCTTTAAGTCTTTACTGAAGACTCATCTCCTCTGTAGGTCCTATGATTGAGTGTAGTCTGGCCCAGGGGTGCGAAGGTGAACGGCAAGGCACTGAAGTGACGAACCGCCCTTGCTGTCTCTGCCTGGCAGGCTCCCCTCTCTCCACTGGAATTCTCTGCCTCTGACCCTATTACAGGGGCTGAGTCACTGGCTTACTAGTGCTCTTCCATGCCGTCCCTAGGAGGGATGCGTCATTTGAGTGGGTTGATTCACTGACGTGATCTTCCTGTCCGATTTTGCTCCCCCTCAGGGTCATGCGGTGGAGGAGATCTTCGTGGGCTATACTCAGCCCTATCTCAGGATAGTAAGTAGTCTGTTAATATCTCTCTAGTGGTGTGGGGGCTATACTTTGGCAAAGTGGGTGGGGTTATATCCTGCCTGGTTGGCCCTGTCCAGTCGTGTGTGATGTTAAGTACTCTCTCTCAAGTACTTTCTCCTTCTCTCTATCTCATTCTCCCTCCCCCTCTCCCCTGAGTCCTAAGACTATACCTAAGGACTACCTGGCTCCTGGCTGTCCCCAGTCCACCGGGAATCGCTACTGATCCAGTTTCTTCTGTTTTGCCTGTGGTTATGGAACCCTGACCTGTTCACCGGACATACAACCTACCTATTCAAACCAGGGCTCCCGAGTGGCGCAGCGGTCTCAGGCACTGCATCTCAGTGCTATAGGTGTCACTACAGAAACACTGATTCGAATCCAGGCTGCATCACAAGCGGCTGTGATTGGGAGTCCCATAGGGTGGTGCACAATTGGCCCAGCGTCGTATGGGTTTGGCTAGTGTAGGCCGTAATTGTCAATAAGAATTTGTTCTTAACTGGCTTAACTAAATATTAAATATATATATTTCCTGGACCTGCTGTTTTCGATTCTCTCTCTTGCAATTCAATAGAGTTCAATTCAATGACTTTATTGGCATGTGAAACATATGTTGACATTGCCAAAGCAAGTGAAGTAGATCATAAACCAAAGTGAAATAAACAATACAAATTAACACTAAACATTACACTTCAAAAATCCAAAAACAATAAAGACATTTCAAATGTCATATTATTTACAAATACAGTGTTGTAACGATGTGCAAACAGTTAAAGTACAAAGGGTAAAATAAATTAACATAAATATGGGTTGGAAATACAATGGTGTTTGTTCTTCACTGGTTGCCCTTTTGTTGTGGCAACAGGTCACAAATCTTGCTGCTGTGATGGCACATTGTGGTATTTCACTCAGTAGATACGGGAGTTTATCAAAATTGGGTTTGTTTTCAAATTCTTTGTGGATCTGTGTAATCTGAGGGAAAAATGTGTCTTTAATATGGTCATACATTTCGCAGGAGGTTAGGAAGTGCAGCTCATTTTGTGTCCAGTGTGCACATAGCCTGTCTTCTCTTGAGAGCCAGGTCTGCCTACGGCTGCCTTTCTCAATAGCAAGGCTATGTTCACTGAGTCTGTACATAGTTAAATCTTTCCTTAAGTTTGGGCCACTCTCTGTTTAGGGCAAAATAGCATTCCAATTTGCTCTGTTTTTTGATTAATTATTTCCAATGTGTCTAGTAATTTTTTTTGTTGCTTTCTCATGATTTGATTGGGTCTAATTGTGTTCCTGCCCTGGGGCTCTGTGGGGTCTGACCAGCTTGCTTAGGGGACTCTTCTCCAGGTTCATCTCTCTTATGGAAGGTTTGGGAATCTGTTCCTCTTAGGTGGTTGTAGAATTTAAATGCTCTTTTCTGGATTTTGATAATTAGCGGGTATCGGCCTCATTCTGCTCTGCATGCATTATTTGGTGTTTTAAGTTGTACACTGAGGATATTTTTGCAGAGTTCTGCATGCAGAATCTCAATTTGGTGTTTGTCCCATTTTGTGAATTTGTGGTTGGTGAGCGGACCCTAGATCTGACAACCATAGAGGGAAATTAGTTCTATAACCGATTAAAATATTTTTAGCCAGATCCTAATTGGTGTGTCAGCATCCCGGAGTCACCTCTTTACTATTGACGTTGAGACTGGTGTTTTGCGGGTACTATTTGATGAAGCTGCCAGTTGAGGACTTGTGAGGCATCAGTTTCTCAAACTAGACACTAATGCACCTGTCCTCTTGCTCAGTTGTGCACCGGGTCTTCCCACTCCTCTTTCTATTCTGGTTAGAGCCAGTTTGAGCTGTTCTGGGAAGGAGTAGTCCACAGCGTTGTACAGGATTTTCAGTTTCTTGGCAATTTCTCACATGGACTAGCCTTCATTTCTCAGAACAAGAATAGACAGACGAGTTTCAGAAGAAAGTATTTTGTTTCTGTCCATTTTGAGCCTGTTATAGAACCCGCAAATGTTGATGCTCAATATACTCAACTGGTCAAAAAAAATGCCAATCAGAACAAGTTTTCAGCTGTGCTAACATAATTGCGAAAGGGTTTTCTAATGATCAGTTAGCCTTTTAAAATTATATACTTGGATTAGCTAACACAACATGCCATTGGAACACAGGAGTGATGGTTGCTGATAATGGGCATCTGTACAGCTAGAAAATAAAAAATAATTTGTTTCCAGCTACAATAGTCATTTACAACATTAACAATTTCTACACTGTATTTCTGATCAATTTGATGTTATTTTAAAAGACAAAAAATGTGCTTTTCTTTCAAAAACAAGGACATTTCTAGGACAAACCTTTGAATGGTGGTGTATGTTTTTGCTGTTTGTTCTTTGTTATACGGCCAAAAAGATTAGAGAAAGGTTTTACCCATACATCTCCATTTTGGATAGATAACTCTTCGTGTTGTTGTTTGTTTAGTGTTTTCCAATTTTCACAGAAGTGGTTACAGTCTGTGGATTCTTCAATTACATTGAGCTGATTTCTGACCTGCTGTTCCTTCTTGTTCCGTAGTGTATTTCTGTATTGTTTAGTGATTCACCATAGTGAAGGCATAGACTCAGGTCTTCTGGGTCTCAATGTTTTTGGTTGGATAGGTTTATCAATTTCTTTCTTAGGTTTTTGCATTCTTCATCAAACCATTTGTCATAGTTGTTAATTTCCTTCGGTTTTCTGTTTGACATTTTTAGATTTGATAAGGAAGCTTAGAGGTCAAATATACTGTTTAGGTTTTCTACTGCCAAGTTTACACCTTCACTATTACAGTGGAATGTTTAGTCCAGGAAGTTGTCTAAAAGGGATTGATTGTTGCTTAATTGTTTTTTTGGTAGGTTTCCACACTACATTCCTTCCATCCATCCATCCAGAGCTTTTCTTAATATTATTCAGTTCATTTGGCTTTGATGCTTTATGATTTAGTTTTTCTCCGTTCAAGTAGACTGTGATTTTGCTGTGATCTGATATGGGTGTCAGTGGGCTGACTGTGAACTCTCTGAGAGACTCTAGGTTGAGGTCAGTAATAAAGTAGTCTACAGTACTACTCCCATGAGATGAGCTATAGGTGTACTTACCATAGGAGTCCCCTCGAAGCCTACCGTTGACTATGTACATACCCAGCATGCGACAGAGCTGCAGGAGTGCAGGAGCTGTTTTTGTTGGTTATGTTGTCGTAGTTGTGCCAATGGGGGCATATGGGGGAGGGAATACTGTCCCCTCCAGGCAGGTGTTTGTCCCCCTGTGTGCTGACGGTGTCAGGTTCTTGTCCAGTTCTGGCATTTAGGTCGCCACAGACTAGTCCCTGGGTCTGGAAATGATTGATTTCCCCCTCCAGGATGGAGAAGCTGTTTTCATTCAAGTATGGGGATTTTAGTGGGGGGATATAGGTAGCAGGATGATTTTTTTATGTGAAGATAAATTCCTTTTGAATTTCTAGCCAAATGTAAAATGTTCCTGTTTTGATTAATTTGATAGAGTTATTTAGGTCTCCTCTATACCAAATTAGCATATCCCTAGAGTCCCTTCCCTGTTTCACACCTGGTTGTTTGGTTGACGGGACAACCAGCTCTCTGTAACCTAGAGGGCAACCAGTGGGTCCGTCTCCTCTATACCATGTTTCTTGTAGGATGACAATGTCTGTATTTCCAATTTCTTTGGAGAAGTCCAGGTTCCTGCTCTTTATGCCAAATGTAGATGACCTCAGGCTTTGGAGATTCCAGAATGAGTTAGTGAAGTCTTTGTGTTCCATAAAGTGTCCAATGGTGTTGTTCGTGTGGTTTGGCCTAAATGAGGTGGGGGCCTGGTTGACTTGGGGTGGGGGGGGGGGTTGATTGGTTAGGGCGGGGATGTGGATGTGGCTGGTGGTGCAGTGGTCTGCAGCCACAAGGTCCCACAAGTCTGGGAGAGTGTCTTGCTGCTTTGGTCGGGTGTCTATTGATCTGTTACTCCTGTGTGAAGTGTTGGGGTTGCGTTTGAGGGCAATGTCCTTTAGGGTCCGGGCGAAGGTGGGCACTGCTGCCTTGTATAGGTGGACCTGGTCGTAAAGGCAGTCCAATCCAGGGTGGAGTGGTGGGCCAGGTAAACATTTGATTTTGAGGCACAGTCACGAGAAATACTTGTGTTTACCCACCTTATGGTAGCAGGGTGGAAAATGTTCATGGTAGCAAGGTGGAGAACCACTTGTGTGTTGGGGAAAGTAGACAAAGCTTTTTCAATCATTCCCTTGATTGACCACAAGTTCTCAATGGGATTAAGGTCTGGGGAGTTTCCTGACCATTGACCCAAAATATGTTTTGTTCCCTGAGCCACTTAGTTATCACTTTTGCCTTATGGCAAGGTGCTCCATCATGCTGGAAAAGGCATTGTTTGTCACCAAACTGTTCCTGGATGGTTGGGAGAAGTTGCTCTCAGGGGATGTGTTGGTACCATTCTTTATTCATGGCTGTGTTCTTAGGAAAAATTGTGAGTGTCCCCACTCCCTTGGCTGAGAAGCAACCACACACATGAATGGTCTCATGATGCTTTACTGTTGGCATGACACAGGACTGATGGTAGCGCTCACTTTGTCTTCTCCGGACAAGCTTTTTTCTGGATTCCCCAAACAATCGGAAAGGGGATTCATCAGAGAAAATGACTTTACCCAAGTCCTCAGCAGTCCAATCTCTGTACCTTTTGCAGAATATCAGTCTGTTCCTGATGTTTTCCCTGGAGAGAAGTGGCTTCTTTGCTGCCCTTCTTGACACCAGGCCATCCTCCAAAAGTCTTCACCTCACTGTCCGTGCAGATGCACTCACACCTGCCTGCTGCCATTCCTGAGTAAGCTCTGTACTGGTAGTGCCCCAATCCTGCAGCTGAATCAACTTTAGGAGATGGTCCTGGTGCTTGCTGGACTTTCTTGGGCACCCTGAAGCCTTCTTCACAACAATTGAACCGCTCCCCTTGAACAATACCCTTGCCTGTGAAGCTCTTTTTGTGCAAAGCAATGATGACGGCACATGTTTCCTTGCAGGTAACCATGGATGACAGAAGAAGAACAATGATTCCAAGCACCATCCTCCTTTTGAAGCTTCCAGTCTGTTATTCGAACTCAATCATCTTGACAGAGTGATCTCCAGCCTTGTCCTCACACCTGTGTTAACCTCTTGAAACTCCCCATCCCGGATCCGGGATTGTGACTAAGCCTCAGGCTCATTAGCATAACGCAACGTTAACGATTTCTGAAAATCGCAAATAAAATTAAAATAATGCGTTTGCTCTCAAGCTTAGCCTTTTCTTAACAACACTGTCATCTCAGATTTTCAAAATATGCTTTTGAACCATAGAAATTGACTAATTTGTGTAAGAGTATGCTAAGCTAGCATAGCATTTTGTGTAGCATGTAGCACGCAACATTTTCACAAAAGCCAGATAACCAAATAAATAAAATAATTTACCTTTGAAGAGCTTCTGATGTTTTCAATGAGGAGACTCCCAGCCACATACCAGATGCGCAGTGTTTCCTGAAAGCGTCTGTGTGTAGGAGAAATCGTTCCGTTTTCTACATTGCGCCTGGCTACCGAAACGAACCGAAAATGCAGTCACCTACAACGTGAAACTTTTTCCGGATTAACTACATAATATCGACCGAAACATGGCAAACGTTGTTTGGAATCAATCCTCAAGGTGCTTTTTCACATATCTCTTCATTGACATGCAGTTCGTGGAAGCTTGCTTCTCTCTCTGTGCCCCATGGAAAAATACTGGCAGGTGACTTTTGCGCACCAATTTCGGCGCAGGACACCGGGCGGACACGTGGTAAATGTGGTCTCTTATGGTCAATCTTCCAATGATCTGCCTACAAATACGTCACAATGCTGCAGACACCTTGGGGAAACGACAGAAAGGGCAGACTCATTCCTCTTGCGTTCACAGCCATATAAGGAGATCATGAAAGACAGAGCCTCAAAAATCCTTGTCATTTCCTGGATGCCAAGTCATCTTGGTTTTGCCTGAAGCTCACGTTAAAGGGCACGCACAGAGAAGATATTTGTATTTCTGGACACGTCAGAGTGTTTTCTTTCGAACAGTAGCAATTATATGCATAGTCGAGCATCTTTTTGTGACAAAATATCTTGTTTAAAACGGGAACGTTTTTCTTCCAAAAATGAAATAGCGCCACCATAGGTGTAAGAGGTTAACGAGAGAATCACTGACATGATGTCAGCTGGTCCTTTTGTGGCAGGGCTGAAATGCATTGGAAATGTTTTTGGGAGATTTAGTTCATTTGCATGGCAAAGAGGGACTTTGCAATTAATTGCAATTCATCTGGTCACTCTTTATAATAGTCTGGAGTATATGCAAATTTCCATCATACCATCTGAGGCAGCAGACTTTGTGAAAATTAATATTTGTGTCATTCTCAAAACCTTTGGCCATAACTGTAGGTTTGGAGTTTTCATTTGGAGTGGTGGTTATGTTGTGGAGGGTAGCATCCTGTATGTCCCTACCAAAGAAATCCAAGTTTATCTAACTCTAAATCTATCTTTTTTTGTTAAAACATGCTGAAAAATGCAGGAGCTCATTTGCTCATGAACTCTCTCTTCAGCAGGCATCTCTAATTAATAATAATAATCAATATTGTCAACGGGACAATATTAACAACAATGATCAACTACTATACCATATATTGACCTTGAATAAGGGTTTCAAACCTTGAATAAGGGTTTCAAATTTGGGTAAATTACACTTCTATTTTTACATTTTGTCAGGACATGCAGCTCTGTCTTGGGTTCTGCTGTGATGCAGTGGTTGCACAGCCTTTCCTCTACAGGTAGCCATGTTTTCCTGTGTCTACCCTTCTCAATGGCAAGGGTGTGCTCACTGAGCCTATACTTTGTCAAGGCTTTTCTATGGTTTTGATCAGTTACCATGGTCAAATATTTTGCCACGATGTACTGTCAATTTAGGGCTAGATAGCACTGCATTGTGCTTTGTGCTTGTGTTTCCCAATAAGTAATGTAGTTTTGTTTTGACTGTGTTGTAACTTGGTTTGATCTGATTGATTGGATGTTCTGGTCCTGAGGCTTCAGTCTGTTAGTAAAACAGGTTTGTGTACTCAATCCCAGGACCAGCTGGATGAAGGGACTCTTTCCTTTGCTCAGCTCTTAGTATTGCAGGGCTTTGTCATGATATGAGAGGGGTCACTGTATTTTACATGTTTCCAAAACTTAATTGCTCTTTTTAATTTTTTTATTTTTAATGGATATTGCCATGCATGCATTGTTTGTAGTTTTCCTCTGGACATATAGGAGAATCTTACAGAACTCTGCAGGTAGGGTTTACATTGGGGTGTTTGTCCCATTGGGGGAAATCTTGTTTTGCAAGTGAACCCCACACCTCACTGCCATGAAGTGCAATTGGTTCAATGACACATTCAATTAGTTTTAGCCTAATTTTAATAGGTATTTCAATTAGTTTTTTAATGGCGTAGAATGCCCTGCGTGCTTCATCTCTCATTTCATTCACTGCATCATATATATATATATATATATTTACCTTTATTTAACTAGGCAAGCCAGTTAAGAACAAATTCTTATTTACAATGACGGCCTACACCGGCCAAACCTGGACGACGCTGGGCAATTGTGCGCCGCCCTATTGGACTCCCAATCACGGCCGGTTGTGATACAGTCTGGATTCAAACCAGGGTGTCTGTAGTGACGCCTCTTTCACTGAAATGCAGTGCCTTAGACTGTTACGCCACTTGGGAGGCCATTGCAGTGTCCAGTTGAGCTTATTTGTAGACCTAAGTAATTGTAGTGGGTGCAGTACTCTATATAGTTTGTAACAATTGAGAACTTTGGTCTAATTCCCTGAGATCTGGACCTTCTCTGGAAAATCATTATTTTAGTATTTTGGGGGTTTATGGCCAGGGCCCAGGTCTGGCAGCACTGCTCTAGCAGGTCCAGACTCTGCTGTAGGCCATGTGCATGTGACAGCATGTGTAGGTCATCTGCGAAGAGCAGGCATTTAACCTCTGAATTGTGGAGACTAACACCAGGGGCTGAGGATTTTTCTAGAATAGATGCCAATTTGCAGATTTATATATTAAAGAGTGCAGGGCTCAGATTGCAACCATGGCAAAGGCCCCACCCCGGTTAAAGAATTCTGTTATTCTCTTGCCAATTTTGATGCTGCACGTATTGCCAGTATACATTGATTTAATTATGTCATGTTTTACCCCCTACACCACATTCAATTACTTTGTAGAACAGTCCTGTATCCCAAATAGAATCAAATGCTTTTTGGAAGTGAATAAAGCAAGAGTACATTTTGGTATTAGTTTGGTGGACATCAGGGTGTGTAGGGTGTAAATATGATCAGTCATGCAATGTTTTGGTATAAATCCAATCTGGCTTTGACTCAAGACATTGTGCATATTAAGAACTCTTAAATTTATAATACTACAGAAAACCTTCCCCAGGTTACTGTTCACACAAATGCCTCTGTAATTGTTAGGGTCAATTTTGTCTCCGTTCTTAAAGATTGGTGTAATGAGTCCAAGATTCCAGATGTCAGGGAAATAACCTACACTCAGGATCAAATTAAACAGTTTTAATATAGCCAGTTGACATTTTGCACAAGTGAATTTGAGAATTTTATTTAGGATCCCATCAGGTCTGCATGCTTTTTTAAATTCGAGGGCCTGAAGTTTCTTATAGAGCTCCTGGTCAGTAATTGAGGAGTCCAATGGATTTTGATGGTCCTTTATAGCTTTTTCTAATCCATTCAACTTCCCATTAATTTGGCATTGTTCTGTGTTTGTATCCACGGTGTTGTAGAGTGGGTTGTCCTAATAAAATGGGTTGTCCATATGTCACCATTTTGTATCACTAATTCCTCATTTTTATTTGTATTTATTTTTTTGCCAGAAGTTGTTTGTGTTTATGGACTCCTCAATTAGTGTCAGCTGCTTGGTGTTGTACTGTGCTTTTTTGGTTCTGAGTGTATGTTTATATGAGGCGGCAGGGTAGCCTATTGGTTAGAGCATTGGACTAGTAACCGAAAGGTTGCAAGTTCAAATCCCTGAGCTGACAAGGTACAAAATCTGTCGTTCTGCCCCTGAACAGGCAGTTAACCCACTGTTCCTAGGCCGTCATTGAAAATAAGAATATGTTCTTAACTGACTTGCCTAGTAAAATGAAATATATATATATATAGTAGTTGCATTGTAATGAAGGCGTAATTCACCATTATTTCTGCCTCCGTGCTTTTGATTTGATAGTGTTCTAAGATTTTTCCGTATAATTTTTCAATCTGCATCAAACCAGTTGTCAGCTGTGGTCTTTTTTAAAATCAGTTTCAGTTGTGCTTCAATTGCTGTTTGCCTGAATATATTGTTGATGTATTTTACTGCTAGATGAATGACTTCTTTACTGTGAGTGGATGTGCTAACCAGGAAGTTATCTAAGAGTGTTTTGATATTTTGGTTACTGATTACTTTCCGGTATTCTTCTCTGCTGTTTTGGGCCCATCTGTATGCATTTCTGATGTTGTACAGCTTACTGGGCTGTGAATGTGTGATTGTTTCCATGTCTGTTCCTTTGAGGAACAACGTAATATGGCTGTGATCAGACAGAGGTGTTAGTGGCATGACGGTGAATGAGCTGAGAGAGAAAGGGTCGATGTCTGTAATCATATGTTACTATGTTTTGTAAGGGGGGCCATTTTGGGTTGAGACAATCATTCAGAGGGACACACAGATCTTTAATTTGTTGTACTTTTCCTTCAATATTATCAATGATCAATTGAGAGCAAATTCAGAGCAATAAAGCACATACAATGGATTTGATGTACAGTACATCACAAATATATACATACACACAACAAATAGACTACATCACATGTATAAGACCCATATTAAGAGTTACCAGGTGTGCATTGGTCAGTCTTTTTTTCCTGTTTTTGTTACACAATGTTCATTGTTGAAAATGTTGCTTCACATGAATAAGTGCTGACAAAAAATGATGTCACCTTTTGCACATACTGCTTCAGAAGTGGATACTCTGTGTCTGACACAAGGCTCCAGGAATGGGTAACACCTGAGCTTAGTTCACCTTGCAATGTGTCATTTGCCTGCAGCTCCACTATCTCACTCTCTATTCCAGCACTGCCAGGACAGAGGGCTGTGATGACTGGGGTCAGAGATGACACTGGCACATGAAAGGGGTTCTCAATGAAGTTGAAAAACACCTTGTACTCTATGATATCCTTAAATCTTGACTCAAACTCCAACTTCTACCAACACACGCACAAATACATCATAGCTCAAATGCTGCAGTATGTCTGGGTTGGATGTGGTGACCGCTCTGAGTTTTGGGAAATTAACAAACTGTCTGTCATGTATGAACAGTGTGGTGATTTTATTTTGAAATGTTGTGACCACACGCAGAAAGTTTTAGCTTTCCATTGGAGCTGGAGATTCACCATGTTCAGGTGGCAGGTGATGCCAGTTAAAAAAGCCATCTTTAATATCCACTGTGGATCATCCAGCTATGGCTCCTCTCTCCCCTTGCATGCAACAAATTAATGGATTTGAGGGAGGAAAGAGAGAAATATTTCCAAATCTCTGCCACGAGACAGCCATCTCACCTCATTGTGAAATATCAAGTCACAGTATTCTGTCTGGTATTCCTCCAGCAACTCGTGGAATTGCCAGTGATTCAGTGCCCTCGCAATTGGAATGTTCACCACGTGCACAACTTGCTGCATCACATTCTGTAAGTCACAGTCCTTGAGTTTAGCCACAACTGTCACTCCCTGACCTTGGAGCTTTTTATGTCTCTATTTTGGTTTGGTCAGGGTGGGATTTGGGTGGGCATTCTATGTTCTTTTTTCTATGTTTTTGTATTTCTTTGTTTTGGCCGGGTATGGTTCTCAATCAGGGACAGCTGTCTGTCGTTATCTCTGATTGGGAACCATACTTAGGTAGCTTTTTCCCACAGGGTTTTTGTGGGTAATTCATTTCTGTTTAGTGTTTTGCACCTTTCAGGACTGTTTCGGTTATTCCCTTTGTTATTTTGTTATAGTGTTCAGTTTTAATAATGAAAGCATGAACACTTACCACGCTGCGCTTTGGTCCGATGATTCCTCTTCTTCAGACGACGAATAACATTACAGAACGACCCACCACAAACGGACCAAGTAGCGTGGTAACGAGGAGCAGAGGGTTCAGGACTCCTGGACATGGGAGGAGATGTTGGACGGACAGGGACCCTGGAGACAAGCTGGGGAATATCACCACCCGAAAGAAGAACTGAAGGCAGCTAAAGCTGAGAGGTAGCGATATAAGGCAAGGCAGCGCAGCAGGCACAAGAGGCATCGCCCTCCTAAACAATTGGGGGCACACGGGGAGATTGGCGGAGTCAGGCGATAGACTTGAGCCAACTCCCTGTTCTTACCGGAAGCAGCGTGGTACTGGTCAGGCACCGTGTTATGCGGTAAAGCATGCAGTGTCTCCAGTGCGCCGTTTCGGCTCAGGGTATCCTGCGCCGGCTCTGCATAGTGTGTCTCCGGGGCGCTGGGACGGTTCAGTTCGTCCTATGCCACGCTCCGCCCGTGCGGGGGAAAGTGGGCATTGAGCCTAATGCAGAGGTGCGAGTGTTAAGCACCAGTGCTCCCCCACAGCCCGGTTCGACCTGTGCCTGCACTCTAGAGGGGCCGGGCTAAAGTGGGCATTCAGCCTGGAGGAGTGGTGCCAAGGCTGCACACCAGGGCTCCAGTGCTCCCCCACAGCCCGGTTCATCCGGTGCCTCCTCCACGCACCAGGCCTCCTGTAGGTCTCCACAGCCTGGTGGACCCTGTGGTAGCCCCACGCTCCAGGCTGTCTCTGCGTCTCCTCCCTCCAGAGGCGCCCTCCAGTCCGGACCCTACAGCGACGCCCTCCAGTCCGGAGCCTCCAGTGTCACCCTCCAGTCAGGAGCTTCCAGCAACGCCCTCCAGTCCGGAGCCACCAGTGTCACCCTTCAGTCCGGGGCCCGCAACGAGGGTGCCCAGTCTGGGGCCCGCAATGAGGGTGTGATTTGGGTGGGCATTCTATGTTCTTTTTTCAATGTTTTTGTATTTCTTGTTTTGGCCGGGTATGGTTCCCAATCAGGGACAGCTGTCTATCGTTGTCTCTTACCATGCTGCGCTTTGGTCTGATGATTCCTCTTCTTCAGATGACGAATACCGTTACAACAAGTGCTCCCTGATGAATGATACAATGAAACGTAACAAACTCGGGAATATCCTCTCTCTCATCAGGCCTATGAGTCCCTATGAGCGCCGTCAGTGCACACAGATGCCAGATTTGACCAGCCAATATTATTGTCATCAAAAATATAACAAGGATTTTCAGAATATCCTCTCCTCGTGTTTGTCCCTGAAGGGGCAGTAAACATAAAAGTTCCTCTCTGAGCGAATCTTTTTGAGAGAAACAGACCCAAACACATAATTGGGCAATGTCACTTACATCAGTGCTTTCGTCAAGCGCAACACTAAAACACGGCGCCACTTTTATGTCAGTAATTTGTTTTTCACTTTGGTATAAGGGATCGAGAGACAGGCGCAGGAATGCGTAATAGGGGTTTTTATTTCCCAAATTACAGCGTGCCATGTAAAGGCATGTGAATGAAGACCAAACAAACACGTAACAAAACACTGGGTAGAAACCCAAAACAAAAGAGCGAGGAGTACCTCAAATAAATAACACACGTGCACAATGATTATCACACGGGACGAGACCCGTAATCATCTGCACGATATACGTGGCAAGAAAGCCGAAACAACACAGCACAGGTACTCACACAACCAACGGACATTGGAACAATAATCGACAGGACAATGGTGAACAAAGGGCACACTTATACATTTACTAATCAAATGGGAATATGGACCTGGTGTGAGTAATGACAGTTCCGGAGGGATCCGTGACAGTACCCCTCCTGACACGCTGCAGCAGCAGCGCAACGACACCGTCCCCGAGGGAAATCACAGGAATGCAGTGAGGGTCGATCAGGACCCGATGCAGCTGCCGAAGGTGCAGCTGGCCAGTTGCAGTGGCGTCGGACGGACCGGTTGTGGCGGCGTCGGACGGACCAGTTGTAGCTGCAGAGTGCGGCGGCGTCGGATGGACCAGTTGCAGTGGCGTCGGACGGACCGGTTGTGGCGGCATCGGACGGACCAGTTGTAGCTGCAGAGTGCGGCGGCGTCGGACGGACCAGTTGCAGTGGCGTCGGACGGACCGGTTGTGGCGGCATCGGACGGACCAGTTGCAGCTGCTGAACTTGTGTCGTCGGACGGACTCGTTGTGGCAACGTCGGACGGCCCAATTGCAGCTGCCGAACGGACCAGTCGCAGGGTCGTCGGACGGGCCATTCCCACTGTCTCCCTTAATGGTTGATTATTCTGTCATGTTGGTATAAGGGATCGGGAGACAGGCACAGGAATGCATGATATAAACACGTATACAAAATACATGGTAGAAACCGAAACAAAAAAGCAAGGAGTACCTCAAATAAATACACAATCCCACAATGATTATCACACAGGACTAGACCCGTAATCATCTGCACAATATACGTGGCACGAAAGCCACAACAACATAGCATAGGTACTCACACGAACCAACCGACATTGGAACAATAATCGTCAGGACATGGTGAACTAAAGTCACACTTATACAATTACTAATCAAATGGGAATAGGGACCAGGTGTGCGTAATGATGTCCTCACCGATGTCTTTTATGCGAGATGCAGTCCCTGAATTTTCTTTAAAATAGCTTCCTTGTTTGTGAAATCAGCATACATTATTTTGGCCAAAAAAACATTATTTGACAATCTCCGCGTCTGTGACGCGGAGGCCTACTTGTTTCTTGTGAGTATCCAAGCAATCTCATATGTTGCCTCTGTCGTTTTCTCTTCAACAGTGCAAGATCTGTCCATCATCTGTTGTTGTCCTTTGAGCTGTCCTTTAAGTTGCACTATTTTGTTGTTTCTGAGGTTGCTTTGTGGAGGATATGTTTTATCAAAGTGGGCATGGTGTGGCTGGAAATGTCGCTCTAAATTTGCTAGTTTAAACAATTGACTGCCTTCTGGCAAACATGACAATGTGAGCTTGTCCCATCATGGGAAAAAAAGACTGTAAATTTCTCTTTGTGTGTTCTTCTTGAATCGACCGTATCCTTCTCTTAGCCATTGAAGCCAAGTTAGCCACGTTAGCAATGCAGGCTACATTAGCTAGCTGAAATTCCCCGCCACCATCTTCCTGATTTTCCTGGTTCTCTGGTTGTTGTTCGTTCATAGCTGTCACATTATTCTCCAGCTCTTCCCCCTCATTTTCATTGTCAATAATTCTCAATTCATTATTCTTTACAATAAATCGATTCATGTCGACCAGACTGCAAAATTAGCTAGTAGCAAACTGATATGTGTTGGTTGCTGTAGCTGAGCAGTTGCGTTCTATTTCGGTACACGTTCTATTTCGGACTTTCTGTTCAACAGCTGCTCTCTACTGCCATCTAACAATATATATATTCAATGAAGTGATTCAGGCCTGCATTAAACGCATTGAATTGAAATTGTATCGTTGTTATGTATTATGAATGGAAAATCACAGCGAGATACAAATTAAGAGCTTGCGAGCCGCACGATGAGTACCACTGACATAGTCTACTGTGCTGTGGCCAAGAGGTGAACAATAGCTGAATCTCCCCAAAGAGTTCCCCGTAACCTTCCATTGACGAAGTACAGTTTTTGTTGATGGTGCTGTCACGGTTTCTATGGGGAAGCTAAGACAGTTAGAAACAGTATGGCCTGTAAATAAAGCTATCCCCTCGTGTGGTTGTTAGAACAGGTAGTGTTCCTGTGCGTGCATTTGTGTCCCAACAGACATATCCCTGGGCCTGGAAATGGCACGTCTCTTCCTCAAGGGTGGGGGATATCTCCTCCGAGTAATATGGGGATTCTGAAGGGGGATACGTATTGCGCAAAGGAACACATCTTATTTAGTCAGTACAAGATCTCTTTTCAGGTTTAACCAAATGTGATATTTACCAATTTTGTGGGGCTCAATTAGATTTTGTAGTTCGGATTTAAACCAAATGATCAATCCTCCAGAGTCTCTATTGACATAGCTGTGTTTCTGTGATGGCACAATTACCTATTTGTAGCCTGTGGGACAATGTCTGCCTTAATTGATTTTTTTTAAACTCCAGTGCTAAACTCTTCAGTCCAAAGGTTGATAAGTTTAGGATAGGAATGTTCCACATGCTAACTGATAGTGATTTCATGTTGCAAAAAGAAAGAATAGCACAGTCAGAAATACAGTAATTACTAACTACTAAGTTGTTAAGAGTGAGATAAACAGGATAACATCAAACATTTGTTCTGTTATATTCCTAATCATTGAGCAAGTAAACTTTTAGTACAATAGGTGTGTGTGTGTGCATGCATTTAGTGCAGTTTAGTGCATACAGTATGTATTGGAGGAGCTGTTTAATCTCTCTCTCTATCTCTCTAACGCACCTGCTGTCTGGACCTCCGAATGCTCGGCTATGAAATGCTAACTGACATTTACTCCTTAGGTGCTGACCTGTTGCACCCTCTAAAACAGGGGTGGGCAAACTTTTTGGCTTAAGGGCCACATCGGGATTTTGAAATTCAACGCAGGGACGCATTTTTTGGGGGGACCCAATTGTTTGTTAAGATCAATTTGTGGGGGCCTCCCGAGTGGCGCAGCGGTCTAAGGCAGTTCATCTCGTGCTTGAGGTGTCACTACAGACCCGCCGGGTTCGATCCCAGGCTGTGTCACAGCTGGCCATGACTGGGAGACCCATGAGGCAGCGCACAATTGGCCCAGCATCGTCCGGGTTAGGAGAGGGTTTGGCAGGCCAAAATTTCCTTGTCCCATTGTGCTCTAGCGACTCCTGTGCCAGGCTGGGCGCATGCACGCTGACACGGTTGCCAGGTGTACGGTGTTTCCTCCGACACGTTGGTGCGGCTGGCTTTCGAGTTAAGTGGGCATTGTGTCAAGAAGCAGTGCGCCTTGGCTGGGTCGTGTTTCGGAGAACGCATGACTCTCGACCTTCGCCTCTCCCGAGGCCGTACAGGAGTTGCAGCGATAGGACAAGCCTTGCCCCCCCTTGCTCTACAACCACCGTGATTATTACTTAAACCTGCTGGTCATCTATGAACATTTGAATATCTTGAAGAGCGATCTGACATCCATCACTAACTCAGAGAGGCTGCTGACTACACTGAGACCCAATCACTGGACACTTTAATAATGGCCATGACTGGAGATATGGCTGAATATAAACAGAGTATAAATAGCACTAAACAGTATTAACCTTTGAGGATAATACAGTGCCACTAACAAAGACTGCGCCCCCCTCGGGTCACTAACAAAGACTGCGCCCCCCCTCCATCCCAGTGCCTGATGTGACTCAAACATTTAAACTTGTTAACCCTCGCAAGGCTGCTGGCCCAGACGGCATCCATAGCCGCGTCCTCAAAGCAGGCGCAGACCAGCAGACTGGTGTGTTTACAGACATATTTATTTGCTCACTATCCCAGTCTGTTGTCTCCACATGCTTCAAGATGGCTACCATTGTTCCTGTACCCAAGAAGGCAAAGAAAACTGAACTAAATGACTACCGCCCCATAGCACTCACTTCTGTCATCATGAAGTGCTTTGAGAGGCTAGTCAAGGATCATATCACCGCCACCTTACCGGCCATTCTAGACCCACTTCAGTTTGCATACCACCCAACAGGTCCACAGATGACACAATCACCATCACACTGCACACTGCCCTATCCCACCTGGACAAAAATAATATCTATGTAAGAATACTGTTCATTGACTACAGATCAGCATTCAACACCAAAGTACCCTCCAAGCTCATCATCAAGCTGGAGGCCCTGGGTCTCAACCCCTCCCTGTGCAACTGGGTTTTGGACTTCCTGACGGGCCGCCTCCAGGTGGTGAAGGTAGGAATCAACATCTCCACTTTGCTGACCCTCAACACTGGTGCACCACAAGGGTGTGTGCTCAGCCCTCTCCTGTACTCCCTATTAATTCACGACTACGTGGCCATGCACGCTTCCAACTCAATCATCAAGTTTGCAGACGATACAACATTAGTGGTCTTGATCACCAACAATGACGAGACAGGCTACAGGGAGGAGGTGAGGGCACTCGGAGTGTGGTGTCAGGAAAACAACCTCTCACTCAACGTCAACAGAACAAAGGAGTTAATCGTGGACTTCAGGAAACAGCAGAGGGAGTACCCCCACCTCCCCCCACCCCCCACCCCTATCCACATCAAAGGGACAGCAGTGGAGAAGGTGGAAAGTTTTAAGTTCCTGGGCGTACACATCATAGACAAACTGAAATGGTCCACCCACACAGACAGTGTGGTGAAGAAGGCACTACAGCGCCGCTTCAACCTCAGGAGGCTGAAGAAATTTGGCCTGTCACCCAAAACCCTGACAAACTTTTACAGATGCACAATCAAGAGCATCCTGTGCAACTGCACCGCCCTCATCCGCAAGGCTTTCCAGAGGGTAGTGCGGTCTGCACAACGCATCACCGGGGGCAAACTACCTGCCCTCAATGACACCAACAGCACCCGATGTCACAGGAAGGCCAAAAATATCATCAAGGACAACAACCATCCGGGCCACTGCCTGTTCACACCGTTCTCATCCAGAAGGCGAGGTCAGTACTGGTGCATCAAAGCTGGGACCGAGAGATTGAAAAACAGCTTCTATCTCAAGGCCATCAGACTGTTCAATATCCATCACTAACTCCGAGAGGCTGCTGCCTACACTGAGATCCAATCACTGGACACTTTGATAAATGGATCACCAGTCACTTTAAACAATGCCACTTTAAATAATGTGACTTTAATAATGTTACATATCTTACATTAATCACATCACATGTATATACTGTATTTTAAACCGTCTACTTCACCTTGCCTATGACGCTCGGCCATTGCTCATCCATATACTTATATGTACATATTCTCACTCACCCCTTTAGATTTGTGTGTATTAGGTAGTTGTTGGGGAATTGTTAGATTACTTGTTAGATATTACTGCACTGTTGGAACTAGAAGCACAAGAATTTCCCTACACTCGCATTAACATCTGCTAATCATGTGTATGTGACCAATAAAATTTGATTTTGGTTTGATTATAATCTCCACCTGGCACATCCAGAAGAGGAATGGCCACCCCTCAGAGCCTGGTTCCTCTCTAGGTTTCATCCCAGATTCCTGTCTTTCTAGGGAGTTTTTCCTAGCCACCATGCTCCTACATCTGCATTGCTTGCCGTTTGGAGTTTTAGACTGGCTTTCTGTATAGGCACTTTGTGACATCTGCGGATTTAAAAATGTCTTGAAATACATTTAATGATTTATAACCAAGATATCCGGGGGAGTATCCGGGGGGTTGTGTCCAGGGGACTCTTCGGATGGGCCCACAGTGCCGGGGGGTAGGGTCAGTCTGTTATATCTGGTGTAATTCTCCATCTTATCTGGTGTCCTGTGTGAATTTAAGTATGCTCCCTCTAATTCTATATCTCTCCCTCTCTCCCTCCTCTCCCAGAGGATCTGAGCCCTAGGACCATGCCTCAGGACTACCTGGCCTGATGACTCCTGGCTGTCCCCAGTCCACCTGGTCGTGCTGCTGCTCCAGTTTCAATTGTTGTGGCTAGCCAGACCTGTTCACCAGATGTGCTACTTTTTCCCGGACCTGCTGTTTTCGACTCTCTCTCTCTCTCTCTCTCTCTCTCTACCGCACCTGCTGTCTCGACCTCTATGAAAAGCCAACTGACATTTACTCTTATACTCTCCACCCCGGACAGCCAGAAGGGGACTGGCCACCCCTAAGAGCCTGGTTCCTCTCTAGGTTTTTTCCTAGGTTACTGCCTTTCTAGGGAGTTTTTCCTAGCCACTGTGCTTCTACATCTGCATTGCTTGCTGTTCGGGTTTTAGGCTGGGTTTCTGTATAGAATTTTGTGACATATGCTGATGTGCAAAGAGCTTTATAAATACATTTGAATGATTGATTGAAAAGAAGGAAGCCTGAACAGAAAAAATATATTCCAAAACATGCATCCTGTTTGCAATAAGGCACTAAAGTAAAACTGCTTAATAATGTAGCAAATAAATTAACTTAATGTCCTGAATTCAAAGCATTATGTTTGGGCAAATCCAACACAACACATCACTGAGTACCACTCTTCATATTTTCAAGCATGGTGGTGGCTGCATCATGTTATGGGTATGCTTGTCGGCCAGGAGAAGCATAAAAATCTACTAAATTCAGCTTAATCACAGGCAAAATCCGAGAGGAAAACCTGGTTGAGTCTGCTTTCAACAGACACTGGGAGACAAATTCACCTTTCAGCAAGATAATAACCTAAAACACAAGGCCAAATATACACTGGAGTTGCTTACCAAGACAACATTGAATATTCCAGAGTGGCCTAGTAACAGTTTTGACTTAAATGGACTTGAAAATGGTTGTCTAGCAATGATCAACAAACAAATTGAACGAGCTTTAATGGGCAAATATTGTACAATATAGGTGTGCAAAGCTCTTAGAGACTTACCCAGAAAGACTCACAGCAGTAATCGCTGCCAAAGGTGATTCTAACATGTATTGACTCAGGGGTGTAAATTAGATATTTCAGTATTTCCGTTTCAATACATTTGCAAACATTTCTAAAAACATGTTTTCACTTTGTCATTATGGGGTATTGTGTGTAGATGGGTGAGAACTAAATCTATTTAATGCATTTTGATGTGGAATAAGTCAAGGGTTATGAATACTTTCTGAAGGCACCATAGTCCTATCTCTCTGACCATTCTTAGCCTGTAATTTCGTTAATTTGCGTGGTATTGAAAAATATTGTGCCAATATGTAAAACGATGTAGAATTGCATGAAATACCTGCAAATATGATGATAGATTTATTCTTTGCTTTTACTATAAGGTAGATATTTCCTACTCTTGTCCACGGTGGTCTGTGAACCCGCCATCTTCTGTCCCTCGGCCCTGTGCGCTATCAAAAGGATTGTGTTGCCGTGTAATGCTGACAGGAAGTAGAACAGTTTCTAAAACGGCATATCTAAGGCTGTGGTCTGTCCAAGAAGTGAGGGTAAACCCTAAGGATGTTCATCTGCTGTCCACTTTACGTTTTATTTATTATTTGGGGTATAGAGGAGGGTCACCTGCTTTTTTTTTAAGCGTTCAGTGAGGGTTTAGGTCAAATATATTTTGATGGAGGGAGGGCCATCTATTTTAGTTTCAGACAAGTCCGATTTTCTCCATGTAACCCTTATTATAAATTACATTCACTCCCTAACTCCATTGACCATTTTTCCAATTTATGTTACAGACTAGCCAGTTACTATAAATCCCTGTCAGTGAATTCAATTGTTGAGTCATTGTCATGCTCAACAGTTTCCCGTGAGTATTAAGACTGGTCCACCACCCAAAGGACATCCAGCTTACTTGACACAACTGTGGGAAGCTTTGGAGTCAACATGGGCCAGCATCCCTGTGGAATGGTTTCTACACCGCTGTTCCTAGTGTTCTTAATGTTTTGTACACTCAGTGTATGTCTCATTTCAAGTAAATAGCTGCAGGCTTAAAGAAACATTCAATCATATACTTTGTATAGAAAACCAAATAAAAGCATGTAGATAGAAAGATGTGTGTGTGTGTGTGTGTCATGTACAGTGGTGGAAAAAGTACCCAAATGTCATACTTGATTGAAAGTGAATGTCACCCAGTAAAATACTACTTGAGTAAAAGTCTTAAAGTATTTGGTAATAAATATACTTACGTATCAAAAGTAAATTTAATTGCTAAAATATACTACTTAAGTATCAAAAGTACAAGTAAAAGCATAAATCATGTCTTATTCCTTCTATTAAGCCAACCAGATGGTGTTTAGTGTTCAGTGAGTCCGCCAGATCAGAGCCAGTAGGGATGACAAGGGATGTTCTCTTGATAAGTGTATGAATTTGACAATTTTCCTGTGCTGCTAAGCTTACTTTTGGGTGGAATAAAAAGTCTACACATGTAGCATACCTTGTAATACAATCTTCTCTAAAAAACAGTTGTACAATGTGCTCTGCAATTATATGACAGAATTGGATTTCTAAAGCAGACGAGTTCTCAAATAGCAGCTGCCCAATACCATGGTGGGCATACATAATGTTGGATGCTTTGGAATATAAGGTATGGAGAATGATAACGACCCTGCAGGATGATATAAAAAGCAGTTGGGAAGTTAATGTTTGAGTTTCAAATACTAAATGTTTAGTATATTTCGGTGGTTTAAATTATGAACTTTCCTACAAACCTTCTAAAAGTGAATAGTGCCAAAATCTTGCCAATCCCTCAATTATTCTACCAACTCTGAGTGTCAGACATGTTTTCCATAATGTATGTTGCATATACATACGGTACGAACTAAGAACACCATCACAAATAGGTTTCACTATTTATTGAGTACGGAGACAAATAGCAAAGGTGTCTCAGGCAGTATTTAAAATATCAATCAATGTATATGAAGTGCTGTGGAATCTTACAGTCCAGAAATTAGAACTTTGCCATCTATGCCAAAAGCATTGGCCTCTGAAGAACTGCCATCAACACACGCTTCTCTCTAGGAGCATTTGTGTGTCCAGGCCCCATAGGCATATTGAAAGTATCCCACCCTGGACAACAATGTAGTTGACCGTTATAGAAAGAGACAAGTACATAATTTAGCAGATGATCTTATCCAGAGCGACTTACAGGTGGAACTAGGGTTATGTGCCTTGCTCAAGGGTACATAAACAGATTTTTCACCTAGTCAGCTCAGGGATTCAAACTAGCAACCTTTCAGTTTCTGTCACAGTTACTGGCTCACTTAACAGCTAGACTACCTGCCACCCTGACACAACTGTGCAAGACAAAACCATCAAAGACAACAGGCACATGCATACGTGTTCTCAATTTCTAAACAGTGATGGCTGGGCTAGTTCAAACTGCAGGACATGGTGACTAGATCATGGGAGACAAAAGTGAGAGAAAATAATGAATAAAGATGCTCAAACAAGCAGGTATCTGTAGTGGGTGTTCTTCAACTCTAAAATGCACTAGACTGGGTAAGACAAAATCCAGATAAGAAAATAAAACTGGAGACTGCATTTGAGGTCCCAATGTTTTAATAGAGACATCACCGCTAGTTCACACTGCAGTAGGATGGTTCTCCTCACAGGTGAGTGAATCAGCCCATGCTTGGTGAATAACGGTTGATCTCTGGGAGCCGGACACAAGAGAGCTGCATAGATCATGTGAGAGATAAGAATTAATCAAACAAATCATCGCAGCAAAGGAATTTAGTTTGTGTGCTAGAAAATGCATTTTGACAGTCTGAGGCAGGGTGCTCTGCAATCATCCTACTCCAACTGTTGACAGGGATGACAACAGTACAGTATGAAGATAAAACTGCTTCTTTATAGAAATCCCTGATCACATTTGTAGCCGATGTCATGGCGATGTTGGCGAGCTAAGCCAATGTGTGGAAACACGTCATCGGATCTAAAGGTCGACTCGCGCCGAACTGCGCTTGTGCAGGCCGTCAAATCAAAGGCACTCCTTAGAAATCAAGTTGTTTTTGACGACAATTCAAATGTGTCAGTTTGTCACTTTCACAAGGTTGGAGTAATGACATGTTCAACTACTTAAGACATTGGCTGGAATCTAGGTTGTGCCTTTAGATTTTGAGAAAATTAAGAACTAAGGGAGAATTTTTCAATTCTCTCAAAGATTTTTTTTTAAGGTATCGTTATATGAACTGTAACTCTGTAAAATCTTAGAAATTGTTGCATGTTGTTTTTATATATTTGTTCAGTGTAGATAAAAATACTTGATACCTGATAGCAGTTGGTCACCAGCTGTCTACTTAGATACGTGATTGGCAGACGTGATTAGCGGAGATAGTACCATGGATAGTACACACGTTTTGATTGGTTTACAGTTTAGTACTAGGCCTGTCCAGCTAGAGAACATAAAAGTAAGTATTTTGAAAAAAATCACAAGAATTGACCTTGCTAACAAACGGAAATGTGTTCAGTATAAATAAATATAAACAATATGTAAAAACCAGCTCCTCCCTTGAAAGAGATCGATCATCTCGAAAACTTAAGCTGATAGCTTGCTACAGACCACCAACTAAGTCTCTTTGGCACATGACATGGACTGTGTTAACTAAGGAGACTGGTACCCAGACTAAAATGTCCCTGTTTCACACATCCCCATGTGCTACACTTATAAAGACGATGATTAGAATCAATATCAGTTGTACTGTATCATCATCTCTGTCAAATCAAATCACATTGTATTGGTCACATACACATGGTTAGCAGATGTTAATGCGGGTGTAGCGAAATTCGTGTGAAAGTAATTTAACAATTCCAGTAATCTAAAAATTCCAGTATGTCAAGCATTGACACACCATTTCACCCCTATAGATTCTGCTCCATAGGATAAGGCATCCGATCCGAGTGAGTGGTTCCTAACTTGCTGTAGTGTTAATTCTATCGCTTTTGGGGTGTGTATATGCATCCACTCTCAACGTTTCAAAAGTCTTAAAAGGTTAACATTTAGATAGTATTTCTGTAACCCTAGCACTACAATTAACACTGGCTGTATGAAATATTAAGGATTTCACTATACTATGGAGTGAACTAATTACAGTTTTTTCCAACTGCTTCCACACAAAATCTTTTCATGTCACACGATTTTTGAAACCTCTCACTCAAAGTGCAAAACTACACACCAAATATCCAAAACCATAAGCTATTTCTCAGCGTTTGACTCAGTTGTCAACTGCATAACACACTTTTTTTCAAAACACTACACACAATTATCTACCTAAAACACAAAAATCGAACAGGAAGTGACTTGCTTTCCTGTTCCAAACACAACCAATCAAAATGCTACACTTATTCACCAGGTCACACACACACTCCTCACATGTGCAAACACTAATAGCTTAACTGATCACTGCTTTACTGTAGTATAGGCCTATAAATAGGTCAACGGTCAGGTGACCTGTTTTGAACAATGGTTGTCAACAATGGACAGAGCGCAAGAGGAGTAGGAGGGAGAGGAAGAGGACGAGTGCAAAGAAGAGAAGGAAGGAGAGCCATCTCTGATGAGATTAGGGCAAAACTTGTTGATCATGTGATCAACCACAGTTTGACCATGAGAGAGGCTGGACTGAGAGTCCAGCCCAACTTGAGTCGATTTACAGTGGCGTCCATAATTCGAACCTTCAGAAATGAGAACAGGCATGCAACTATCTAATGACTATTTTAGCATTACAGCAATGTACTGTAAAATACGTACGACTGCATAGTATTGCATAAACATTTGTAACTCTAAGCCATCCATTTTCTGCACTGCATTGAATGAATGAGGTTGGTTATCATGCTGTACTACATTTTTTTGTACATTGTTTACAGTTCCTATGCTGAACACATACTGTGTTTCAATCCTGTACAGAGTGGAAAGGCAAAGACATCATGGAAGACGAGGACGCTTGTTTACAGATGGGGACATAGAGGTTGCCTCTGTCCAAGGTTGGATACGCCATGCTAGGAGATACTTCCCTCGATGTTTGGCAAGAGAAAACGTATCCTGTGTTGTGGACGAAAATCCCCCCCCTACCAATTCCTGGACTGAACCCCGGGACCCAACACACACAAATTGTGTTCTTTACTGTATTCTAAAGAATATACTTTTGGTTTACATATGTTTATGGTTTTGTTATATGCTACTGTATACAACAGTAATGTTTGGCCTAATAAATATTTTCTGTTTCTACATTGCATTGGTGTTTACAGTGTACTTGTTACCCCGCTCAGCAGATGACTTTCACTGTAGAACATTGTATTGAAATGTAGATATAAGCCTATGAAAGACCAAAGAGCTTTAGATTTAGAACAACAAACTCTATGACAATATACATTACATGCAGTACTACTTATCAATCCAGGGTTTCTCTTTATTTTTACTATGTTCTACATTACATGTAGAATAATAGTGAATACATCAAAATTAAACATGTGTAGTTGCAAACACCATCAAATGCTATGATGAAACTCTCCTCTCATGAGGACCGCCACAGGAAAGGTTTAGTTTACTGCACCTCAGATTGCAGCCCAAATAAATGGTTCTCAAAGTTCAAGTAGCAGACACATCTCAACATCAACTGTTCAGAGGAGACCGTGTGAATCAGGCCTTCATGGTCGAATTGCTGCAAAGAAACTACTAATAAAGGACACCAATAAGAAGAAGAGACTTGCTTGGGCCAAGAAACATGAGCAATGGACATCAGACCGGTGGCAATCTGTCCTTTGGCTGAGGAGTCCAAATTTGAGATTTTTGGATCCATCAGCCGTGTCTTTGTGAGTAGGTGAACTGAGGATCTCCGCATGTGTGGTTCCCACAATGAAGCATGTCAAATGACCACCCCTCATCACTGTCAAACGCTCCCTAAAACACTTCAGCTAGCAGGCCTCTCTAATCGACCTGGACCAGGTATCCTGGAAGGATATTGACCTCATTCCATCAGTAGAGGATGCCTGGTTATTCTTTAAAAGTGCTTTCCTCACCATCTTAAATAAGCATGCCCCATTCAAAAAATGTAGAACTAAGAACAGATATAGCCCTTGGTTCACTTCAGACTTGACTACCCTTGACCAGTACAAAAACATCCTGTGGCGTACTGCATTAGCATCGAATAGCCACCACGATATGCACATTTTCAGGGAAGTTAGGAACCAATATACACAGGCAGTTAGGAAAGCTAAGGCTAGCTTTTTCAAACAGAAATTTGCATTCTGTAGCACAAACTTCAAAAAGTTCTGGAACACTGTAATGTCCATGGAGAATAAGAGCACCTTCTCCCAGCTGCCCACTGCACTGAGGCTAGGAAACATTGTCACCACCGATAAATCCACGATAATCGAGAATTTCAATAAGCATTTTTCTACGGCTGGCCATGCTTTCCACCTGGCTACCCCTACCCCGGTCAACAGCTCTGCACCCCCCCACAGTAACTTGCCCAAGCCTCCCCATTTCTCCTTCACCCAAATCCAGATAGCTAATGTTCTGAAAGAGCTGCAAAATCTGGACCCCTACAAATCAGCTGGGCTACACAATCTGGACCCTCTCTTCCTAAAATTATTCACCGTCTTCCCCCTCTTCAAAAGGGGAAGACACTCTAGACCCAAACTGTTACAGACCGATATCTATTCTACCATGCCTTTCTAAAGTCTTCGAAAGCCAAGTTAACAAACAGATCACTGACCATTTCAAATCTCACCGTACCTTCTCCGCTATGCAATCTGGTTTCTGAACTGGTCATGGGTGCACCTCAGCCACGCTCAAGGTCCTAAAATATATAATAACCGCCATCGACAAAAGACAATACTGTTCAGCCATCTTCATCGACCTGGCCAAGGCTTTCGTCTCTGTCAATAACCACATTCTTATCGGCAGACTCATCAGCCTTGGTTTCTCAAATTACTGCCTCGCATGGTTCATCAACTACTTCTCAGATATAGTTCAGTGTGTCAAATCGGAGGGCCTGTTGTCCGGACCTCTGTCAGTCTTCTCGGGCTGACTCTTTTCTCTGTATACATCAATGATGTCGCTCTTGCTGCTGGTGATTCTCTGATCACGACACCATTCTGTATACCTCTGGCCCTTCTTTGGACACTGTGTTACCAAACCTCCAGATGAGCTTCAATGCCATACAAACACTCCTTTCGTGGCCTCCAACTGCTCTTAAATGCAAGTCAAAGCTAAATGCATTGTCTTCAACCGATCGCTGCCGCACCCGCCCGCCCATCTAGCATCACTACTCTGGACGGTTCTGACTTAGAGTATGTGAACAACTACAAATACCTAGGTGTAGACTGTAAACTCTCTTTCCAGACTCACATTAAGCATCTCCAACACAAAATTAAATCTAGAATCTATTTCGCAACAAAGCATCCTTTATACTACCCACCACTGCAACCTGTATGCTCTCGTTGGCTGGCCATCACTTCATATTCGTCGCAAAACGCACTGGCTCCAGGTCACCTATAAGTCTTTGCTCGGTAAACCCTGCCTTATCTCAGCTCACTGGTCACCACAGCAGCACCCACCCATAGCACGCTCTCCAGCAGGTATATTTCACTGGTCATCCCCAAAGCCAACTCCTTCTTTGGCTGCCTTTCCTTCCAGTTCTTTGTTGCCAATGACTGGAACGAATTGCAAAAATCACTGAAGCTGGTCTTATATCTCCCTCACTAACTTTAAGCATCAGCTGTCAGAGCTGCTTACTAATCATTTCACCTGTACAAAGCCCATCTGTAAATAGCCCACCCTACTCCCTCATCCCCATATTGTTATTTATTTTTTGCTCCTTTGCATCCCAGTATCTCTACTTGCACATTCATCTGCACATCTATCACTCCGGTGTTTAATTGCTAAATTGTATTTATTTCGCACTATGGCCTATTTATTGCTTTACCGCCCTAATCTTACTACATTTGCATACACTGTATACAGATTTTTCTATTGTATTATTGACTGTACTTTTGTTTATCCCATGTGAAACTCTGTGTTGTTTGTGTCGCACTGCTTTGCTTTACCTTGGCCAGGTCACAGTTGTAAATGAGAACTTGTTCTCAACAGGTCTACCTGGTTAAATAAAGTTTAAATAAATAAAATTAAAATTAAATACTGGCTTGCTGTCACGGTCGTCATAACGAGGCGCAGCGTGGTAAGCGTACATAACTATTTTATGAAAGAGAGAACACTAAACAAAACTATACAAAACAACAAACTGTGAAGCTATATGACTAGTGCAACCAGGCAACTAAACATAGAATAACAACCCACAAAATATTCAAGGAATATTGCTACCTAAATATGGTTCCCAATCAGAGAAAACGTTAAACAGCTGCCTCTGATTGAGAACCAATCTAGGCAACCATAGACATATAAACACCTAGACTAGAAAAACCCTAGACAATACAAAAACTAATCAAACCACCCTTGTCACACCCTGACCTAACCAAATAATAAAGAAAACAAAGATAGCTAAGGTCAGGGCAGGACATTTGCAATTTTATGTGTAATTACTATTGGAATCCAGACAGAGTTACAATATCCAATTGTTGGAATTTGAATTCACCCACAGTCAGGATAATGGAAATTGGTAAAGTAGACTACCTAAACCATCTTAACTCTAACAACCATTTCAGTATAAGGCGCAATAAATCTAACTAGCTTATTGGATTAGTTAGAGAACTGCATGTTATTTATATTTGTGTACTTAACATGAATCAATCAATCAATGCAAAAACACAGATATTAAAAACAATCAAAAACATCTACCAGCAGTAGAGCATGCTGGGAAACATGATAATGATGGGCATGGTTTTGATTTGACTGTTTTACTCTCCACAGTGTAAAAAAAACTACTGGTTATTAACACAAACACTGGGGGTTATTTTACACCACTTGGTGTTAATTCTGATCTGCCTCCTGAATCAACACTAGAAATGTAACACTGAAAAAAATCAACTTTTGGCAATATGCTGTGTTAAGTCTCAGAGAGCCTGACATTTACAATAAGATAATGTTATGTGACTTATGCTGCCTTTGTCAATTGATTCAGGATCCTACCACTACCCTGCTAACTAACAAACCACTCTACCTCTCCCGCCACACACTGCACTAAGGCTAAGCATGAACTGAGAAATGCTGATATGACTCTGGTTGTGACCCCATTAAAGTTATTACTACAGTGTGTATACAGATTTATCCCACACAGGTCTATGATCACCAAAACTCATAAATTCAAGACATTAGCTCCTGATTGAGAAGTCCTCTGCTGTAACACTCTCCTCAGGACATAATACTACGATGCCACCCCTCCACCACTCTATCCCCCTCCATCACCCCATCCATTTTCTATCATGTTCTCTAATTGCCATGCTCATGGTTTTCCTCTTTTTCTTTGCCATGTTGACATACCTTAATAGTCGGTCTGCGTTCCAAATGGCAGCCTAATCCCTGCATAGTGACCTACTTCTAACAAGTGCCATATGGGCACGCATGGACCCTGGTCAAAAGTAGTACACTATATAGGGAATAGGGTGCCATTTGGGACGGAGCCTCAGTCAATCCTGAATGGTCACTCTAGTTGCCTCTGTCATTACGGGGACCATTTTCATTCCCTCAATAGAGGTCTGAGTTCCCCTGCATTCTGACAGGGTCCCCTTAAATCATCCTCAAGTGTAATTGCACCCTACTTATCCAAATGGTTCTGGTCTGCCTCTATTTGCCTAAGTGCATTAAGTTCTGGTAGTGTCTCGTGCTTTCGGTAGGTCAGTGAGAGGAAGCGTTGATTTCAGAATTCATGTTTCTAGATAAACCTCCATGACATGATAAAATCACATGCTGTGCCTTTTTATTGCACATTCTACATGGGACTGCATGGGAGTCTTCATACTAAATGTAATATTCAGAGATGATTAACAAGTAATCACCAAAACCACATCAAATCACAAAAGAGTATCATTTGTTGGTAAGACGTAGATCAGTGTCCATAACAAAAGGGTTGGACACAGACAGACAGACAGAGAGAGAGAGAGAGAGAGAGAGAGAGAGAGAGAGAGAGAGAGAGAGAGAGAGAGAGAGAGAGAGAGAGAGAGAGAGAGAATCATTGTGTCAGCTGGTTGATTGCCAGGCTCAAATCACAGTAACAACAGGGGTATGTCCATTGTGTTGGTTTGGCTTTGACTTTCATTTTGGGAAGTTTTGGAAGGTCATTATCATGTATAGATGCTGTGCTGTGTTTTATGGACAGTCAAATGTCCAAGAGAATACACACGCACTCAAGCAGGCACACACTCACGAATACACGCACATGCTCATGTACAAGCACACACATAGCCCACATCATTTTCCTCCCTAGGCAATTTCCCCAGCCATTAGGCTAGAGAGAGCTAGAGGGCTGCTTTGTGTGTGTGTGTGTGTGTGTGTGTGTGTGTGTGTGTGTGTGTGTGTGTGTGTGTGTGTGTGTGTGTGTGTGTGTGTGTGTGTGTGTGTGTGTGTGTGTGTGCATGCACGTGTGTGAGTGAGAGAGTGTGTGTGGCCCACTCAGTGTCAGAAACACATCACTTAACCTCAACACTATTCACTCGCCTCTGCTCTCTCCCTGCTCCCACCACATGACAAACCAAAAGCCTCTTCCAGTTAGTCCCTGCCCGCCTGTCTTCCCTCTATCGATTTTGTGACAATGGGAAGGTCCGGTGTCAAATCAAGCGGCAAAACACTGCGAGAAAGTTTCAATTACGCTTTTGTGGCTGAAATTAAAGGCCACAATGGATTCACCCCTCTCTCTCTATTCTCTGTGAATGTGTCCCAAATGGTACGCTATTTCCTATATAGTTCACTTCTATGGGCCCTGGCCACATTCTACAGAAGTGCTGTAAATTGGGGGTCTGAAAAAAACACACATTTGTATCCTATTTCTCCCAAACCTTCCGCACACATCTTCCAACATATGTCAGGTAGACATAGGTAAGATGGCGCTGGAAAATACTGCAGACGTTTTAGGTGCCCCCAACCGATTGCGTTTTTTGTTGTTGTTTATTTGCGTTGTTTGTAACTTATTTTTTTACTTATTTTGTACGTAATGTACATAATGTTGCCACTACCGTCTCTTATGACAGAAAATAACTTTTGGACATCAGGACTGCGATTACTCACCATAGACTGACAGAATCCTTTTTTTTCTTAAATGAGTCTGATGAGGCCTACGCGAATGAGTCTGATGAGGCCTATTTTCCCTGGAACAGGCCCAGATCCCTGTGATTTGCGTGAAGAAGAGGCGGAGAAAAAGGGGCCAGAGGACAGGCTGCCTTCTGAGAATTCGGAGGCGATCGAATAAATCCCCACTTCCTTCCATTCTGCTAGAAAACGTGTAATCTTTGGATAATAAAATAGATGACCTACACGGAAGATTAAACGACCAACGGGACATTAAAAACTGTAATATCTTATGCTTCACAGAGTCGTGGCTGAACGACAACACTATCAACATAGAGCTGGCTGGTTATACAGTGGGGAGAACAAGTATTTGATACACTGCCGATTTTACAGGTTTTCCTACTTACAAAGCATGTAGTGGTCTGTAATTTTTTATCATAGGTACACTTCAACTGTGAGAGACGGAATCTAAAACAAAAATCCAGAAAATCACATTGTATGATTTTTAAGTAATTAATTTGCATTTTATTGCATGACATAAGTATTTGATCACCTACTAACCAGTAAGAATTCCGGCTCTCACAGACCTGTTAGTTTTTCTTTAAGAAGCCCTCCTGTTCTTCACTCATTACCTGTATTAACTGCACCTGTTTGAACTTGTTACCTGTATAAAAGACACCTGTCCACACATTCAATCAAGCAGACTCCAACCTCTCCACAATGGCCAAGACCAGAAGGCTGTGTAAGGACATCAGGGATAAAATTGTAGACCTCCACAAGGCTGGGATGGGCTACAGGACAATAGGCTAGCAGCTTGGTGAGAAGGCAACAACTGTTGGCGCAATTATTAGATAATGGAAGACGTTCAAGATGACGGTCAATCACCCTCGGTCTGGGGCTCCCTGCAAGATCTCACCTCGTGGGACATCAATGATCATGAGGAAGGTGAGGGATCAGCCCAGAACTACACGGCAGGACCTGGTCAATGACCTGAAGAGAGCTGGGACCACAGTCTCAAAGAAAACCATTAGTAACACATTACGCCGTCATGGATTAAAATCGTGCAGCTCACGCAAGGTCCACCTGCTCAAGCCAGCGGATGTCCAGGCCCCTCTGAAGTTTGCCCATGACCATCTAGATGATCCAGAGGAGGAATGGGAGAATGTCATGTGGTCTGATGAGACAAAAATAGAGCTTTTTGGTCTAAACTCCACTCGCCGTGTTTGGAGGAAGAAGAAGGATGAGTACAACCCCAAGAACACCATCCCAACCGTGAAGCATGGATGTGGAAACATCATTCTTTGGGGATGCTTTTCTGCAAAGGGGACAGGACGACTGCACCATATTGAGGGGAGGATGGATGGGGCCATGTATCGCAAGATCCGGGCCAACAACCTCCTTCCCTCAGTAAGAGCATTGAAGATGGGTCGTGGCTGGGTCTTCCAGCATGACAACGACCCGAAACACACAGCCAAGGCAACTAAGGAGTGGCTCCATAAGAAGCATCTCAAGGTCCTGGAGTGGCCTAGCCAGTCTCCAGACCTGAACCCAATAGAAAATCTTTGGAGGGAGCTGAAAGTCTGTATTGCCCAGCGACAGCCCCGAAACCTGAAGGATCTGGAGAAGGTCTGTATGGAGGAGTGGGCCAAAATCCCTGCCGCAGTGTGTGCAAACCTGGTCAAGAATTACAGGAAACATATATCTCTGTAATTGCAAACAAAGGTTTTTGTACCAAATATTAAGTTCTGCTTTTCTGATGTACCAAATACTTATGTCATGCAATAAAATGCTAAGTAATTACTTAAAAATCATACAATATGATTTTCTGGATTTTTGTTTTAGATTCCGTCTCTCACAGTTGAAGTGTACCTGTGATAAAAATGACAGACCTCTACATGCTTTGTAAGTAGGAAAACCTGCCAAATTGGCAGTGTATCAAATACTTGTTCTCCCCACTGTATACTGCACCAGCAGGATAGAACAGTGGCGTCTAGAAAGACAAGGGAAGCCGGACTATGTATTTTTGTAAACAACAGCTGGTGCACGATATCTAAGGAAGTCTCGAGCTATTTCTCGCCTGAGTATCTCTTGATAAACTGTAGACCACACTATCTACATAGAGAGTTTTCATCTGTATTTTTTGTAGCTGTTTACATACCACCACAGTCAGGGGCTGGCACTAAGACAGCATTGAATAAGCTGTTTTCTGCCATAAGCAAACAAGAAAACAATCACCCAAAGGCGGTGCTCCTAGTAGCTGGGGACTTTAATGCAGGGAAACTTAAATCACCAAATTTCTATCACCATGTTAAATGTGCAAACAAAGGGAAAAAAAACTCTGGGCCACCTTTACTCCACACACAGAGAAGCATACAAAGCCCTCCATTTGGCAAATCTGACTATAATTCCATCCTCCTGATTCCTGCTTACAAGTAAAAATTAAAGCAGGAAGCACCAGTGACTAGATCAATAAAAAAGTAGTCAGGTGAAGCAGTTGCTAAGCTACAGGACTATTTTCCTAGCACAGACTGGAATTTGTTCCTTGATTCCTCTGATGGCATTGAGGAGTACACCACATCAGTCATTGGCTTCATCAATAAGTGCATGGATGAAATTGTCTCCACAGTGACCATATGTACATATCCCAACCAGACGCCATGGATTACAGGCAACATCCGCACTGAGCTAAAGGATAGAGCTGCCGCTTTCAAGGAGCTCTCACCCAGAAGCTTATAAGAAATCCCGCTATTCCCTCCGGCGAACCATCAAACGGGCAAAGCGTCAATACAGGACTAAGATCGAATAGTACTATACCTGCTCTGACGCTTGTCGGAAGTGTCAGGGCTTGCAAAAAATTACAGACTACAAAGGGAGGCACAGCCGAGAGCTGCCCAGAGACACGAGCCTACCAGATGAGCTAAACTTCTTCTATGCTCGCTTCGAGGCAAATAAAACTGAAACATGCATGAGAGCACCAGCTGTTCTGGAAGACTGTGTGATCACGCTCTCCGCAACCAATGTGAGTAAGATCTTTAAACAGGTCAACATTCACAAGGCCGCAGGGCGGATTACGGATTACCAAGACGTGTACTGCGAGCATGTGCTGACCAACTGGCAAGTGTCTTCACTGACATTTTCAACCTCTCCCTGTCCGAGTCTGTAGTACCAACATGTTTTAAGCAGACCACCATAGTGCCTGTGCCCAAGAACACTTAGGTAACCTGCCTAAATGACTACTGACCTGTAGCACTCACGTCTGTAGCCATGAAGTGTTTTGAAAGGCTGGTCATGGCTCACATCAACACCATTATCCCAGAAATCCTAGACCCACTCAAATTTGCAAAACGCCCCAACAGATCCACAGATGATGCAATCTCTATTGCACTCCACACAGCCCTTTCCCACCTGGACAAAAGGAACACCTATGTGAGAATGCTATTCATTGACTACAGCTCAGCATTCAACACCATAGTGCCCTCAAAGCTCATCAATAAGCTAAAGACCCTGGGACTGAACACCTCCCTCTGCATCTGGATCCTGGACTTCCTGACGGGCCGCCCCCCAGGTGGTAAGGGTAGGTAACAACACATCTGCCATGCTAATCCTCAAAGCAGGTGCCTGCCCCTCAGGGGTGCATGCTCAGTCCCACTCGCTGTTCACTTATGACTGCACGGCCAGGCACGTCTCCAACACCGTCATTAAGTTTTCCGATGACACAACACCGATAAAGATGAGACAGCCTATAGGGAGGAGGTCAGAGACCTGGCCATGTGGTGTCAGGACAACAACCTTTCCCTCAATGTGATCAAGAAAAAGGAGATGATTGTGGACCACAGGAAAAAGAGGACCGAGCACTCCCTCGTTCTCATCGAAGGGGCTGCAGTGGAGCAGGTTGAAAGCTTAAAGTTCCTTTGTGTCCACATCACCAACAAACTAACATGGTCCAAGCACATCAAGACAGTTGTGAAGAGGGCACGACAAAACCTATTCCCCCTAAGGAGATTTGGCGTGAGTCCTCAGATCCTCAAAAGGTTCTAGAGCTACATCATCGAGAGCATCCTGATTGGTTGCATCACTGCCTGGTATGGCAACTGCTCGGCCTCCGTCCGCAAGGCACTACAGAAGGTGGTGCGTACGGCGTACGGGATATCCTTGTCTCATTGCGCTCTAGCGACTCCTGTGGTGAGCACAGTAGAGTAGCGCACAGTAAAGTACAGTAGAGCACAGTACTAAGTTTTGGCCAAATAGATGTCAATGTTTGGGCTCTTGGAGGGTTGGAGACCCCTGCTGGCTATACATCTTAATACGCTGCACTTTTTCCTGAAGTGTGCACTTGGCCACTACCCACATTGTAGTCCTCTGTAGCTCAGTTGGTGTATGGTGCATGCAACTTTAATGGTACTGCCCGTCCTATCACAGACTCCGAAATGGCACAGATGCAAAGATGAGACCTCTATATATCTCTATGGTGTCAATAGTTTCGGTTGGACATTTTTACGTATTTTGAACATTAAAGAATCACCACGGCCAACATATGGTTGGTTATCTTTCATTTGGGCAGAAGAATATACCAGCAAACATTTTAGTCCCAAACAGTACTTTACATATTTCTTGATATATTAGATGTTCCGTAGTAACACTTATTAAAAATACATTTTTACTGCACTAGCTACGAATGACAGAAACTTATTACAACACCGAGCTCACCAGCAACAGCACTTGGTCTGTAACAGCACTTAGCATGTAATTACATGCTAGCATGGCTAGTAGCTAATGTTAGCCAGCTGGAACTAGCTAGGTAGCAGCAGTTCTCCATATGAAGTTGAGAAATAGTATATTGTGTATGGTTCTGAAAATATCTGGAAATAAGTTCATAAATATGGAAAAACGCTCAAATATAACTATGTTTGTTGTTATAGGTAACTAGACAGTGACTACAACTAAGTTATTAAGTCTTTGACGACACTGTGTTCTTACATTGGTGAGTAAAAACTCATGCTTCCTACCCTTTTGTCACATCCTGACCTTAGTTCCTTTTTTATGTCTCTATTTTGGTTTGGTCAGGGCGTGAGTTGGGGCGGGCATTCTATGTTTTGTTCCGTGTGGTGTATTTCTATTTCTATATTTCTAGCAATAAATAACATGAACACTTACCACGCGGTGCATTGGTTCCGATCCTTCATACTCCTCGTCAGAAGAGGAAGAACCGTTACACCTTTAATGTGTGTATTTCGGTAGTGACATCAAAAGCATTTTTAAAATGCATTTTTTAAATTTAACTAGGTAAGTCAGTTAAGAACAAATTCTTATTTACAATGACGGCCTACCCGGGCCAAACCCGGATGACGCTGGGCCAATTGTGCGCTGCCCTATGGGACTTCCAATCACGGCCGGATGGGATGTAGCCTGGATTTGAACCAGGTACTGCAGTGGCGCGTCTTGCACTTAGATGCAATGTCTTAGACCACTGCGTAAGTTGTTTAAAAATAAACAAAACAAATAATTAGATCAGTATCTTAAAATGTAATAATATAACAACTCAAAATATTATTTTGAAATAAGTGTTAAGATTTTTATAAAAATGAATTGCTTTATTTTCAGACATGAAGTTTAGGGGTCAGGGTTTGGACAGCCACCTTTCAATAGAAAAACACCACATGAATAAAAGTATGTGGACACCTGCTCGTCAAACATCTCATTCAAAAATCATACAGGCATTAACATGGATATGGTCCCCCCTTGCTGATATAATTCTATAACAGCCTTCACTCTTCTGGGAATGCTTTCCACCAGATGTTGGAACATTGTTGTGGGGACTTGCTTCCTTTCAGCCACAATAGCATTGACGAGGTCGAGCACTGATGTTGGGTGATTAAGCCTGGCTCGCAGTCGCCGTTTCATCCTAAAGGTCTTCTATGAGGTTGAAGTCAGGGATCAGTACAGGCCATTCAAGTTCTTCCACTCCAATCTCAACAAACCATTTCTGTATGGACCTCGCTTACACGCTATGCGCTTCAGCACTCGGCGCTCCCATTCTGTGAGCTTGTGTGGCCTACCACTTCATGGCTGAGCCGTTGTTGCTCCTAGAACTTTCCACTTTACAATAACAGCACTTACAGCTGACTGGGGTAGCACTAGCAGGGCAGAAATTTGATGAACTTACTTGTTGGAAGGTGGCATTCTATGACAATGCCACGTTGAAAGTAACTAAGCTCTTTTCAGTACGGGCTCTACTGCCAATGTTTATCTATGGAGATTGCGTGCTCAATTTTATACAACTTGTCAGAAACGGGTGTGGCTGAAATAGCCAAATTCGCTCATTTGAAGTGTAGGTGTGTAGTGTAGGTGTATAAACAATAACTTTATACTATATTAATTAAATAACATGTTTGTTATAGCCTTGGATTGAATAAGAACATATAATGTAAATAAATCTCCTAAATTTGGAATCAACTGTTTATTTATATACATTTTTGGGGGTGGGACAGCAATTTACAACACTTCTGTTGAATCACCCATATGAGGAATAGGGTGTCATTTGGTACGGCAGCCTGTTTGTTCTGGCAAGGGCAGAGGTAATGGTCTGGTAGCAGAGGGCTGGAGGAGAGAAGTGTGCTGCTGCATGTTACAGCAGCTGTAAAATATAAACCCTGAAGCTGTTTGTACAGAAAACCAACCTGCTGCTGCTTGGAATGGCAGCATGCTGGATAGTTTTCACCTCATCATATTACCATTCATATTTAAAAGCACACAAAGAATGCAGTGGTATAATGTGGACATGATACAGTATAATGTAGATAAAAGTCATTGCCGTAACTGCTCTTACAGCATGCAACTCCGGTTCTTGCTTCATTTTTTCTCTCAAGTCACCTACACAGTGATTTGATTACTTTAGGTCCTTCACCTTTTTTCTAATGAAGCTAGCGTTGTGCCCTGGCTCTGTCCTAACCTTGACGTTGTTATTGAGCAATGTCACAAGTGCAGTATATTTCTGGAGCCTGACTGTAATGAAAGAAAGTGCTGCTAAAATGATTACTGTTGCACTTAATCATTCTCAGCTAAATTGATCTTATAATCATCATCATCATCATCATCTCAGGTATTTCTCTGCCTGAGACAGATGTTGTGGAGTAGTTACAATTGAGTTATTTCACTCAAACAAACAAAAGCCTGTTCTGTTAAATTACACTCTCTATCAGGGAATCAACAATTCAGTAATAAGGAACTGGATGCTTTTAATACACCGTATAATTGATAGATTAATCATTTTTAGAATTACTTTCAAATGTGAAACTCTCCTCTGATCCCCGTGATGCTACTGTTCATTAGAGAACATTAGTCCCATAGACTGCCAGTAAACACTGTCATAACTCTGTCACAACAAACTGTTAGAGACTTACTACGCCCTCTCTCTCTCTCTCTCTCTCTGTGTTTCTGTGTGATCCTCACAGAGCAATCAGCCAGTCAGGGGATATTTATAGCTAGCTACCTCAATCTTCACAGCAATTAATATTCCACTTGCAAATGAATGAGCTCTGTTTTATAATTCCATCAATACATCTGGAGAGGCTGTGTGTTGACTTTGTGATTGTTTTGCTGTTGGTTGGTAAACTTATTTGAGCATGTTACCCAATTCCCCACTGATCTATTGCTTTATCGCTCCACATAAGGGTTAAATCCCAAATGGCACCCTATTCCCTAAAAGTAGTGCACTTTAAAGGGAAGATGGTACCATTTGGGAATGATCACAAGGCCTTTAAAGGGAAACCCTGTCCATTTATTTGGATTGGAGGGAGGTAGTGATATTTTCCTGGCAGCTTTTAGCCCCAGCAACACACACACACACACACACACACACACACACACACACACACACACACACACACACACACACACACACACACACACACACACACACACACACACACACACACACACACACACACACACACACACACACACCTCCCATCAGGTCTGCCAATGATCGCTGGACCACATTGGCTAATTACTCACTCAGCCTGGTATTGGCATGTGACCGCACACATATTGATCTCGGTGCTTAGGCTCTGACTCTCAAGCACAAATGAATCAGGCATTATTTTTGGCGGCCAAAAAAACATTAAATCGTATTACTCTAGCCCAGCCCCACACCTGACGGTTGTTTTGACAAGCAATTGAAATGTTAGAGTGAGATCAGGTTTAAAATGACATGGCGTGTTGAAAAAGAAAGAACAGGAAATATTCCGTGGTTCAGCCTGGAGTTGAGGTGTTTAGCCTGGATCCCTGATCTGTTTGTACAGTACTGTCTTGTCAACTCTTATGGTCATTGCCATACCCAAACATCAGCAACTGTTCTGGAATCAGGCTAGAATCCAGTGTTGCCTACAGAGGAGCTATCATAGATGATAATCTCAGTCTCTGCCTTGGCTGACAGGTTGGTTATAGGCAGAGAAGGGTTTTTATGAGATGCTATCTCCACATGGCACTGCTCCTAGACATGACAGTGACCAACCCTCTTCAAGAAATAACGTTAGACTGAGCGGAATTATTCTATCCTGAATAAAGGAGTATTGGCCCGTATTCACAATGACTAATGTTGATCTAGGATCAGGTCCCCCCTTTTATTAATTATGATACTGTTTATACGGAAAAACTGACTACTAAAAGCTCTACTGCGTAGAGGTGGATCAAAGAATCACCAGCAGCGAGAGCGACATCATTGATGTATACAGAGAAGAGAGTCGGCCCGAGAATTGAACCCTGTGGCACCCCCATAGAGACTGCCAGAGGTCCGGACAACAGGCCCTCCGATATAACACACTGAACTCTATTGAAGAATTAGTTGGTGAACCAGGCGAGGCAATCATTTGAGAAACCAAGGCTGTTGAGTCTACCAATAAGAATGCGGTGATTGACAGAGTTGAAAGCCTTAGCCAGGTCGATGAATACGGCCTCACAGTAATGTCTCTTATCGATGGTGGTTATGATATTGTTTAGGACCTTGAGCATGGCTGAGGTGCACCCATGACCAGCTCTGAAACCAGATTGCATAGCGGAGAAGGTACGGTGAGAATCGAAATCGTCGGTAATCTGTTGTTAACTTGGCTTTAGAAAGACCTTAGAAAGGCAGGGTAGGATAGATATAGGTCTGTAGGAGTTTGGGTCTAGAGTGTCTCCCCTTTGAAAAGGGTGATTGAATGCGGCAGCTTTCCAATCTATGGGAATCTCAGACGATACGAAAGAGAGGTTGAAGAGGCTAGTAATAGGGGTCGCAACAATTTCGGCAGATCATTTTAGAGAGGGTCCAGATTGTCTAGCCCGGCTGATTTGTAGGGGTCCAGATTTTGCAGCTCTTTCAGAACATCAGCTATCTGGATTTGGGTGAAGGATAAGTGGGGGAGGTTTGGTTGCTGTGGGAAGCGCAGGGCTGTTGACCGGGGTAGCCAGGTGGAAAACATGGCCAGACGTAGAAAAACGTTCTTGAAATTCTCAATTAATGTGGATGTATTGGTAGTGACAGTGTTTCCTAGCCTCAGTGCAGTGGGCAGCTGGCAGGATGTGCTCTTATTCTCCATAGAATTTACGGTGTCCCAGAACTTTTTTGAGTTTGTGCTACAGGATACAAATTTCTGTTTGATAAAGCTAGCCTTAGCTTTCCTAACTGCCTGTGTATATTGGTTCCTAACTTCCCTGAAAAGTTTAATATCACGGGGGCTATTCGATGCTAATGCAGAACGACACAGGATATTTTTGTGCTGGTCAGGTGTGAACCAAGGGCTATATCTATTCCTGGTTCTACATTTCTTGAATGGTGCATGCTTATTTAAGATGGTGAGGAAGGCTCTTTTAAAGAATAACCAGGCATCCTCTACTGACGGGATGAGGTCAGTGTCATTCCAGGATACCCTGGCCAAGTCAATTAGAAAGGTCTCTTCGCTGAAGTGTTTTAGGGAGCGTTTGACAGTGATGAGGGGTGGTCGTTTGACCGCAGACCCATTACGGATGCAGGCAATGAGGCAGTGAACACTGAGATCTTGGTTGAAAACAGCAGAGGTGTATTTGGAGGGCGAGTTAGTTCGGATGATTTCTATGAGGGTGCCCGTGTTTACGGATTTGGGGTTGTACCTGGTAGGTTCACTGATAATTTGTATGAGATTGAGGGCATCAAGCTTAGATTGTAGGATGGCCGGGGTGTTAAGCATGTCCCCGTTTAGGTCACCTAGCAGCAGGAGCTCAGAAGATACAGTAGATGGAGGGCAATCAATTAATATATGGTGTCCAGCGCAGAGCTGGGGGCAGAGGGTGGTCTATAGCAAGTGGAAACGGTGAGAGATTTGTTTCTGGAAAGGTGAATTTTTTGGAGTAGAAGCTCAAATTGTTTTGGTACAGACATGGATAGTAAGATAGAACTCTGCAGGCTATCTCTGTAGTAGATTGCAACACCGCAGTTCTATCTTGGCGGAAAATGTAATAGTTAGGGATGGAAGTTTCAGGATTTTTGGTGGTTTTCCTAAACCAGGATTCAGACACGGCTAAGACATCCGGGTTGGCAGAATGTGCTACAGCAGAGAATAAAACAAACTTAGGGAGTAGGCTTCTAATGTTATCATGCATGAAACCAAGGCTTTTACGGTTACAGAAGTCAACAAATGAGAGCACCTGGGGAGTAGGAGTGGAGCAAGGCACTGCAGGTCCAGGATTAATCTCTACATCACCAGAGGAACAGAGGAGAATTAGGATAAGGGTGCGGCTGAAGGCTATCAGAACTGGCCGTCTAGCACGTTCGGAACAAAAAGTAAAGGGAGCAGGGTTCTGGGCACGATAGCATAGATTCAAGGCATAATGTACAGACAAAGGTATGGTAGGAAGAGAGTACATTGGAGGTAAACCTAGGCATTGAGTAATGATGAGAGAGATATAGTCTCTAGAGACGTTTAAACCAGGTGATGTTATCGCATATGTGGGAGGTGGAACAACATGGTTGGTTAAGGCATATTGAGCAGGGCTAGATGACCGCTAGCAGTGGTTAGCTGACTGATAGCTGGTAGCTAGTTAGCTAGCTAGCTGCAGTTGAGGTAAATGGAAATACTTTAGAAAAAAACAGGTCCACACCTCATTGAGTGAGGCGGGTTGCAGGAGAGTATTTTAAAGTTGAGGTTTAGGAAAAATATTTAAAAGAATGTGAAGAAAAATATATAAAAAAATATATACATGGGACGAGACAAGACAAAGACAAAGACTTCTGACTGCTACGCCATCTTGGATTGGATCTTCTAATGATAGCATAGTACTATTAAGAGCTTATTTAGAGTGTTTCTCACCAATATGTTTGCTCATAATAAACTGAATGACGTATTATGTGTTATTAAGTTAGTTTATGCAGCGGTTACATTTTTTAAATTCACAGTCTCCATAAAAAAGTTAAGGCATGTGGTAATCTATGTAGCCTAAGTTTTGTGTCATTTTGTGTGAGTTAGCAAAATATTTAAAAATAGATAAATAATACTAGATGCCTTGGTTCCGTCCCAATAGATTTATGTGAGGTCATTTATGTAGCTTGGTTGACCGCCAGCGAAAGGCAGGATTTAAATGTACGTCAGCAGCGTGATTAACGGATAATGACAGACCTGGGTGTCGATATGTTCTCCACTCAGATTTGTAGTGTGGGCAGGTTCGCCAAATATATCACTCACTATAAAGGGAGGGAGTCAGCCTAGGGAAGGGAGAGAGAGAGAGAGAGAGAGAGAGAGAGAGAGAGAGAGAGAGAGAGAGAGAGCGGAAGAGAGAGCAGGAGAGTGAGAGAGGTAGAGAGAGAAGTGTGGGGGAGAGAAACCAACCAAGAGGCCACTGTTGTTTTTTGTAAAACAAGAAAAATAGGCTCCCCTGATGCCTTTCGTGCGGAGCCAGACGGAAGTTATTTCTCATTTTAGTGGCTCTCTCAGTAAATACCATTGCCTGGGCGTCTGTGGTCCTGGCTTGAACCCTAGCGTGACCTCCCTCTCCCCTCGCTTCTCTCTGATGATCCTCCATGGTTCTGTGCTCAAGGCTGTCCAGGAAGTCGGGGCGCCGTTGTAACGTAGGCATCATCCCAAATGGCACTTTATTCCCTATATAGTGCAGTACTTTTGACCAGTGCCCAATGTGTATATAGTGTATAGTGCACTATATAGGGAATAGGGTGCCATTTTTGACTTAGCAGCCGCAGAGTCCAGGGCCTGTAATTCACAGCCTGCTAGATCGTCTGACACACAGTATTGATTTTTGTTCCCCCAATCTCCAGGAGAGAAGCAAAGAAAAGATTAAAAACACTGTCAGTTTGGAGTTGAATAAGAATGCTGCACAGGGGAGATACCTTGGAGAGCAGGGGGTCAGGGCTGAGGTATGTCTCCTTATGGGTTTCTTGGCCCCAGCTCCAGCCCCATGTCTTTAAATGTTGACTTTATTTAACTAGGCAAGTCAGTTAAGAAAAAAATATTATTTACAATTACAGCCTTCCAGGGAACAGTTTAGGAGCAGAACAACAGATTTTTACCTTGTCAGCTTGGGGATTCAATCCAGCAACCTTGCAGGTATTGTCCCAACACTCTACCCACGAAGCTACCTGCCACCCCAATTCTCTTCAGAGAGTTGGGCCCATAGAATTATGAATTAGGGTAATAGAATGGACATGAACCTTGTGATAGGATAAAAGTATCTATTTTGGTCAGGGAGTTAGTTGGTCAACCATGGTTTGCAGTGCTGTGATATGATATTGTGTAAACTAATGAATTTGAAGAGTTGATCTGCACTATATGTTTGTTAGCTAGCTAGCCTATTCCAACATTTCATTTAAACAATGCAGTCAATCCAAAGCCACACACTGGCTGAAATCAGTTGATGATAAGACTTAAATGCAACAAGTACTGATATTGTTTAATGTAATAACACTCACAATTGCTGATGTATCGTATGGTTTACTTCTATTTTCCTGCATAAGTACAATCAGGACTATGCCTCTACTGTCTTTAATTCCAATTAGACTAGTTTGTATTTCTCCCTGACCAATATGGCTGCCATTTTTATTTCATTCTGGAACTTTGAGGGTTTATTACATGCCCCGTCTAGTAATTGAATAGGATCTAAACTCAGCAAAAAAATAAACGTCCCTTTTACAGGACCCTGTCATTCAAAGATCAAATAACTTCACATATCTTCATTGTAAAGGGTTTAAACACTGTTTCCCATGCTTGTTCAATGAATCATAAACAATTAATGAACATGCACTGGAACTGTAGTTAAGACACTAACAGCTTACAGACGGTAGGCAGTTAAGGTCACAGTTATGACAACTTAGGACACTAAAGAGGCCTTTCTACTGACTCTGAAAAACACCAAAAGAAAGATGCCCAGTGTCCCTGCTCATCTGCTTGAATGTGCCTGAGGCATACTGCAAGGAGGCATGAGGACTGCAGATGTGGCAGGGCAATACATTGCAATGTCCATACTGTGAGATGCCTAAGACAGCGCTACAGGGAGACAGGACGGACAGCTGATTGTCCTCGGAGTGGCAGACCACATGTAACAACACCTGCACAGGATTGGTACATTCGAACATCACACCTGGGGGACAGGTACAGGATGACAACAACAACTGCCCGAGTTACACCAGGAATGCATAATCCTTCCATCAGTGCTCGGCTAAGGCTAAGAGGCTAAGAGAGGCTGGACTGAGGGCTTGTAGGCCTGTTGTAAGGCAGGTCCTCACCAGACATCACCGGCAACAACGTCGCTTAAGGGCACAAACCCATTGTCACTGGACGAGACAGGACTGGCAAATAGTGCTCTTCTCTGATGAGTCGCGGTTTTGTCTCACCAGGGGTGATAGTCGGATTTGCATTTATCATCGAAGGAATGAGTGTTACACCGAGGCCTCACCGAGGTACTCTGGTGGAAGATCGATTTGGAGGTGGAGGGTCTGTTATTGTCTGGGGCAGTGTGTCACAGCATCATCAGACTGAGCTTGTTGTCATTGCAGGCAAGCTCAATGCTGTGCGTTACAGGAAAGACATCCTCCTCCCTCATGTGGTACCCTTCCTGCAGGCTCATCCTGCCATGACTCTCCAGCATGACAATGCAACCAGCCATACTGCTCGTTCTGTGTGTGATTTCCTGCAAGACAGGAATGTCAGTGTTCTGCCATGGCAATGAGCCCGGATCTCAATCCCATTGAGCACGTCTGGGACCTGTTGGATCTAAGGGTGAGGGCTAGGGCCATTCCCCCCAGAAATGTCCGGGAACTTGTAGGTGCCTTGGTTGAAGAGTGGGGTAACATCTCACAGTAAGAATTGGCAAATCTGGTGCAGTCCACGAGGAGGAGATGCACTGCAGTACTTAATGCAGCTGGTGGCCACACCAGATACTGACTGTTACTTTTGATTTTGACCCCCCGTTTGTTCAGGGACACATTATACCATTTCTGTTTGTCACATGTCTGTTGAACTTGTTCGGTTTATGTCTCAGTTGTTGATTCTTGTTATGTTCATACAAATATTTACACATGTTAAGTTTACTGAAAATAAACGCAGTTGACATTCAGAGGACGTTTCTTTTTCTGCTGAGTGTGGAACAGCAATTGAAAAATATTTGGTTCTACTACCTGATATCTTTTTCAAAAATGCGTCAGAAAGGATTACCTACACATACTGACCAGCTCATGTTATATACAGAAGCATGCTACATGGCAGACCAATCCGCACTCATCTCTCGGGCATGTCCAGCCCATTCATTATCTCAGCCAATCATGGCTAGCTGGAAGGTTCCTGTCTTTTCCATGGCTAAACCAACTCGGCTCATAATTTAACAATTGTATTTGTTTTTACATATCCATACAAATTTGTTTTTAAGGCACATTAAAGGTCACGTGTTCCAGAAGGCAGTTATTCCCAAAAACGCATTTGATAAAATAAAAAAAAGTTTACGTTCAAATGGCTCTCCTGTGAAGTAGTGACGTGCGACAGTACTTTACAGTACTTTCCTGAAACTAGTCACATATGTTATAACATTAACTTCAAATAAGAGCAGAGGATCACATGTGAAATTCACATGTTTTTTCTGTAAGGGAGGACATCTATGGTGAAATGCCGTCATAAATTCAACACACCAATTTTCTGGTTGTTGTTGTTTGAATTTTTTGTATATTACCTGCTGTTTATTGTGTTGTCTGGTAGGTCAGATTTCCAATGTATTCATTGCACATGGCAAAATAAACTTGAAACAAATAAACCTTTAAACAAATAAACGTAGACCTTTCTGTAGCTTCCTCAAACAAAATACATGCTTCAAAGGAAATTCTAGTTGGTGCGCACCATGAATTTCAAACTTACGTATTGTACTTTTCTAATAATGTATATGATTTATGAGATTTATCAAAATATTTCCACACTTCTAAATGCTTATAATAAAGCACAATAAAGCACATAGCACAACTTAAGGAACATTATCTTGAACTATAATTTCACTCCCTTTGAATCAGGTTTACAAAGACAATGTGTGATCCAACCAATTTATTTACACCATCAAACAACACAAGATAGACAGACAGCACAAAGCACAAGGTGTTCCTCCTTGCTTGTAAGGCCTTAAATATTTAAAGAGCAAACATGTGTTTGGGCAAGGGTGCTGCAAAGCATGTCAGATAAACTTCTAAGACTACAGATCTACTCTGTCTATGTGAGCATAACAAACAACATCCCAAAGGAAAGACGGCACTTTATCAAACTTAAGCCAATAAATAATAGAACAAACAAGTTGAACATATGTACCTTGCGTGTCAACATCTAAGGGAAAACTGTTGCACACTAATTTGAAACCTTGTATTACATCCTAAGAACTATAGCATTTGTGTCTGTCATTGTGTCAGTCAAAAGTAGAGCGAAAACAACGTGAACTTTTTAAACCAAGGCCTGGCTTTATTTCCATTACTTGGGATCAATCCCTGCAAAAAGAGATCTACTGCATTAGATAGACAGAAAGACTCTTTTTTCAGACTCTCTTTTCAGACTCTTTACTCACTACTTTATTGGGGCACCTTTGGCAGTGATTAAATACTCGACTCTTCTTGGGTATGACGCTACAAGCTTGGCATACCTGTATTTGAGAAGCTTCTCCCATTCCCCTCTGCAGATCCTCTCAAGCTCTGTCAGGTTGGATGGGGAGTGTCGCTGCACAGCTATTTCCGAACGCACTGTATTTTTATGTGTTACAGCCTGAATTCCTGATGGAGTCTGCAAAAGACCTGAGACTGGGACGGAGATTTGTCTTCCAACAAGACATTGATCCAAAACATAAAGCAAAATCTACAATGGAATGGTTCAAAAATAAACACATCCATGTGTTAGAATGGCCAAGTCAAAGTCCAGACCTGAATCCAATCGAGAATCTGTGGAAAGAACTGAAAACTGCTGTTCACAAATGCTCTCCATCCAACCTCACTGAGGTCGAGCTGTTTTGCAAGGAGGAATGGGAAAAAACTTCAGTCTCTCAATGTGCAAAACTGATAGAGACATACCCCAAGCGACTTACAGCTGTAATCGCAGCGAAAGGTGGCGCTACAAAGTATTAACTTAAGGGGGCTGAATAATTTTGCACGCCCAATTTTTCAGTTTTTGATTTGTTAAAAAAGTTTGAAATATCCAATAAATGTCGTTCCACTTCATGATTGTGTCCCACTTGTTGTTGATTCTTCACAAAATAATACAGTTTTATATCTTTATGTTTGAAGCCTGAAATGTGGCAAAAGGTCGCAAAGTTCAAGGGGGCTGAATACTTTCGCAAGGCACTGTATGTACAATCCAGGTGTGGAAAGCTCTTAGAGACTTACCCAGAAAGACTCACAGCTGTAAACACTGCCAAATGTTATTCTGACATATATTGATTCAGTGTTGAGATTACCTGTGTAAATAAGATATTTCTGCATTTCATTTTCAATATATTTGCATAAATGTCAAAAAGCATGTTTTCACTTTGTCGTTATGGAGTATCGTGTGTAGATGGCAGATAAAATAAATGTTTTAATCCATTTTGAATTCTGCCTGTAATAACAAAATGTGAAATTAGTCAAGGGGTATGAATACTTTCTGAAAGCACTGTACATAGATAGATACTGTAGATATCTTGTGAGAAGTGATTAGACACGGCTGGTCCATGAGGAGACATTTAGGAGAGACAGCAAGTGACAGTACGCTGTTTGTGATCTCTACAGAGGGAGGGTGGGTGGCAGGGAGGGAGGGAGGATAACTGAGAAGGAAAGGAGAGCAGGAGAAATGTGCCATCCCTAATGCCTCATGGCAAATCATGTTCAGCTGATAAGACAATATTTCATGTGGGGTCAGGGCCAATAAGAGCCCTTTTCAACACCATAGAGATGAATAGAGCTTGACTGTCCTATGTGATCAAGATGCAGACAGCAAACAACCAGCGCTGTGGGTGTGACCCAAATGGCACCCTATTCCCTATATAGTGCACTACTTCTTGACCAGAGCCATATGGGCCCTGGTCAGAAGTAGTGCACCATAAAGGGAATAGGGTGCAATTTGGGATGCAGTTGTGATTCTAACATGGGTGGGCAGGAGCACTGACAATCTCACTCACTCATAATAATGCTAACTGTTATGTAGCCTGGAATAATAAAACCTTTAAAAGTGATTGAGAGGTGAAAGCAGTGTGAGATCATTAATCGGGACATCTCAGTGTGTGTGTGTGTGTGTGTGTGTGTGTGTGTGTGTGTGTGTGTGTGTGTGTGTGTGTGTGTGTGTGTGTGTGTGTGTGTGTGTGTGAGAGAGAGAGAGAGAGAGAGAGCATGCGTGCGTGTGTGCATGCATGCGTGTGTGTGTTCACTATAGTGTGTTGAGCGATTGACAAGAATAAGTCTGACAAAACAGATGCTTGTTTTATATTGTCAGCTGTAAATGAAGGGTTAGAGGGTGATAAAAGATTGGCAATACGGTCCATTTAACAGTGTAGCTAAAATGCCAACCATAGCCCCTAGCACTACAAAATAACTATTGCACAGTTAGCAATGGACAATTGTAAAATTGTCAGATAGATAAACATGTGAAACAAACAAAAATAAAAAAATACTAAACATGTCCCCGATAGATACGAGACATATTAGTGTTGTGGTCCTTGCTGTTTTTCAATATACACACACACACACACACACACACACACACACACACACACACACACACACACACACACACACATATTTTTAAGTGGGGGAACATGCACAATTGGTGGCTGACTAAATACTTTTTTGCGCCACTGTAACACGTCTCTGGATTACATCTTCAAACGAAGGGCAACTATGGCATTCATGACATAGATGGAGGTCCATCCATGTATATGGGTAAGATAGTCTAACTAGCTACATTTTCAGATATTATACGTTTCAAATTTGGTCATAAAGTCATTTTCATTTCAAGTTAAAGCGTACTGCTAGCTAATGTTAGCTGGCTGGCTCGCAAGTTAACGTTACATGTATGATCTGTGTAGTAATATTATTTGTATCTCAGAGCCATTTGCATTACTAGTTATATCCTAATGATAGCTAGCTAGCTAACATTGAACCTGGTTGGTTAGCTACCTGCAGATTCATGTAGGGTGGTAACGTTATGAGGTGTCATTATGGTTCATTGTTTAGCTAGCTACATGTCTAAACAAAAGACTCCACTATGCAAGTAACCATTTCACTACACCTTCTGTGTCCTGTGCATGTGACATATACAATTTTATTTTATTTGATATAGTATGTAATTACCAGAGATGGTAAAGTCAGACTAGGATTTGACTTTAAGCCAACGAGAAAGTGTACAAGTTTGAAAATTATTCTGTAGAATGCCCTGCTTTTATTTCATCACTCTCACAACCCTAAGTTATTTTCTGTAATTGGCTCACCATTAACTTATAAATAATGATCTTGCTGGGAGTTTATTTTCCTATAATAATGAAGACAAATGAGCTAAAGTGAAGCCATTCTCAGCTACATGATATGGTCATTATTTGAACTGGCTAGCCAGTTCAACTGAACTGGTAATTATTTTGCCACTATGGCCTAATCTCCCTAATCTTACTACATTTGCACACACTGTATATAGATTTTTCTATTGTGTTATTGACTGTACGTTTGTTTATCCCATGTGTAACTCTGTGTTGTTTGTGTCGCACTGCTTTGCTTCATCTTGGCCAGGTCGCAGTTGTAAAAGAGAACTTGTTCTCAACTGGTCTACCTGGTTAAATAAAGATGAAAAAACAACAACATTTAAACGGATGCATTTATTGGTGTTAATACCCCACAATAGAATGTTCCTGATGTCACTCCGACAACTGTCGATAGAAATATTATAAACCAGACTTTAGTCTTGAAATCTTTGGTTGTTTAGTACATGGCCTCACATGTGAATCCTTAAAGAGATGGGTGGGGCTAAGGCTGAAGAGGGTGTGAACGATGCTGAATAGGTGTAGACATGGAAGATCTCTCCAGTAGGTGTACCAAAACATTCAAGGGCCTTTTTCTCAAAAGTGAGGTAACAAGTTGATCAACTTTCAAAGCAGAATTATTTTCCCATTGTTCTTCAACTGGAGTGTATGATATACTATTTTCTAGCCCTGAGTCTCTACCTTTATCCAATGTAAAAAACACCATTTCAAATTTTGCTACATGAGACCGAAACGAACCGGTCAGCCACATATAACAACATGTAAAAGCAACATGAAACGACACGTGAAAACATTTGAGCACATGTAAAAACAGGTTCTGTGCTTAGTTCTATTCCATTTATTTTTTCCTAAAAATCTCCCTAGTCCTTGCCGATGACAAGCATACCCTTAACATGATGACTGAAAATATGTAAAGTGGTATTCATTAATGTGTTGTGTTGGACTTGCCCCAAATATAACGCTTTGTATTCAGGACATTAAGTTGATTTCTTTGTCACATTAGTGCCTTATTGCAAACAGGATGCATGTTTTGGAATATTTTTAATTCTGTAAAGGCTTCCTTCGTTTCACTCTGTCATTCAGGTTAGTGTTCTCCCATCCTCTCCTGTAACTGTTTTAAAATCACCTTTGGCCTCCTTGTATGTGTGGGGTACAGAGATAAGTTAGTCCTTCAAAAATTATGTTAAACACTATTATTTTGTACAGAGTGAGTCCATGCAACTTATTATGTGAGTTGTTAAGCTGATTTCTACTCCTGAACTTATTTAGGCTTGACATTATGGGGTATTGTGTGTAGGCCAGTGACACAAAATCTCAATTGAATGAATTTTAAATTCAGGCTGTAACACAACAAAATGTAGAAACAGTCAAGGGGTGTGAACACTTTCTGAAGGAACTGTGTTATTCTGTTTTATTGTTACTCCTGAATCACTATGATAAGTATAATATTTTATCTTGGGTTTATTTCTAACAAAGCTGAGATTTACTTTGGAGTCCAAAGTGTAGGAATACATGTGAAATCAGTTATTATCACAGGCATGGCGGCATTTCAGGAAGATCAGAATGCCATGAACCAGGAGGTTGTGAGTTCAAACTCCAGATGAGGATGTGTTGAATAATAATTACTGTATAAATAAACATACACAATGTAGTCATGTATGTCAAACTATTTTGTGACATTCCAGAGACATCCTAACAACTTACCTAGTTTGCAAGTTAATACCTGTGGAAAATATTCTAATATCATTTGAATCCACATGTGAAAGGTGATGTGATTGCATGTGAAAATCCAAATGTGAAATATCATCACATGTGAAGTGTTCAAGAACCACATGATTTCACATGTGGAAGGTTATGTGATCACATGAAAATCTGTGTGAAACTTCATGTGAAATTTGATCACATGTGAAGTGAACCAAAAACATGTGGTGCAAAACATGTGGAAATGTCACATGTAAAGTCATGTGATTTTCCACATATCAGAAACACATGCATATACTGTAGGTGAATGTTCACTAGAGTACAATAGTTGATTTAGGATTTAATTCCATGTAATACCACCTACATACTGTGCATGTTAATATCTTATCTGATGTTAAAATGTACTTTATTAAAATAAGCTTGCTTCAGGGAAAATGGGACAGCTTCAAGTTGCGCACACACGCACACACTCACGCTCACACACAGCAGCAGCCTGCCCATCCATCTCCTGACAGTAGATCCTGCTCTGCTCATTCTCACAACATTGGAAGGTGCAGTGCCCAGTTGATAATCACCGCGATAATTGCCTCGAAACAGAAACTAAACAGTACAGAAACTAATTTCACACGTGCGCTATTGTTCAAAAGTTTGGGGTCACTTAGAAATGTCCTTGTTTTTGAAAGAAAGGGAATTTTTTTGTCCATTAAAATAACATCAAATTGATCAGAAATACAGTGTCGACATTGTTAAGTTTTATTGCTTCTTTAATCAGAATAACAGTTTTCAGCTGTGCTAACATAATTGCAAAAGTGATTTCTAATGATCAATTATCCTTTTAAAATTATGAACTTGGATTAGCTGACACAACGTGCCATTGGAACACAGGAGTGATGGTTGCTGTTAATGGGCCTCTGTCGCCTATGTAGATATTCCATAAAAAAATCATGCGTTTCCAGCTCAATAGTTTTTTACAACATTAACAATGTCCACACTGTATTTCTGATCAATTTGATGCTATTTTAATGGTCAAATGTTTTGCTTTTCTTTCAAAAACAAGGACATTTCTAAGTGACCCCAAACTTTTGAACGGTAGCGTATATTGTAACCACAAGTTACATAAATGAAGTAAAGTATGATGAAAGAGAAAGGGTGAGAATGGGTTGATGAGTTGATGAGTGAGGGGAAGCACACAATGCATTACTATGTAATCATCGATTATGAATGAAGAACAGGGCAGGCCATTCTATTGTAGTGATATATTCTAATTATAATGTCAAAATGGTATGTACCCTATATCAGCCCACCAAATCAGTCTACAAGATGCTACAAGATCTGAATGAAAATGGCTCAGATGGTGGGGAAGAAATGAATCATGACATCGCTGATGTTTATTCTTGTGATTCTGAGCCTCAGCCTGAACCTACACCTCTGGGGCCACGGTCATTGGCGAACAAGTAGCTTGCAAATAAAACAAGTCTGGAAGGCACCATGAACAAAGTGAGTTGGGAGCTCCCTCCGCGCAATATAAGGCACTTGCACAGCCATTGTATTGAGGAATGACAAGACAAAAACCGGATACTATTACGCACTACAATCAAACAAAGGTATGTCAAAGTAAAGCTCGTAAAGTGTATGAGCATCTACAGTGATTCAGACTGGACACACTTCACCCTCCCCCCTCATCATGCCTTTACTCCTGCCTCAGAGGGGTGATAATGAGGGGCCAAAATGTATAGGATAGAATCCTTTTAAATCCTGAGGAATCTCATTTTCTTGATCATTTCTACATGATAGTATGTAAACGACAGAGGGCTAATCCTGCTTGCTATATTTCTATATTTCTATGTTCCCATCTTTCCTTGTCTCTTTCTACCCCTTTTTTGTGCTCTTTACAGTGCATTCAGGAAAGTACTGAGACCCCTTAAATAAATAAATAAATCCTCATCAATCTAAATCAAATCAAATGTATTTATATAGCCCTTCGTACATCAGCTGATATCTCAAAGTGCTGTACAGAAACCCAGCCTAAAACCCCAAACAGCAAGCAATGCAGGTGTAGAAGCACGGTGGTTAGGAACTCCCTAGAAAGGCCAAAACCTAGGAAGAAACCAAGAGAGGAACCAGGCTATGTGGGGTGGCCAGTCCTCTTCTGGCTGTGCCGGGTAGAGATTATAACAGAACATGGCCAAGATGTTCAAATGTTCATAAATGACCAGCATGGTCGAATAATAATAAGGCAGAACAGTTGAAACTGGAGTAGCAGCACGGCCAGGTGGACTGGGGACAGCAAGGAGTCATCATGTCAGGTAGTCCTGGGGCATGGTCCTAGGGCTCAGGTCCTCCGAGAGAGAGACAGAAAGAGAACTAGAGAGAGCATATGTGGGGTGGCCAGTCCTCTTCCGGCTGTGCCAGGTGGAGATTATAACAGAACATGGCCAAGATGTTCAAATGTTCATAAATGACCAGCATGGTCGAATAATAATAAGGCAGAACAGTTGAAACTGGAGCAGCAGCACGGCCAGGTGGCACCATACCCCAAAATGACAAAGCAAAAATAGGTTTTTAGAACTCTTTGCACATTTATTAAAAATGAAAAAAACTTCAAATTGAACTCAGGTGCATCCTGTTTGCATTGATCATCCTTGAGATGTTTCTACAACTTGATTAGAGTCCACATGTGGTAAATTCAATTGATTAGACTTCATTTGGAAAGGCATTCACCTGTCAATATAAGGTCCCACAGTTTACAGTGCATGTCAGAGCAAAAGCCAAGCCATGAGGTCAAAGAAATTGTCCATAGAGCTCCGAGAAAGGATTGTGTCGAGGCACAGATCTGGGGAAGGGTACCAAAACATTTCTGCAGCATTGAAGGTACACAAGAACACAGTGCCCTCCATCATTCTTAAATGGAAGAAGATTGGAACCACCAAGACTCTTACTAGAGCTGGCCACACGACCAAACTAAGCAATCGAGGAAGAAGGGTCTTGGTCAGGGAGGTGACCAAGAACCCAATGGTCACTCTGACAGAGCTCCAGAGTTCCTCTGTGGAGATGGGAGAACCTTCCAGAAGGACAACCATCTTTATGGTAGAGTGGCCAGACGAAAGCCACTCCTCAGTAAAAGGCACATGACAGCCCGCTTGGAGTTTGCCAAATGCCATCTAAAGGACTCTCGGACCATGAGAAACAAGATTCTCTTGTTTGATGAAACCAAGACTGAACTCTTTGGCCTGAATACCAAGTGTCACATCTGGAGGAAATCGGGAGGAAATCATCATGCTGTGGGGATCTTTTTCAGAGTCATGGACTGGGAGACTGGTTAGGATCGAGGGATGGATGAACGGAGAAAAGTACAGAGAGATCCTTGATGAAAACCTGTTCCAGTGCTCAGGACCTCAGACTGGGGTGAAGGTTCACCTTCACACAGGACAACGACCCTAAGCACACAGCCAGGATAACGCAGGAGTGGCTTCTGGACAAGTCTCTGAATGTTATTGAGCGGCCCAGCCAAAGCCCAGACTTGAATCCTATCTAACATCTCTGTATAGACCTCAAAATAGCTGTGCATTGACCCTCCCATCCAACCTGACAGAGCTTGAGAGGATCTGCAGAGGAGAATGTGAGACACTCCCCAAATACCTATGTGGCTTTTAGAATTGTTTGTTTCGATATCTATGTTTTTGCATGTACATTGATTGATTCATTAATCTTATGCTACTCAAATATAAATAACATACAATTTTTCTAAAATATTCGAATCTGTTACTTGGACATTTTGCACACGTTACTGAAATGGTTGTTCCAGTTAACATGGTTACGGTAGTCTCATACTCCATCATAGAATGAGTAGATGTTGGCTAAGCCCACTGTTGGGATTCCAATAGGAAATGCACATCATTTTGCAAGCAAGCAGAATGTGCCATTTAAATCATGAGATTAAAACTGTATTGGGATCAAATAAAACTTAAAAAAATACGAATTTATTTATTAAGTATTGTTGTAAAGAACATAATATAATGACAACATTTTCCCAAGCATGTCTCTGTCAGTAGAAAACACAGTAATGGCTGGTACTGGTAACTCAGACATTTACTTGAAAAGGACCCTGGGAAATATGCAAAGAAGGCTTAAAACCCTACAGCAGGGCTGTACAATGCCAGTCCTGAAGAACCATCCCACAAATGGTTCCCCTATGACATCGCTCTCAATAACCTTATTTGCTTCCAACTTGCACATTTATTTTCAATCTGTCCTTCAACACATTCTAATGAAACAGTGTACATGTATTGACATGTTTTTTATTAGCTGTCTGCGGTGGGTAAGAGTTTGTTTGGAGAATGTCTATCGATCCATTGCTAAACACTTGACTTTTAATCAATCCATTTTTATTTCATACAATGCCGTTTAGCATTTTAGATACAATAGATCATGTTAGAATCTGATATGAGATCTGAGTGGTGATTATATTGATGTCGAGGTATATGACAATGTGATGCAACACATTTGACAGGGTATTAATGTATATTCATTTTCTTATAAGCACTCATTACCGGGGCGCCAAGTCTAGGTCCAAAAGACTTCTAAACAGCTTCTACTCTGAAGCCATAAGACTCCTGAACATCTAATCAAATGGCTACCCAGACTGTTTGCATTGCCCCCTTCTACGCTGCTGCTACTCTCTGTTGTTATAATCTATGCGTAGTCACTTTAATAACTCTACCTACATGTACATATTACCTCGACTAACCGATGCCCCCGCACATTGACTCTGTACCGGTACCCCCCTGTACCGGTACAGAGTACCCCACCCTACCCCCCTGTACCGGTACAGAGTACCCCCCTGTGTACCCCCCTATATAGTATCTCTGTTGTTATTTTACTGCTGCTGTTTAATTACTTGTTACTTTTATTTCTTATTCATATTTTTTTTTCAACTGCATTTTTGGTTAGGGGCTCGTAAGTACAGTGGGGCAAAAAAGTATTTAGTCAGCCACCAATTGTGCAAGTTCTCCCACTTAAAAAGATGAGAGAGGCCTGTAATTTTCATCATAGGTACACTTCAACTATGACAGACAAAATGAGAAAAAAAACATCCACAAAATCACATTGTAGGATTTTTTATGAATTTATTTGCAAATTATGGTGGAAATTAAGTATTTGGTCACCTACAAACAAGCAAGATTTCTGGCTCTCACAGACCTGTAACTTCTTCTTTAAAAGGCTCCTCTGTCCTCCACTCGTTACCTGTATTGATGGCACCTGTTTGAACTTGTTATCAGTATAAAAGACACCTGTCCACAACCTCAAACAGTCACACTCCAAACTCCACTATGGCCAAGAACAAAGAGCTGTCAAAGGACACCAGAAACAAAATTGTAGAACTGCACCAGGTTGGGAAGACTGAATCTGCAATAGGTAAACAGCTTGGTTTGAAGAAATCAACTGTGGGAGCAATTGTTAGGAAATGGAAGACATACCAGACCACTGATAATCTCCCTCGATCTGGGGCTCCACGCAAGATCTCACCCCGTGGGGTCAAAATGATCACAAGAACGGTGAGCAAAAATCCCAGAACCACACGGGGGACCTAGTAAATTATCTGCAGAGAGCTGGGACCAAAGTAACAAAGCCTACCATTAGTAACACACTACGCCACCAGGGACTCAAATCCTGCAGTGCCAGACGTGTCCCCCTGCTTAAGCCAGTACATGTCCAGGCCCGTCTGAAGTTTGCTAGAGTGCATTTGGATGATCCAGAAGAAGATTGGGAGAATGTCATATGGTCAGATGAAACCAAAATATAACTTTTTGGTAAAAAATCAACTTGGAGGACAAAGAATGCTGAGTTGCATCCAAAGAACACCATACCTACTGTGAAGCATGGGGGTGGAAACATCATGCTTTGGGGCTGTTTTTCTGCAAAGGGACCAGGATGACTGATTCGTGTAAAGGAAAGAATGAATGGGGCCATGTATCGTGACATTTTGAGTGAAAACCTCCTTCCATCAGCAAGGGCATTGAAGATGAAACATTGGCTTGGTCTTTCAGCATGACAATGATCCCAAACACACCGCCCGGGCAACGAAGGAGTGGCTTCGTAAGTAGCATTTCAAGGTCCTGGAGTGGCCTAGCCAATCTCCAGATCTCACCCCATAGAAAATCTTTGGAGGGAGTTGAAAGTCTGTGTTTCCCAACAACAGCCCCAAAACATCACTGCTCGAGAGGAGATCTGCATGGAGGAATGGGCCAAAATACCAGCTACAGTGTGTGAAAACCTTCTGAAGACTTACAGAAATCGTTTGACCTCTGTCATTGCCAACAAAGGGTATATAACAAAGTATTGAGATAAACTTTTGTTATTGACCAAATACTTATTTTCCACCATAATTTGCAAATAAATTCATAAAATATCGTACAATGTGATTTTCTGGAATTTTTTTCTCATTTTGTCTGTCATAGTTGAAGTGTACCAATGATGAAAATTACAGGCCTCTCTCATCTTTTTAAGTGGGAGAACTTGCACAATTGGTGGCTGACTAAATACTTTTTTTGCCCCACTGTAAGCATTTCACTGTAAGGCTTATTCGGCGCATGTGACTAATACAATTTGATTTGATTATATAAATATGTAATACAGCTTATATCTGCCACTGTGTATTGTACATTTTTATTGTGGTAATCTTAGTAGTCGTAGAATCATAGCTGCAGTCATTACAATTTTAACCATTTTTTTTTAGTATAGCACTAAATTGCTGATTCTGTTTATGCAAGCCCATTTTCAAATGTGTAGGCCACACACACCCACACACACACACACACACACACACACACACACACACACACACACACACACACACACACACACACACACACACAAACACAAACGCACGGGCCTCTACAGCACATCACAAACACACAGCTGAAGCCCAGGTGGATTGGGGAACAAGCTGTTTACACCAGCATCCTTCCCCTCCTCCTCCCCTCCCTCCCCCTCCTCCTCCACTCCCTCCCCCTACCCCAGTCAGCAGAGCTGTCAGACAGGCAGCGCTTATAACGAAGGAGAAAATATTTTATTCAGATTTATTAATTTGAAAATAAAGCATGCCTGTCGACGGAGGGACACTTCTTCTCAATCTGTCATCGTGGAGCCACTCGGCACTGACACCGGGATTCATTTGTCTTGTCGGCTCTGACAGTCGGATTCTCCCGTCGGTCCGAGGAGAGGGATCGCCCAGGGATTGTGCGAGCCGGATAAAACACATTCCGACAAGGAACAGCCTCTTCATTAATGCAAATGAGACCAGAAAAATGCTGGCTACTCCAGCTCCTGCAACAGCTACTTGGCTGCACCCTCCTGGATCCGTCTCTGTTATTTTGGGTGGGTATGGAGAGTGGCTCTGGGTATGCAAGGGCCTAGAGCTGTGACACTCAAACACTCTGCAGCTGTGACACTCAAACACAGACATGGATATCAGGACAAGCTTCTGCATCTCTTACTTCACTTTTACTAGTCCTTTCCAGGTAGGCTAGTGTTGTTTGCGTATTGAGGAAAATATGACACGCGAAACCTCTGTTCTTTCTTGAGATTTAAAAAAAGAATATTAGAAAAAAATCACAGAGACATGCCAACTCCACAATATAACACCTAAGAGTGTGCACACATTTTCTCATGTCTCCCCATTCTCCCTAACTGAATAATACAGACCCATTTCAATTGACTGTTTCCTCTTGATCCTTGTTTACACTGTGATTGAATATCATATATTGTGTAACATGTCAAGGGTTTTCATGTTGCTGTGACTGTGTCTCCATTTTAACCAAAGGGCAGGGGACTCAGAGGCTGTGGTTGCGTGGTGCCTCGCTGTAAAGGGCTGGATGAGCAGAGAGCAGGACGAGTTGTATTTTATTTTGCCGAGAGTCCTTTGACATTTATCTCTCTCCACCTGCTCTATGACGCTGATTCCAAGTGACAGGCTCTCCTTTCTCACCCTCTCTGTCTTTCTCTCCATCCTCTCTGTCTCTCTGTTCTGCTGTCTCTCTTCCTCTCTGTTTCTCTCCATCCATCCTCTCTCTCGCCCTCTCTTACTGTCTTTCTCTCTATCATCTCTGTCTTTCATTCTCTCGCTCTCCATCCTCTGCTTGTCCTCCCTGTCTTCAGTATCTCTCATTGCCCCTCTTCTGCATCACTTGTTCTCTACCCCCCACCCCCCATGGCTCAGGTAGTTTGTACCTCTCAACCCCCTCATGCCCCCTTCACTCCAACTAGCCACTCAAATCACAATAACATAAATATAACCCAGTGGGGATGTGGGAGGATAGTTAAAATTAAATAGCTGTCAATCAAATATCATGTGACAGGAGAAAGAGAAAGTCTGCATCCCGAACGACATTCTATTCCCTATGTAGTGCACTACTTTGGGTCAGAAGTAGTGCACTTTATAGGGAATAGGGTGACATTTAGGACGAAGACTCAGAGAAAGTTGGGGATGGTCATGGCGAAGACATGCGTGATGGGATTGCTTGCTCCTCTCCATTCCTAAGGTTTAAAGTGGGATAGCTTTTCCAATCCTTCAATTATCTAAATGGAGGAGATGGGGATAGAGCAGGCCTTGCCACTGTAGCTATCCTATAATCCTCAGATTGGTTAATTGGTTATCTGCTCAAACAAGGAGCTGAGTCCCGAATGGCACCCTATTCCCTATATAGCGCACTACTTTAGACCAGAGAGCTTGGTCAAAAGTAGTGCACTACATATGGAATAGGGTGCCATTTGGTAGCAGCAGTATTTCACTCAGAGGCTTCTCCTTGTCAATAACACAGACAGGAGGAGAGTGCAGGGGGCCTCTCAACACAATCTCTCTGTATCTCTGGGTGACCTGTATGTACAGTCGGTATCATAAGTATTCACCACAATCTGATTTGTTTTTACCTGTTGTTGCATTAAAAAGTGGGATTGAAATAGATTTAAAGGTTATGTTTTTTTTGTCATTGATCTACACAAAATACTCCATAATGTCAGAGTGAAAATAAAATTCTACACATTTTGTCACGTTCTGACCCTAATTTCCTTTGTTTTGTATGTATTTAGTATGGTCAGGGCGTGAGTTGGTGTGGGCAGTCTATGTTTGTTTTTCTATGATTTTGGGATTTCTATGTTTCGGCCTTGTATGGTTCTCAAACAGAGACAGGTGTCATTAGTTGTCTCTGATTGAGAATCATACTTAGGTAGCCTGAGTTTCACTGTTTGTTTGTGGGTGATTGTCTATGTTAGTTGCTTGTGTCAGCACAGTTCTCATTATAGCGTCACATTCGTTTATTGTTTTGTATAGTTTGTATTCTGTTTTCAGTGCTTTCTTTAATTAATAAATCATCATGAACACATACCACGCTGCATTTTGGTCCGCTCCTTACGACGATCGTGACACATTTCTACACACTAATACAAATGCAGTAACTCAAATATAGTTGTTGCATAAGTATTCAACCATTTTGTTTAGGCAAGGAGTAAAATGTGGCTTAACAAATCACATAATAAATTAGATGTAAAAGGGGTGACAATAATAGGTTTGAGATTTTTTTTTTTATAACTACCTCTTCCTTTGTCCCCCATACATACACCATCTGTAAGGTCCCTGAAGACCAGGGAGCTTTTCGAAAGTCTAATAAAGACAAGCAGTGATTGATAGATGGGTAACAATAACATATCAGACATTCATTGAATATCTCTTTAAGCACGGTCATGTTAATTATGCTGCAGATGCTGTATAAATTGAGGTTTTACGGTAATAAAAATCATTGACAATATCATGTCTGCTGGGGTTATCTTTTCTACAATGATTCACAGTGGGTATGTACAGTAGGTATCATAAGTGTTCACCCCCTTGGATTTCTTCACATTTTACTGTTACCAAGTGGGATTAAAAGTTATTTAATTGTCATTTTATGTCGACGATCTACACACAGAATACTCCAATGTCAAAGTGGAAGACAATATATCTTGATTAGATAATTATTCACCCCTCTGAGTCAAAACACCTTTGGAAGCTATTACAGATGTGAGTCTTCTTGGGTCTCTACAAGCTTTGCACACCTGAATTGTGCAATATTTGCGTATTATTCTTTTCAAAATTCTTCAAGGTCTCTGAAAATGTGTCAGTGATCATAGCTCGACAGCAATGTTCAAGTCTTGCCAAAGAAATTCAAGCAGATTTAAGTCAAAACTGTAACTTGGGCACTCAAGAACATTCACTATGTTCTTGGTAAGCAACTCCAGTGTAGATTTGGCTTTGCAGGTTATTGTCCCTCTGAAAGGTGAATTCCTCTCCCAGTTTCTGATGTAAAGCAGACTGAAGCAGGTTTTCCTCTAGGATTTTGGCTGTGCTTAGCTCCATCCCATTTCTTTTTATCCTAAAAACTTCCCAGTCTTTGCCAATCATACCGAACACTGTGATGCAGCCACCACCATACTTCAACATAAGGAGGCAGTTACTCAGTGATGTGTTGTGTTGGATTTGCCCCAAACACGAGGCTTGTATATAGGTATATTTCTTTGCTGTCTTTTTTTTCAGTATTACTATAGTGCCTTGTTGTATACAGATGCATGTTTTGGCAAAATGTTATTCTGTATATTTGCATTCTTGTTTTTACTATGTCATTTATTGTGGAATCACCACAATTGTGTTTATCCTTCCTCAGTTTTCTCCCATCACAGCCCTTGAATTTAACATCACCAAATGGCCTTATGGTGACATCCTTAGGCAGTTTCATTCCTGTCCCGCAGCTCCGTTCAGAAGGATGACTGTATCTTTGATGTGTCTGGGTGTCCCGCAAGATGATCAGGGTGAAAGCGAAGGAGATCTACTCCACCGTGAGTGACAGTGGGGCCTCTGATTTTTCAGCAAACGCAGGCTGGCGTGACAAAATCCTCGAGCGCAATGGCTTTTCAGTATGATGACACACCACTGTTAGAAATAGACACTGGCACAAATTGAAGCCTGTTCCTAATTAGCGCCGGCTGTGTTCAGTGATCGAAGTAAATAAACGGCCGGCTATTAATTGAAGTTTTACGGTGTGTCAACATTTGGTTCAGATACCTTTTTCAATACAGCGGTCGTATGAACATCCTGTACATAATGTATCAACATGATTAAAACACCTGAAATTAAACATGTCTTCCAACGGGGTGTGATTCACTCTGTTTTCATTGTGATTTGAACGTAGCTACCTTGAAAAGTAATCTTAATAGCAAAGGCTTCAACACTTGACCCTCCCCATCAGTTCATTAACCTGACAATAAAATAAGTTCTCATGCTTCCAAAACGGCATCCAGTCTGCCCATTCAAAAACCATCTAACACCCCTCCTCCTCCTCACACATTCCCCGATTGGGCAAATGACTCCACCGGCCACTTACTTCATCAATTGCCTTCAATAATTTTAAAAGCCTTTTTTATGTTGTTGTTTTTCCTCTCGTATAGTAAATGGTGCCATAATTTAATATTTTTTAACGCATGTTAATGTGTTGTTTAACCTTCTAGCAACAATCAGGCGTCTCTAAAAGGTTAACCTTGAACGTGAGCCAGTGCAGGCAGCGGTACAATAATGCGTCAATCTTTGAAAAACATCTCTGTCTAATGGATTGGTGGTTGATTGCCCGGCCCCATCTCGAGGTAGATGCCGTATATATTGGATAGGCATTAAAACCAGCATTTCTCAATTTTCTCCCTGCCACCCCTCAGGGTCAATGGATCGCTGGGGAGACGAAAGGCTGAGTCAGCTGTACTGTTCTGTTGCCTCTTAATTTATCTCCGGGTTAGATTAGAGCTTCATTTAAGGCTCCACCACTCCACTACCACCACAGGCGGGAAATTAAGGGAGATTTTCTTTGAACTAAGAGACATTTTGCAAAGTTTGGGATGCATGCAAGCAGCGTTAACATGTGCATCAAATGGAGCTCAAATCGACATCTTATTTTATTAAAGGTCTTTCTACAGGGAAAGGGAAAGGGGGATACCTAGTCAGTTGTACAACTGAATGCATTCAACTGAAATGTGTTTTCCGCATTTAATCCAACCCCTTTGTGATATAGATTACTTTCTTTTTTGAAATATATATATATATGACTTTCAACCTTTGAGCGATGAGACAAGATAGTAGCTACTAAAACAATTGGATACCACAAAATTGGGGAGAAAAAGGTGTAAAATTAATATATATATATATATATATATATTAATTTTACACCTTTTTCTCCCCAATTTTGTGGTATCCAATTGTTTTAGTAGCTACTATCTTGTCTCATCGCTCAAAGGTTGAAAGTCATGCGTCCTCCAATACACAACCCAACCAAGCCGCACTGCTTCTTAACACAGCGCATCCAACCCGGAAGCCAGCCGCACCAATGTGTCGGAGGAAACACTGTGCACCTGCAACCTTGGTTAGCGCGCACTGCGCCCGGCCCGCCACAGGAGTCGCTGGTGCACGATGAGACAAGGATACCCCAACCCCTCCCTAACCCGGACAACGCACCTCCCGGTTGCGGCCTGTTACGACAGAGCCTGGGCGCGAACCCAGAGTCTCTGGTGGTAGATTACTTTCTATTGCTTAAGTTTAAAAAATTATAATCGCCACCATACAAAAAAAATATCCTTTGTGTCTATCAGCAACATGAATGCTATGTGTTGCTGGAAGCTACAGAATGTGAATGGACGCTATGTCACACACACTTTGTACATAACCTTCTCTGCAACTAGGGAAACACTATCAATACTTCAAATAAACAACGTCATGATGTATGTGACAGACAGCTTGTACAGACACCCTCAGACTTCAATGCCTAAATGAAAGAAAGTGAAGGCTCTCCCTGTGTATAACTGGTTTCTAATGGTACATAACAACATATACAGTATCTGACAGAGAATGTCTCTCAATGGTTAAGCTATTAGAAGTCACAAAAATGCAGCATTTCAGCTACATTAACAAGCTTTAACCACCAAGCCACAGCATCAATACTCCATCCCCAGGCTTCCTGGTGTGTTCCACTGCTCATTCACTCATACAGTTGTCTGTCTTCACCCTAGACTATTTACTGAGTCCCAAATGGCACCATAAAGTGCACTTTATACGGAATAGGGTGCCATTTGGGATGCAGATGGTGTGTAACAGGGGCCTCTAAGCTGTGAATGGTACATGTGAGATGCCTGTGATACACTACTGTGACAGTGGTTGAGCTGGTTGAGCAATGGGGCCTGTCGTGTTCTGGAGCCCCTGTCCAAGTACAGTTCCCTTTTGTTCCATGATGTATCGATCCTTTCAGACCTCCCTTCCCCAATGTACTCCACACTCTGGTTCTCTCTCTCTCTCGCTCATTCTCTCACTCCGCTCCAATACCAGCTTCTGTCGTGTCTCCCATTTCAGACCTCCCTTCCCCAATGTACTCCTCTCGTTCTCTCTCGTTCTCTCTCTTGTTCTCTCATTCCTTTCCAACCAGTTTTTAAATCCCTCCTTCATTTCCATTCACAGTTCACACCTCAGAAGCCTTCCCCACAAAACAGACCCCCCGTGGCATTAACTTCCTCAACGGGAGATCCCGCTTCCTTTGTTTTTATGCTCCACTATGTGACTGATGGGCTGTATGTCCCAAGACTCCTGGCAGTATGCAAGGGTTGTGGAACGGTGGGTCTTCTTGCTTTTATCAAAAGCAATTAATGCACAGAAACTATTACATAAAATGAAGGTGAATCTAGTTGTCCTGATCACTCATAGGCTACAGTTTTATATATTTGTTTTTTTGGGATGTGATATCGTTTGTCCAATATTAGTCTCTGGTGACAGACTGTTAGATTTGTTTCTGGGTTCCAATATTTGTCCGATATCTATAGTTCTATCTTGAACATACAGCAGTTGCAATAGCTGCAGGGATATAGATCTGTCTCCCCGATACTGACTGTAGATGACACTGTTCCTATTTCTTGTTATCATTGATGGATGAATTACTCCATTATTTGCTCATCGATTGATAGGTTCAGCCCCATCCCTGTCTTGTAAAAGAATGTACCATGTACCAATGTATATATATATATACATATATATATCTGTTACTGTCTCAGGGGAGGGTTAGGGGAGGGCAGACCTCAATGTGTTCACCTCACCATCTATTGTTTTGAGAAATAAGGACAGTATGTTATGTTTTTCCGTACACAACTCCAGACAAGAAAAGTCACAAGTCAGAAAGAAGATGACTTTGAGACTCAGCCGTCCGTCGTCTTAGTAAACATAGAAGCAGTGAATAGATGAGGCCTCATTCTCACACTGTGTCCCACGGAATCTCTCTCTCCTATCCCACGCCAATGGAGGGGCCGATCAGTCTGAAGAATTGTAAAGTGACTGTTCTGCGGTGCTTTTCTGATTAAATGTTCTTCCATACTTTGGGTGAGATCTCAATCCTTTTATTTCCTTTTTCCCCCTGACAATATCCTACATGGCTTTAGCCACAAGAATCAAAGACAAACACAAAAATGCAGGGAAGGGAAGTCCTAAAGCCATTCGGAGTGAGACAGAGATGTTGAGTTGACCTGAAGCCAAGAGTTGACCTGAAGCCAAGAGTAGAGGGGAAAGAGCAGCACTGTGTCTCAGCTACTATGCACCGGGCCAGGGTTTCCCAACTGGCGGTCTGTGGGTGGTTTTATTTGCCCCACGCATAATAGAGAGACAAGTGATCATATACGAATGTAAGCCAGGTTTAAAATTATTATGTTTTAGTCAAATATTATTATTACGATCAATTTGTAGTCTCCAAATGATTTGTAATTATGTTCTAGCCCCTCGACCATCTGCTTCAGAATCTAGTTGATGAGCCCTGCAATAGGCACTAGATGGGGACCTACACTACACTAGCTAGGGGAACTACACTAAACTAGCTAGTGGAACTACACTACACTAGCTTGGGGAATTACACTACACTAGCTAGTGGAACTACACTAGCTTGGGGAACTAAACTACACTAGCTAGGGGAACTACACTACACTAGCTAGGGGAACTAGGGCAACAGGTGTTTAGGGCATTGGGCTAGTAACCGAAAGGTTGCTGGTTCGAATGCCTGAGCTGACAAAGTGAAAAATCTGTCGATGTGCTCTTGAGCAGCCCTAATTTGCTCCAGGAGCACTGTACTACTATGGCTGACCCTGTAAAAAAAACACATTTCACTGCACCTATACGTTATATGTGACAATAAAATAATAAAACTTACACTGCACCACTGTCAGCTCTCATTTGCTTCAGCCATATCTGAACCTAACAAACAGGGGTGAGCACTGCACACACACACAATATGTGGCTGATAATGGTAGAGAGTGTGTTTGCTGTTGCATTGTGTTGTCTCCCTGGCGTGATTAACATTGAGGCTCTTTCATAGATGAGAAACGTGATATAAGGCATGTCATGAATTAATGTCTACTGAAATGCAGCGATAGTACTGTTTAAGTCCATCTTTTTCAAATGCTACCTGTCAGGTGTCTCTCTTCATGTTGTATCAGAGAGAACTGATACCACATTTGTATAATTTCATTACTTTTGTATAATTTCAGCCAGTAGTTTAAAAAGTGGTGGTCACGAGCATAAATGGGTCCCTGTTTTTTTGTGTTTGAATTTCTTGTGCTTACTAACCCGAAGTGCATTTTTTAAGTAGTCATGAGAGTGATACACTATAGGTAATGGTACAAGTCAAATAAATCTACAGAATGCGAATGAATTTAATAGTCTTTGGATTACACTTTCTACGTAGAAAATACATTTTGTTATGTTCTTCTAAACACAACCTAGAGATAAAAAGTCATCTCTCTTGCAAAAGAGATGTAAAAAAAATGTTACGTTATCGACAGAAGAAGCAACGCAAAGCCACCCTAGTTCTATATGTATGTGTGAGGGGCTAGGGCTGCTGCTCCCCCCATAGTGTTATATTTGACAGGACTGTTAGAAGCTGCTGCCGTCGTAATTTATAATAACTGGGATTATATTACAGAGAGTCATATTAGCCAGGGCAATATTGTCTCATATGAAATGAACAAATACATTGCAAAGACAATCCTTATTATACAACTGATCACTGCTGCAGTTAATGTCGCCATTTTGGTTTATTAGCATTTAAAAAAAATTGTATTTCAATTGGTTTGTGCATGAATGATCACGTGTTCTTCCTTATGGTTTCGGGAGTGTGGTTTTACCTACACTACCGTTCAAAAAGTTTGGGGTCACTCAGAAATGTCCTTGTTTTTTAAAGATGAGCACATTTTTTCAGACCATTAAAATAACATTACAACACCCGTTTCAACGTCAACAGTGAAGAGGCGACTCCGGGACGCTGGCCTTCCAGGCAGAGTTGCAAAGAAAAAGCCATATCTCAGACTGGCCAATAAAAATAAACGATGACGATGTGCAAAAGAACACAGACACTGGACAGAGGAACTCTGCCTAGAAGGCCAGCATCCCGGAGTCGCCTCTTCACTGTTGACGTTGAGACTGGTGTTTTGCGGTACTATTTGAGGACTTGTGAGCTACCAGTTGAGGACTTGTGAGGCGCCTGTTTCTCGATCTAGACACTTTAATGTACTTGTCCTCTTGCTCAGTTGTGCACCAGGGCCTCCCACTCCTCTTCTATTCTGGTTAGAGCCTCTTTGCGCTGTTCTGTGAAGGGAGTAGTACACAGTGTTGTACGAGATCTTCAGTTTCTTGGCATTTTCTCGCATGGAATAGCCTTCATTTCTCAGAACAAGAAAAGATTGCTGAGTTTCAGAAGAAAGGTATTTGTTTCTGGCCATTTTGAGCTTGTAATCGAACCCACAAATGCTCCAGATACTCAACTAGTCTAAAGAAGGCCAGTTTTATTGCTTCTTAATCAGAATGGTTTTCAGCTGTGCTAACATAATTGCATTTTTTTTTTACTTGGATTAGCTAACACAATGTTCCATTGGGACACATGAGTGATGGTTGCTGATAATGGGCCTTTGGTTTGGACAACAATGGAGGCCAAAATTGAACAGAGAGTAAGAGGAGTGAGAACTAGAGGAGGACGAGGAGGAGGAAGAGGAGGACGAGGAGGTGAAGAAGTAAGAGGAGGAAGAGGTGAAGTAGGATGGGGGAGAAGGAGAGGATGAGGAAGAGGAAGGGTAAAGGGAGTCATTAACACAATAACTGATGAAATCAGAGCTCCTGTGGTTGACCATGTTGTCAACCATGAGATGAGCATGAGGGAGGCTTGTCAACGGGTTCAACCAAATCAACAGCCGCTATACTGTTGCAGGTATCATCCAAATATTTCTAAATGAGAACCGGCAAGCAACTGTAAGTGCTGTAGTCTTACTGGTACAGTAATATGTACTGTACTTTCATAATGAGAAGGATCTATCACTAACACCATTCAAATATTTTTACAGAACTGCAAGTAAACCAGTTTCTGGTGGAAGAGGTTGACTGTTCACCCCAGAGCAGGAGACCCACATTGCAAATATGGTCATTGCAAATAACTTCATCAGACTCAGAGACCTGCAGGACCACATTATGGCAGATAACACCATATTCCAAAACATCAACTGAGTGAGTCTCTCTGCACTGTCTCGTCTACTGAAACGCAAAAGAATTAGGATGAAGAGGCTGTACAGATTCCCTTTCAAAAGAAACTCAGACCGTGTAAAACAACTGAGATATGAATACAGTATGTGCAGGTAAGCTATACTATCATATCATTGGTACTGGATCTGGAAGTGTATGGTGCTACATCATATTGCCTGATCCCTGTCATTTCATACTGTGTTACATTGTTTTGTCTTGTCTCTTTCAGAGAGTCAGAGAGCTAGAAGCAGATGCAGTGCATCATAAGCTAATATATGTGGACGAGGCAGGTTTCAAACCTGCAAAAACAGCAGAAATATCATCAGACACCGTGCCATCATCAACGTCCCGGGACAACATGGTGGCAACATAACAATGTGTGCGGCTATTAGTAAAAACGGCGTCCTTCACCATCATGCAATCCTAGACCCATACAACACTGCACACATTATCACATTTCTGGACACCCTCCACAACAGACTAATTCCTAATGACCAGGGGCCAGAGCAGCCCAGGTACGTTATCATCTGGGACAATGTTAGTTTCTACCGGGCTGCTGTGGTTCTCAATTGGTTCACAGGTCACCCACTTTTCATCGACACTCAATCTCCCCCCAAACTCTCCGTTCTTGAATCCTATTGAAGAATTCTTCTCTGCATGGCGTTGGAAGGTGTATGATCTCCAGCCCCACAAACGCATGCTCCTTCCACAGGCAATGGAGGACGCTTGTAGAGACATCGGTCAGGGGTCATGCCAGGCCTGGATACGGCACTCCAGGCGATACTTCCCACGCTGCCTAGCTCAAGACAACATCGCATGTGATGTGGATGAAGTCTTATGGCCAGACCCACAAAGAAGGTAGGATGTAGCCTCATTTTTTTCTGTTCTTTTTTTCCTAGCCCAAATGTTTTTGTTTTCTTCTACTGCACTGTTATTTGAGGAGTGCCTAGAACATTTTGAGAGAGAAATATATAAAAAAAAAATCTTTATTTGTATTGACAGTGTGTTACGTTCGTAATACACATCCGTACTTTACACATTTGGGTACCTTTGTGTATGTGTGTTTACTACATGTATGACAAAACTTTATTGCAAACAGCTATTCCCTGCACACAGAAAAAGCAAAAGCCACACGTTTTTAATTTATACTATCAGTGGGTAGTTGGTGCTTTCTGTGCTTATTGAAATGATGGTTTGTGTGTACTGTATTGACGCAACAACACCATTTATTTAAAGAGTTTGAAGAGTTTTTCAAGAATTGTTTGCTTTTGCAAGAGATGTATAATATTTTGCTGGTCTTAGTGTGTAGAGTTTTGCAAAAATAGCCTATTGTTTCAAAGATAGTGCCTAAGCATTCAGAAATGACTGTGAATAAGAATGTATTATTGGTTAATGTGTCTTGTGGCATAGAACAGAATAGAATAACATCAGCATATGTTTAGCTAGCTAAATATCTTGGCTGATAAGAGAGCTCAGCAGATGTTACTTAGTGTAAGGATGTCTGGTGCTGCAACAACATACACCCCCTCAGGTATTCTCATTATTCTCTCACTTAGCAGATGGCAGGAAAACTTGCTACACTTACCCCTTCTACATCATACATATTCTGACTTCTATTTACATAGCCACTGACTCACAGGCAGCAGAGGCGAGAGAGAGAGAAAGAGAAAGAGAAAGAGAAAGAGAAAGAGAGAGAGAGAGAGAGAGAGAGAGAGAGAGAGAGAGAGAGAGAGAGAGAGAGAGAGAGAGAGAGAGAGAGAGAGAAAGAAAGAGAGAAAGAAAGAGAGAAGAGAAGAGAGAGAGAGAGAGAGAGAGAGAGAGAGAGAGAGAGAGAGAGAGAAAGTGTGTGTGTGTGTGTGTGTGTGTGTGTGTGTGTGTGTGTGTGCGTGCGTGCACACACAGCAAGAGATAGCACCAAGCTCAAGGATACAACTGCAGCTTGCTGGCTTCACCTGGGACTGTGGGAGAAGAGAGTCTGACATGTCACTGTCAGTACAGCTCAAACTTGATATGCTAAACAGCTGTATTCCAATGGGCTCAGCTCATTTGTATATTTTTGATTGTACTGTAAATGTTACTCTTGTTATAGTCAAGAAAAATATATGATACAGCACATTCAGCTTAGAACACTGTTGGGTTCTAGGGAACATGTCCGATTTGATTGAAAAATGAAGTGGTTTGTTACTCTAGACAATTTTTGCCTGCATGAATATTCTATTCCATTCTATTCAATTCCTAAAAATCGCCCTTTTTAACCTGACTGCAAATCTAGCTTTCTAAATAGTACAGCATTGTTCATACTTTACTTCCACACTAGAGAGCTTAGCTCTCCCCCTAGCACCCTCCCTTAGCTGTACATGCCCACTACAGCAGCAGGAGGAGTGGTACTAAAGGACTGAGGGCTGTGCTGTGGGTTGCGTCCCAAATGCCCCCCCCACCATTCCCCATAGGGCTCTGGTCAAAAGTAGTGTACTATGTAGGGAAAAGGGTGTCATTTGGGACAACGCCCTGTGCTGTGCAGCCTGGGCCTTAAGGGCACTTTTCAGCCTGGCCAGACGCACGCGGGCCTTACTGCTTGGCTGCGCACCATGGGTCACCGGCTTACATTAGGAGCACCCAGCCAAACCCAGCCATGCGGGGCCCTCCTACATACAGACAGCACTGTAGACCTACCTACCTGAAATACGAACAAACAATGTGAGAGCAGTGTGTAGTCTCAGTGCACCAAAATGCAAATGTAAATTTGCACAGATACAAGCATGGTTATAGGCTATTCCAAATAAAATGTTACATTGTATCAAATTAAATATGAATAACATATGGCAATGTTGTTATTAAAAGGTTGCCTTCATGTATTTCTGTGTGATCATTCTACTTAGTAGGTGGATTCTTCTTCTCTGGTGTTAATCTTTAAATAAGTAGGCCTACCTTATCTATCTAATAATTTTCCTAAATGAAGGGGATTGTCAATTGTTTTGATTCATGTAGGCTACCTAGGCAACAGGCAGGGGAAATGAAATGGACTGATGTGGAGAGAAAATGGAGACACGTCAGTGGTCAGAGGGGAAAAATACAGCAGACCTCTTGTGTCAACCACTATTATTTATTTGTAGTTCAGGTTCTATCCATCACATGGCTGCCACTGAACAGCCTAGTCTCATAGACTAGACGTAACATAGCAAAAGTATATCCAGGACACTCGAATTAGCATGACGTTACATTTGGTATGGTTACATAAGACAGAAGATTACCTAAGTCAAAAACTAAAGGAGTTTGGGTTGGTCGGGTGTGTAACGAGAAAGTCTAGTAACCGAAAGGTCGTGTGTTCAAATCTCATCACGGAGAACTTTAGCATTTTAGAAACTTTGTAACTACTTACTACTTTTTTAGCTACTTTGCAACTACATAGCATGTTAGCTAACCCTTCCCCTAACCTTAAACTTTTCACACGTTTGTCCAAATATCTCTAACGGTCGCCCTAGCGTGAGTTGTTTCATGTACGTGAAGTAAGAATGCACTCACCATCCAAAATGTGATTGTTACACAACAGGACAGTTAACACAGGCTACCTACTAATTATCTATAGGCTATGTTTCAACTTGTCAATTTACAATTATTTTCTAGCAAGTTGTATATTCTAACAACAGTTTGAAATGAGGTGTGTTCCGCCTCCTCATTAATTCACATAGAAGTAGCCCATTTCAGTGTTGAGGACAGTTTATGTTTGAGGCTTACTGAGTCACACAAAGTTGCCTCTTCGAGAAGAGCCCTTTCCCATTTTTTCTGCACATCAAGTATGCAGACATTTGCAGTCTTGCACGAACTGGCACATTTTCTGGCTGGCGCTACCATTGTTGCATTGTTGTTTTTTTTACAAATAAAAACTTTGGACATGAGTGCGTTCCTATCAAAATAAGTGCCTTATTTTCTGTATAGTGTTGTCGTTTGTACTGTAGCATACAGTATGTATGTGTTTATGTATGTATGTATGTATGTATGTATGTATGTATGTATGTATGTATGTATGTATGCATGTATGGAGAATAATGTATTTATAGTTTTCTTCACATTTTCAAGTACTGGTGACAAATAAGGCATATTGCATAGATTGGATTGGACACCGATGATGTGTGTAAAATACTTTTTGGGGTATTTTGCTGCACTGATTATAACGAGCTAACGCTAAGCTATTTGCAGGCTTTGTGTAGCACCATGTTTATTGACATTATACAATACATTCTGGGTGTCACTTAAATATATGTCAGACCAAAGATGTTATAATGAGGTGAGGGAATGGTTCACTTACCTTTTGAGTAAACTTCCGGAAGTGAATGATGGGATGTGAAGGATCGTAGACGACACACCCCCTTCAACATGCATACTGCAAACTGACCCAACTCAACTTGTCTCCAATTATTATCTTTGGTTGAAGAGGAAAAAAACATGGCGGTGCGCACAAACTACCATTGTCAGATTACTTTAGATCTTTTAGAAAGTGTTTGTTTCGAACAATGTTGAGCCCACCCGTGATGTGATGAATTATAAACATGAATTGCTATTAGCTAAGTCATTTTGTGATTTCTGTCAGACCAGAGTTCTCTAAATATGACCGCTTATGTTACGTCAATCTTTCTTTAGTTAGCGCTAGGACTAATGTAGCCTACATTTTCCGGTTTGGATGATTGTGTATGCTGTGGCTACTTATGTGAATGTCTGAACATTCCCAGCTAGCACAGTGGATCTGGGGAGATTCCGGCTGAGAGTCGGTGCACTCGGCTGGGAGTCAGACTCAGCCGACGTCATGTGTTTTACAAGGGTATGTTTGGCAGCATGAGTGAAGGATGCTTTTTTGTGAAATAGGAAGCCAATTCCAGATTTAACTTTGGATTGGAGATATTTGATGTGAGTCTGGAAGGAGAGTTTACAGTCTAACCAGACACCTAGGTGTTTGTAGTTGTCCACATATTCTAAGTCAGAACCGTCCAGAGTAGTGATGTTGGACGGGCGGGCAGGTGCAGACAGCGATCGGTTGAAGAGCATGCATTTAGTTTTACTTGTATTTAAGAGAAATTGGAGGCCACGGAAGGAGAGTTGTATGGCATTGAAGCTCGTCTGGAGGGTTGTTAACGCAGTGTCCAAAGAAGGAATAGGGTCGCTTCTAGGCCGATTCCTCGTTGTTAGCTGGGTTGCATCCAAAACTAAACTGGTCACATTCAGGACATAACTTTGTAAGGACTGTGATTGTGCAAAATGTTTCTGTGAAAAAACAGTGTGGCTAGCTCAAGTGCTCACTGTTGCGTCAATCGAAACTGGATGTTCTAAATAAGCATTTTAATCATACCCGGTTTGAGCGTAAGCTGCAGGGACCACTGTAGAATGATCACACCCGTTTGTTGGTACATGTGAAAAGGTTAACCCTCCCCCTAACCTTAACCTTTTAACCTAACTCCTAACCTTAACCCTAACCCTTAACCATAACCCATAGCCTAGCTAACATTAGCTGGCTAGCTAATGTGTTCCACCTAGCCACCTAGCTAATGTTAGACATAACAAATTGGAGATCATAACATATCATACGTTTCGGAAATTCACAACACTTTGTAGGATTTGCAATGCGTAACAAATCATACGAAATGCATATATTGGGTTAACGTACATTATAATACGAAATGCTCTGAAACCAGGTTGCTCCCAGTGCTTGCATGTGGCAACATCTGTGGCAACATCTCCTGCATCCCTCCTTCACACAGCGCTATGATTGAAGTTTCACGAGAGGCACCTCAAGGTGGGGCTAAATGGTCTCTATTCCCAATAATTTCGCGTAGGCGGAGTCTCACTTTCATACTCTAGCTATGTGCTGCCTTTCAGTGACTACCGTGCGGTACTGTAGCCTACTCAGCAAAAGCAAGCGGATGGGATAAGTCGAAATAGCTTGCACTTCAGGTTTCCAAAACCCTCCTTCGATACCGCCCAGTCTCTCGGAGAAAAAGTGATTGTGTTTCGGGAAGACACAGGCTCTGACACATGAAAGGAAAACGCATACAGATTCCAATGTTGTAGACAGTTTATCTTTTCCACGCACAGTCTGATCTGCTAAAGGGAGTATTTCATATCAGATTTCACGTTCAGTTCTGACCAGCTGGGAGAGCAGAGAGAGGGAGAGAGAGGGCTTGTTTCTCTTCCCCTCCGACTCTGGGTCTTGAAACTCAGGAGCGCAGGAAAGCGAACCACGACGTGGAACCCTAAACCTGTGTAGGCAAGATAAAACGTCCGTCAGAATTTGTTAAGGATTCTCTTTTGCGAGATTGACACAGAGGTGAGAACAAATAGATCGTAAGAGATGGACGAGCAGCCGCGGTTGATGCACTCTCATGCGGGAGTAGGGATGGCAGGGCATCCCGGCCTGTCTCAACACATGGAAGGCACCGGAGGAACGGACGGCGATGGGAGAAAACAGGACATTGGAGACATTTTACAGCAAATAATGACCATCACAGATCAGAGTCTGGACGAAGCTCAAGCTAGGTAAGGTGCTCGGGACCTACCTGGTCAAAATGGACAGCGATTCGTTACGGCAAACTACTCTATGCATTCAATAACGATGGATAATAAGACATTTCAAGAAAGTCAGATTTGTAGTGAAAAATATTATATTGATGAATTGAAAATAATTCGGTTTTCGCGCCCAACAGCCTACAATAATGATAAGCGGGCAAGCGGGCATTTGGAAAAATGATGACATCCAAAGTGCACCAGTTACTAAATGTACACTTTGAAGTTCTATTATTATTAATATTTAGAAAACATATATTTTTTTCTCCTGACTTCCAGAAATTATACACAGTAAAATTGCAGCAGTTTAGCCTACAGGCGGCAACTATAGATTCAAAGTGTTTTCACACTATTGACAAATCAATAAAGACTCGCAAATTTGACATTTCAAGTTTGTGCATGTGATTTGTCATCAAAATAACAAGCATCACGTTGATTGACAACATCATCATTTTGATGAACTTTTGTGCAAACACACCTCTCTCTGTCACTCCAGGCACAATATAACTGATAAGGCATAGCCTTAATCTAATATAAATCGATACTAAACTATTAGGTTATCATTTGTTATTTACATGGAAAATACAATGGGCTATTGATAGTAATTGCAGAAAATAATTTTCATCCTGTTATTGGATATTTTGTTGACTCAGACGCTAAAGAGAAGTGCTCAGACGGGCACGGTGCGCGTATTGTATGTGTTTAGCCTACATCGTCGAGGACGAGGAGCAGAGGAATCTGTTAAAATGCCTTGAAACTCTTTGGACAACATTTTCCGCTGTCGCCTGTTTCACTGCAATATACATGACTGTAATTTATACAAAGTCATCAACCAACAAGACATATGATAATTGTTGACAAAACTTTACCTTTCTAAACAACAACAAAAAACATCTTCAAAGATATAAATTGTTGTTGGTATTGTTGCTCAATCAGTCCATAACTCAGCATGATTTTTTTGCATGATATTTTTAGGCAGTAACAGGTAGCCATATATTCTAGTTTACTTTCTTTACTTGCGTCCAGTAATAATAATAATAATATTATTAATAATAATAATAGGCCTATACATATTAACTTTTCATTTTTAAATAGTACATATGCTATTTTGCTTTTGAAATTAAGCATGCATATAAAAAACACAGCAGGCTCTCAAAAAAAGGTTGACGTGATGCGCAATTGTATCACACAATTGCCAGTCTCAATAATTTGCGGGCCATGTTTCAATAAACCCGTTATAGCATGCATATGTTTTTAAGATATAACACTTTTGTGATTTACGATTTTTTTAAATTTACTTTGTTTTGATTTAGGAAACACGCCTTGAATTGCCACAGGATGAAGCCTGCTCTCTTCAACGTCTTGTGTGAAATCAAAGAAAAGACAGGTAGGCCCAATGTTTCATAAAGTTATCTACTGGTAAGGTATTGATTGCACATCAAATATAGACCTAGGCTGCACAATTTGAAGGGGAAACTATTTATACTATTGGCTACAGAAGCCCGCGTAAAGGGGATATATTGTATGCGCTCTTATGCGCGCATAGGACTCATAAATGTCTTCACCGAAAGCGCGTTTTACAATTCACAGCCATTCCTATCCACAAACTTGTTGCAGGACATGCATGATTGTTTTTCGATGTGCTTTGAATTACATATAAGGTATACAAATGGTTTATTATACTTGTGTTTTTGCATTGTGTTGTCGTGTGATCCATTTTGTGCTGTTACACACTATGTAGGCCTACAGTCAGCGCTACTACATTGGAAATCCTTATCAATTATTGTGTCAAACATCTGAGCGCTAAATTACCATCTGCATCATCATTTTCCCCCCTTGTGTGTTAGCTGTCAAGTCTCTCTGCTGAGTGTGTCTCATTTAATTCACTTGTGTCTGTTTTTTCATTTGTCTGTGCTGTTGTGAGAGACATTGTCGCCAGAATAATTTCACCAAGAGCAGATGCAGTGACATTAGTCTTAGGGAGAGTCATAACATACGTCCTCTTTCCAGAATACAAACCCCTTTTCCCTTGACATTTCTGAAATTGGCACAGATAGAATTCAGCGTTGTTTAGTGTGTATATAAAGTACTGTGCCTATAGAAAGTATACACTCTCTTGAACTTTTTTCACATTTTGTTGTGTTACCAAGTGGGATCGAAATATATTTAATTGTACATTTCTGTCATTGATCTGCACAGAATACTCCATAATGTCGAAGTGAAAATAAAATTCTACAAATGTTCACACATTTATAAAAATGTAATGACTAAAATATAGTTGTTGCATAAGTATTCACCCCCTTTGTTTAGGCAAGCTGAAATAAGTTCAAAAGTCAAATTTGGCTTAACAAATTACATAATAAGGTAGATGGACTCACTCTGTGTGAAATAATAAGGGTTGACACCACTAGCAGTCATTGCCGTTTTAGATTAGCGAGGCCAATTGTCTTACGAGCATAGTCCTATTTCTATTACATCAAATTGGATCACAGTCATTCATATTCCATTCACCCAGCTCAATGTAACACTGATAGGTTTAGGTTACTATATGATACTTGAGTTTGCCCTATACCCATCATGTGGTTGCTACAACCTAGCCTACAAATGAAAGTTTATAACTTAGGTGCACAGGTCCCGAACCAAATTGGATGAATCAAGGTGACAGACAATGGGGCCTTCTGAGTGGCGCAGCAGTCTAAGGCAATGCATCGCAGTGCTTGAGGTGTCACTACAGACCCGGGTCCGATCCGGGGCTGTGACGCAGCCGGCCGTGACCGGGGGACCCATGAGCCGGTGCACAATCTGCCCAGCTTCGTCCGGGTTAGGGGAGGGTTTGGCCCGAAGAGATAGCCTTGTCTCATCATGCTCTAGCAACTCCTGTGGCGGGTCGTGCGCATGCATGCTGACACCATCGCCAGTTGTACGGTGTTTCCTCTGACACATTGGTGCGGCTGGCTTCCGAGTTAAGCGAGCAGTGTGTCAAGAAGCAGTGCAGCTTGGCAGGGTAGTGTTTCGGGGGACGCATGGCTCTCGACCTTCGCTTCTCCCGAGTCCGTATGGGAGGTGCAGCGATGGGACAAGACTGTAACTACCAATTGGGCTGAAAAAGGGGTAAAAAAAAAACTGCACTGACTATTTGTGATGTAAATTGAGTATATAGTATGCTTATTGGTCATAGTATGGATATAGTTTGTATGCCAAAAATTCTCGGATGTCATACTACATTCTCCAAAATACGAAGTATACCAACAGTGGACACTATTTCAGTGCTTTTAGGGCCCTTAATGCAATTCTTCAGAAAATGGGCGTGGCATCACATTGTTTTCAAATTTGAAGAAAATGGCAGAAAATATGCAGCTGAAGTACAACGAGAGCATATACAAATTAATTGCTTTAACTAATTATGAGAAAAGTTAAGAAAATGTTGAGCAATATAATAAAGTAATGCCTTTTCAAATAAGTTACCTTACACGTTATGTTGGCTGACAATTTGTTTGCTACTCTATCCTTACGAACCACATAACATATCATTACAGCAGTATGTACCGATATGTTAGCTAGCTACCTAACGTTAGTTGGCTACTAATACATCAATTTACCAGCATATTAACTATATGCTATCTAACTAACTACCCAATGTTTATTGACGTGATTATTCCCGTCATTCCTATCTTAGCTGCGTGGTATAGTCGTTGTGTGTTCTCAATGGACATTCGGGTGCTTTCGTATATATTCACTCTGAGTATCTACTCTGATTTCAGAGCACTCTCGCCTGAGTGTGCCAGAGCGCAGAATAACTGATGATGATTTCACGAGCGCTCAACACCCGTTGAACATGCCCGGTGTCAGTAAACGTCCGCAAAAAAGCGTAATTCAATTGTTGCCAGCAGCACAGTTACAGTCACCAACACTCTGGATCAGTGGTGTAAAGCACAAAAATACTTTTAAAGTACTACTTATTTAGTTTTTTGGTGTATCTGTACTTTACCAATTATATTTTTGACAACTTTTACTTTTACTCCACTACATTCCTAAAGAAATAATGTACTTTTTACTCCATACATTTTCCCTGACACCCAAAAGTATTCGTTACATTTTGACAGGAAAATGGTCCAATTCACTTACTTATCAAGAGAACATCCCTGGTCATCCTTACTGCCTCTGATCTGGCAGACTCACTAAACACAAATGCTTCGTTTGTAAATGTTTTTTTAAACAACTAGAAAATTGTGCTATCTGGTTTGCTTTATATAAGGAATTGGAAATTATTTATACTTTTACATGAACTTTTGATAGTTAAGTACCTTTTTAGCAATTTCATTTACTTTTGATACTTAAGTATATTTACAACCAAATACTTTTAGACTTTTACTCAAGTAGGATTTTACTGGATGACTTTCACTTTTACTTGAGTCATTTTCTATTAAGATATATTTATTTTTACTCAAGTATGACAATTTAGTACTTTTTCTACCACTGCTCTGGATAACATGAAAACTACCTTACCAGCTCTGCTAGGGCGAGTAAAATGGTCAGAGTGAGGTCATTTGTGTCTGGAAGTAGTTAGAAAGCTAGCCAACGTTAGCTTGGGTGCTTGACTTCTATTGTAAGGCCAGAATGCTCGAATCAACCCTACTCGTAGGCCCGGGCATCTAGTGTGCACTCCGGGAGCGCACTGCTAGTGTGTTTTCATCAGTTATTTGGTGACATGAATATATTTTGTATAGTTTTATCTAAAAAGGATAACTTTTTAAATGTTTCACTATTTATATTTTTATAAAATTCACTGAGTAAGATGGTCCACCACTTCCTCCTCTGAGGAGCCACCCTGGTTGATCTGATTTTTGAATGACTACCCCTTCCTCTGTTCCCAATATATATATAGCATCTGTAAGGTCCCTCAGTCAAGTATTGAAATTCAAACACAGTCAACTACAAAGTCCAGGGAGCTTTTCAAAAGCCTCAAATAAGGGCTATGATTGGTAGATGGGTAACAATAAAAAATCAGACATTGAATATATATTTAAGCATGGTCAAGTTAATAATTATACTGTGGATGGTGTATTAAACCACCAAGACACATCAAAGATGCAGTCGTACTTGTGAACTGAGCTGCAGGACAGGAAGGAAACTGCTTAGGGATATCACCATGAGGCCATTGGTGATTTTAAAACAGCTACAGAGTTCAATGGCTGTGATGGAAGAAAAATTGCATTGTAGTGTCTCCGCAATAATGACCTAAATGACAGAGGGAAAATAATAATACAAATATACAGAATATTCCAAAAAATGCTTATACTGTATGTATGCAACAAGGCACTAAAGTAATACTGCAAAAAAAACATTGCAAAATAGTGCACTTTTTGGCCTATATGCAAAGACTTATCTTTGGGGCAAACCTAACACAACACATCACTGAGTAACTGCCTCCTTATGTTGAAGTATGGTGGTGGCTGCATGTTATGGGTATGCTTGACATCGGCAAAGACTGGGGAGTTTTTCGGGATGAAAAGAAACAGGATGGAGCTAAGCACAGGCAAAATCCTGGAGGAAACCCTGCTTCAGTCTGCTCTACACCAGACACTGGGAGAGGATTTGACCTTTCAGCAGGACAATAACCTACAACACAAAGCCAGATCTACACTGGAGTTGCTTACCAAGAGGACAGTGAATGTTTCTCAGTGGCCAAGTTAAAGTTTTTACTTAAATCTACTTGAAAATCTACGGCAAGACTTGAAAATTGCTGTCTAGCCATAATCCCCAACACCTTGACAGAGTATGAATAATTCTGAAAAGAATAATGGGAAAATATTGCACATTCCAGGTGTGCAAGGCTCGTATGAGACTTACCCCAGAAGATTCACAGCTGTAATTGCTGCCAGAGGTGTTTCTAACATGTACGGACTCAGGGGGTTGAATACTTATCTAATAAAGGTATATTGGTGTTTTATTTTTCATTAATCGTACCAACAACAAGAAATCCACTTTGATATGACATTTTGTGTAAATCGTTGACAAAAAATGACAATTAAATCCATTTGAATCCCACTTTGTAACACAATACAATGTTAAGGAATCCAAGGGGGCTGTAGACTTTCTAAAGGAACTGTGTCTTGTCCATTATTTGCCCTTTCTAAGACATGGCGTGGAATAGGGACTCGTTTAAATTTGCACTTAGATGTATTGAGATTCTATCGCTGTGTGCGTTTAATATGGAAGCATGTCCACTGTGTTTCATTGTCATTGGTGCATTAAGTAAAATTGGATAGATAGGTAGATAGGTAGTTAGATAGAGGCCACCACCTTCCACCTCCACCCTCCCACCAACCTAGTCCTCCTGCCCCATGTAGCTCACTCTCAATCTGGCCAGTGTGTCAGGAGAGCAGGGGGCCTTTTGAGGCCTGCTGGCTCTCTCTCCTTTCTCTGTTCTCTCGGTAGGGCTTTGGAGGGGGAGTGAGTGGCACAGTTATGCATAGTGTTTTACTCCCTGTCGTTTCTCTGAGTTCATCCAAAGTTCGTCTCTGCATGGAGCAGAAAGTAACTTGGATCTGGCCCTGGCTGGGAGTGCTGTGCACCCTATGCTTATTTTCTCTCAGTCTCGCTCTAAGCCGGCTACGACCCCAACAACCCAATAGCCCAGGTTTCTGTTTCTCCTGAAGGAGAATACTCTGACTCTGACCCCCTCCTCTTCTCAGAGGAGGTTTAGTTACACATACCCACTGTGGGTGGAGGACATTAGGGTTCATTGCATCAAGTGAATATAGATATATGGATGTACAAGACAGATGGTTTTGTACATCTCTACTCTTTTATATACTGTGTGAGACATTGTTTCATCTGCTCCCTAGTGTTGCTGTATAAGGTGTTAGAATTAAATTGTCACCAGTAGTTTTGAAAATATTTGCTGCTGAACCCTGGAGTATATCTTGACTGGGTCCTCTTGGCTGGGTACCAAAGTATTAAAAACGTTATGATGATTCTCCATGTAAAAAGAGCCTACCTGTTTTAAAAAAACAAAACATTATTACGACTCTACCTGCCACAGTACAGACTACAGACTAGCCCTAGTGAGGCTGTGTAGGGTTGAGCCGGTTTGTCGGTGAGCACGGTTATTGTTAGGTCTTAAAGTAAATAAAGCTCAGCGCAGAACCTACTGACTGCACAGACCACTGCTGCTGCAACTCTGGAATCGGTCTTGTTTTTAACCATTAAATATGTATGAATGCACCAGATGCATTAGAAAGGCTATTTTGTAGTCTGGTTTTTACACCACATGATTTTCACTTAGGATAATTGTGTTGTTAACATCTTATTGTAACATGTATTTACTTGTATAATTTTGTCATAGCAAAATTGAGGTCTAAGAATTGATATAAGTGCATATAGCACATTACATTATATATGTTTTTATTAAAAGAAAAGTGGCCTAGTTTTTAGTCAGAACCCTTCATTCACAGTTTTTTGATTTTGTGAATATATCATTATTCGTGGAATTTTGGTTTTAGCAAATGGAATGGTCTTTCCCCTCAATCTCCACGACACGTTTTACTTCTCTTACTGTCCACAGTACCAGAGCAACTGACATCACCTGCAGGAGTCAGGACAGAACATAATGCCATGCTCAGGGAGGCAGGACAGGCAGGCAGCGCTGAGTAACCCAGTGCCTGAACTCTTGACCCACTCTGTGTATTTGTACTGGGATAAAGCGGTGCGGTGTGGTGAGCGAACGGTGCCTAGCAGAATGACTGCTCACTATAAACAAGCACAATGCTGTGCTCAGCTCACACCCCACAGGAAAGGAGAAGAAGAACGAACAGTTGATTTTTTTCCCTGCCAGACATCTTTTTTTTCTATTTCTTTTTCTTTATTCTCACAGACACTGGTTTATGTTTTCCCTCCTTGACTGCATATTTTGGTTGTCTTTCTCTACTGAAAGGAATGCTGCTGTTCACTAAAAGGCCTACCGTGTGTGCATGTGTGTGTCTGTGTGTGTGTGTGTGTCTCTGTCAAATTGTTAACAATGTAATACGTAATAAAAAGAGACAAGAACATGTCTAATTTACTTTCATAGATTCTTAGAACTAAACATTGTTAGACCACTTACCCCTTAGGTCACTTTGGAGTCCAGTCAGAGTAAGGAAGATAAGTTCAAATTAGCCTTAGGGTCTTGTCTATGACAGTAGGCTACATGTCCCAGCAATACCCACCCAGAACCATGTAATAAGAGGTTTTGGCACATGGTACATTCCACGAATATACTCAAACAATTTGACTCCAATCCTATTGTGCCATGAAACCTTAACCTTCTGCAAACTCAAGGCATTATAACATATACAAATGTAACACAACTCAATCTAACATCAGGGTTTTAAAAATAAATAACGTGTTTTAAGTGTCATTCATTTCCTATCTTAAACACAAAATGAATTCATCACAAAACCTGAATGTAGAGGATTGCAAAAATATATGTTTCTATCATGTTTTAAAAACATTTCCACAGTTTGTTTTTGGAACTGATCTAAAGAACTGTCCTTCTCCTTTTGATAAGCAAACTGTTGACATCCAAAATTGTGCTTTAGAACATGTTCGAAAACTAATTGACTCCTGTAAACACCTCATCAACGTCATAAATCCCCACCAGTGTCAAACAACCTCTCTGTGACTGAGATGCTCGCTCAGTAAATCTAGGTGTGTGTCCCAAATGGCACGCCCAACATTTCTTCCCGACTACTAAAAGTAGTGCACTGAATATGGCGTAGGGTGCCATTTGAGACGCATCCCTACTGCTCTGACTGGCTGTTTCGTTTTTTTCCCTCTCAACCTCAACAAAAGGCTAGTTTTCTGGTGGCCCGTGTTTGAATAGTGTAAGGTTTCACGCCTGGGGGATGCTCCATTTATAAAAATGACTAGTGGAATGATGTAATGTTATTTTTTGAAGGGTGAAAATGGGGTGTTTTACAGAGGGCAGCAGAGTAATATTTGACGTGGGTGAAATGAGCCAGAGATCTGATTATAGATAGGTGTATTGTACAGTACATTACATTGAGTCGCCAGTCCATTCAGATGGCTTGGCATCTGCCTATTTCTACTAGAGAATGTAGAGTCTATTCAGAACCCTACACACTATAGCACACCATTGTCATATAAACCATTTATGTCTGCAGACATGATCCACAGAAAATATAATATGAATTTTACCTTCATAAACCTGTGTGGTATAGAAACTCATAGGAATGAACAATTTGACTGTATATACAGTATTTTGTGTTTTTTTTAAAGATTAGCACAATGGTGTATTTTGAGTGTGTATCTAAGTTTATTGCCAATGCCAAACTGATGGTAGTCAAAAGATTAATGTTGACATATCAGTTCTCTCTCTATATAAATCCCGCTGGTGTCACTTTGGTATGTGATGTAAAGTGTGTTTCCCAAACGCACCCTGTTCCTTCTATAGTGCTCTACTTTTTGACCAGGGCCTCAGCATTTGGGATGCTGACATAGGCTAGGCCGGGGCCTGTTCAGAGGTAATGTAAACTAGCAGACTGTAACAGTTTATTTTCCATCCTATCAATGCAGGATGATGTAAATGTCTACTCAGAGTGTTGTGTCACGGTGATATGCATCCCCCTCCCATCCCTGTCTGTTTACGGACTAGCTGGGCGTGTTGCTAATACGTGCAGCAGCTTTTGTCTTTCCTTTTATCCAGCCCACACTTCTATGCTGATGCTGCAGCATTCAGTGTGTGTGTGTGTGTGTGTGTGTGTGTGTGCTTGCAGCACTCACAGGAGAAACAGAAACACAAAGCTGTACTCTCCTCCACAGCTGTTTCCCTCCTATCTCTCTGTTTAATCATCCATCCAGCTGAAGCTCTAATTCTACTGCTCACAGTCACAGAAACACAGGCAGTGGCAAAGTGGGAAAATGTGACAATGTGCGTTTTTTTGTTGTTGAGAAGCCTTCAAAAAGCTTTGCTCTTCACCTCTTTTTATTAGTAGCATTATTATGAATACAGTATGAAGGGATTCGTCGTATTATTGAGTCCCATGCTATGTTAGGTTTGTGTTTTTTCCCTCCAATCTTACAGGATCATTTAGTTACCTTATCAATTATGGAAATGATCAGAAGGCCTAACTGATACATGTTAACCACATTAAGGGGTTTAATCATATAATTATTAGTGTGATGTGATTGGGTAATTAACAATGGCATCGCAATGGTGGTGACTGTGAAATTGATCGAGCTGTTTCGCGTTGATTTGTTGTTTTTCCCCTCATTGTTTTTGTGTGATATTATCCCAGTGATGATAACAGGGAGCAACCTTCTATGTTGTGTGTGAACGTGAGTAGTGAAGACAGAAAGACAGAGAGGCCCGAGAAAAAATAAACACAAGTGGAATGACTAACATAAGTCAAACTCCTATTTCATAGGCTGGTGACCTAGCTACTAAAAGCACTGTAATTTGTTCCTATTATAGCATCAGCGGCAATACTAAATGCTATTCATTAAAAATGCAGATTATGTGCTTGTGATCTCCAAAATAAAGCATGTTCCAGTCAGGGTGGTGAATGAAATTGATCAAATGGATAGCTGTTTGGTTGGATTTAGCCCTCATGCCTCACCAGACTGAATTAACAGACCACAGTATCCACTGCTTTAAAGATGGGGATATGGTAGCTTAAATCGGACTCTGCTTGCTTTCAAAAGAGCTCTGTTTGCAATAAGGTTTGGTCTGCCATAGCTTCCTCTAATATGTTCTGAATTTAATCAAATCTGCAAATTTGTTATGTACATTAAATTGAACATGCAATTGCACTTTCGAATGTGGTTGCCATACCAACCCCCCAGGAGTTCATTTTTCTTAATGCAGGGCTCGGAATCTCATTTCTTACACTCTCCCCTGCTGCTAGGAGCTGCTCCGAGCAGGCTCTACCTCAAGGCTTCCACGGTACCACTGACAGAGCCCCGGTCTACTATCACAGCCTTCAAACACTGGAGCTGTTATAGAGAGAGATGGTGAGAGGGGGGGGTGCGAGAGGGAGAGGGAGAGCAGAGAGAGAGAGTGACAGAGCAAAGAGAGCGAGAGAGAGAGAGAGAGAGAGAGAGAGAGAGGAAGATGTCTCTCTCCACGTAGTGGAAATGACACAAATTAATATACACTACTTAAACCAGACTAAGATTAATGGTTGCCTTTCGCGGCAGCTTAGTCCCACTGTCAGTTGCAGAGTGCTCGTTGGACAAAATCAACACTAATCAACATTTATTCCACTTTTGCCCTGGGCCCTCAGGAGTCTTGCAGGCGGCAGGACTGTGTTACCCCTCTCCCCCCCTCGCCTTCCCCCGTCCATCTTGCTACGCTTTTCACCTCCAATCCAGCTCCTTCATACATCACCCTGCTCCCTCCCTCCTTCCCGCCCCCCGGCCTGGCTCCTCGCAGGGGAGATCTCCCCCTCCCATCAGGACACATTACAGTCATGATAGATTTTTTCTTTTCATTTGCCTCTGATATTTAACACTTTAAAGCAGTTGCTCTGGCACTTTACATTACAGGAGGTGTGTGTGGACTGTGTGTGTGTGTGTGTGTGTGTGTGTGTGTGTGTGTGTGCGTGCGTGCGTGCGTGCGTGCGTGCGCTTCTGAGTATATTTTGTAATCAGAGTGATCTGTGACATCTGTCCTCAATATCACATTGAATAATCACTAGCAAGATGTGTGTTGTGTTGTGTGTATGCATTATGTACATGTTTGAGTGTGTTTTTCTGAAAGTAACATTATGTATGTGTATGGCCCATGACTAGGAAACTGAGCACCTCTTTCTCTCCCAATAAGGCTTGTATTTCCTTCAGAGTGAAAGACAAGGCAATCTCCCGTGTATATTTGTGTCCTCATTTCAAAGAAACATAATATCCATTTCTGTGAAGTTATCAGATTGCGTTGCTGTCTTTCATTCTAGTGTTGCCCCCAATTTTGTTGTACTACATATTGTGTATACACTATGCAGACCTAGACCAACTATCTATCCGTGTTTGACTAAAATTGAATTATTGTAAGGATATGGATTTTTTTCAGCATTCATTAGATTAAACAGACTACCTTTCACATCACTTGTGACATTGATCATTGTACAGATAACATTGCTACTGTTTCATCTGTGTTCATGCAGAGTAGGGATGTGACAAATCGAACATTTTCTTAATGTTTTAAAGATTTCTGGGTTTTTCGTTAAAACGACCAGGATGCAAATTTCGGTTTGAAAAACCTAACCTTTGCTTTCTAACTGACTTTGTGTATTAGTTCCTGACTTCCCTGAAAAGTTGCATTCGCGGGGACTATTTGATGCTAGTGCAGTACGCCACAGGGTGTTTTTGTGCTGAAAGTTTTATTTAGAAACTCTTTAGTAACTAATACTTAAAAGCTAAGTCTAGTTGTCTTATTTTAATTATTTAAATAAAATATGGGGGGGAAATGGTGTTGGACATATCACCATTAATATCCGCACTATGAGAAGATTTGATGTAAAGTCCCTCTTTTTAACTAACCTGCACATACATTTTATTTGTTATTTCTTTGTTGTTCTTTTCCATACAATACATTATGTACAATTGCACTAAATATTTTTTTTAAAATGCAAGATTTTAAATCCCAGCAGTATTTAAAATGACAATCAGGGGCAAAATGTTTTCAATAGTTGTTTTTAATGGAATAAAAACATATTAATTGGAATATATATTGGAATGGAATATAACTAATAACATCAAATAACATTGGAATATAACATTTAAAAACAATAACTTAATTAATTAATTCAGTGTAACATTGATGTGGTAACTCTCTTAAGCGCTGATATTGCATGATTCTAATTTGTACATAGGATACAAATAAAGCTATCCCCAGTAAAATTGGAGCACAACTCTTGAGCCCACCTCCTGCACTGCTCACACCTAATCCAGTCCCCACCTGTGAATGAAAACAGAGGGAGGGATGCCAATTGAAAAGCTCTCTCTTAAAAACATACCCAACTATTGAGCTATATGACATAAAATGCTGTGTAAAATAGCTAAAATGCCATAAAGTAACATTAACTGTAAAGCTATCAGTCACTAGTAGAAACATTTACAACTGCATTTAAGTTATGTTAACTTTTTCTGTATTTTACCTCAGACGATCTGATAGTAAGGTTGCTAGCTAGCACTCCTAGCAGCTTATGCTAACTAGATAGCTAGCTAGCATTTACTGCTAGTGCCGTTGCTAGCTAGCACGTTAGCATAATAAACTACAGCTAACTGGGCTAGTCATTGTCTTAATGGCAGGAAGAAACACATTCTTAACCATAAAGGTAAACTAGCCCTTAGGGGCCAGTTACCCTCTAAACACACTCATCCAACATATTACTAACGTTACCTTTCTCAAAAACTATATAACATTTTCTCTCTAAACAAGTGGATGTTTTTTTTATAGTAAGGCTTTCCTACTTGTATACCTAAAAAACAATTATAGTTATAACTTCATTTAAATATATCTTCAACTTTTTCTGAATTTAACTTACCACAAAATTGTTTTGTTGAAATATCTCAAAAAATTGTGAAGAGGTAGAGGACATTTGGCAGCAGTGGCAGCCAGTGAAATTTGGTGACATCTAGTGGTCTTAATGTAATTACAGGTGGGGGGTGGGGAGGGGGCGGGGCAGTTACCCCAGGAGGTTAGTTACCCCAGGAGGTTAGTTACCCCCCACAGTACTTAGCCTAGTGGCTGTTGAGTTATGGCCCCATGAGAAAAAATGTAGCCTAATTGTGTGGTGTTTTTGGTTTAACAATAGAGCTTAACATTATACTAGGCTATTTATTCTATTTGGTTTGTTATGTAGAATACTGATTAATCATGAAGTAATCTTGTAAGACATATTGATGAAACTTTAATCAAAACTTTATTAAACGAGCACCATTCTGAGAAGTGGCGGGGACAGAATCGGTTTGGGTCTTACGTTACGTCCTTTTCAGATGGTTAAGCGTTGCGCCTGTACTACCATTACTGTACCTCAATTCCACCTCACAAAGTTTGCATTTCACCACCTTCTCATTTAACTTCTCACTCAAAAGTGTTGTCATACAGGACTTCACTGCTATTGCTTCCCTTTTACATTTCTCCAACTGTTAACGACGATAATGTGTGGAGTGCTTTATATCTGTGGCAAATAATTTGAAGGATGCATACAGTGCATACAGTAATGCATTATTTGTTTATTTTAAAATGTTCTCTTTATGCTGATGACCGGGACCTGTTAATGGTAGTTTTGTGATAACTGCACTGTGGTTTAAATTTTGTGGGGAAAAAACATTGTTTTTCAGTTAGGGATTTTTTCTTAACGTTAACACTACCAATTTAGTATAAACGTTTAAACGTTCACACCCCTAATGCAGAGCAAAGATGAAAAGATTCCTCTGTTTCACAGAACAGCCTAAATATCCTTGGTAGAAACCACCCGTCTAACGTTATGCAAATCTTTTATAATTAGACAGTCTAATGCATGGCAGTAATCAGCTGCTGGTGCTCATTATATCTTCCTGTCTCCCCACTGTGTCACTGGGAAACATGCTCTGGAGGAACATTTTATCTCTACCTTTTAGTCTCTAAATATGCTGGATTCCCAATACAACAGAAATGAATCAAAATCATTTAAGGCTAATAGTACCACAGAGTTAAATTGTATTTTCCTACACATCCTTTGATTACAAAATAAGTTGAACAAAACAATTATATCTGCGCCCGCTGAGCACAGATACCTGTGCTGGTATCTATCCTTTACATAATAAATACGACCCTGCGCCCTCTCAACTGTCTTTATAAGGATTGAATACAACCATAGTCAGTGTTGTGCCACCAACTGGCATCCTCGAAGCGACACCAACCAAGAGCTTTGTCAGCACTCCATGACTAACGTCACAAATGGCAACCCTATTTGCTATGTAGTGCATTACCTTTGACCAGCACCTTATGTGCCCTGGTCAGATGTGGTGCACTACTGTATATAGGGAATAGGGTACCAATTGGAACAGGCACTATCTCAGGTGCCAATCGGAATAGATCAGCCAGCTTCATGGCATGGCCAATTGGCAGGGGAGTGTGTGTGTCTGTGTCTGTGTGTGTGTAAATGTAGAAGGAGTGTGTTGGGCCTCGTGCCCCCTGAAAGGAAACAAATGTTCCGTAGCAGAAACGCAGCGCTGTGGTGGTTTTGGACAGTTTCCCGGTACATAGACACAAGTGACATTTCGGGTAACTTTTAGCACGGAAGAGGGGGAGGAGGAGGAAGGGAGGAGGGGGGAGGAAGAGAGGGGAGGGGGAATGCTGCTGTATCAGTGGAGGACAGGGCAGTGTGGTAAAGGAGGTTGGTGAGTTAGGAGTGTGTTATGATATGTAGCTAATGTAACAATAATGTAATCAAAAGCTCACTGATGAGTGGAAGTGTTTTGGGGATTTCAGATAGCTTAACAATTTTATTTTGAATAACTTATGCATGTCATGCAAATATATACCACCACGCAGAATTGTACGAAATATGATTTCTGCGTATGGATTTGATCCTAAAACCTTTTAAGAGACTCTTACATTAGTTACATTTAAAACCCATCCAATGCTTTGTTTACTGTACCTTTCTAAAGTATATTTCTCCCAGTGTGGAGAGGTAATGATTGCTTGCTAAACCAATATTGCATTTTATGTCAGAGTCCCTAAACATTTAAAGACAAAACAAACAATAGCAAAGCAATTTTCTGCTAATATAGAATTTTCCATTTTTACTTAGGGCTGTGATTAGGGTTGGTGTAAACTCTGCTTTGTGTAGGGAAGCTTTTGTCGTGTTGCATTTCTCTGAGCATGAGATGTTATTATAAGCCAACCTTGGCCCTGTTAGATTAGTTGACAGGTCTTTGTTATCCATCGAGGGCCTTGTACAGTAAATAGTTATTCTTACTGAAGTCCAGTTTGTGTTCTATAAATGGCTCTCGTTTCCATTCGGTGATGCTGTGCAGTAATACACACCAGCACCTTTGGCTTGGAAGTAGAAAGAAAAAAAGCGGATGTATGATTCGACTGATGACTGAAGTCACATTCAGTGTTTTTCACTATAGGCCTTGGATAAAAATAGTGCAATGTAGGGAATAGGCTGCCATTTGGGAAACACACTAGGACTTTCTTGTGGGAAGAGTTGGGATGGTGTGACTGTGACGATAGACGGGTTTATATACAGACAATTGGCACATCTCCAAATTGCGACCTTCTCGGCCTCACCTCTTTCCCCCCGGGCATGTGCCCTTGAGCGTGTGATTCCTGTTAGAACTCAGGCTGCGTCACAAATAGAACATTATTCCCTAAGGGCCCTGTTCATACAGAGTGCACTATATAGGTTGCAATTTGGGATCTATTCTGAGTGTCACTCCTGTGGCCCTCGCTCCTTTGTCCCAGAGCTATAGCTGGCATGGCATTTTTATGACTGGTACTGTAGTGCTGCCTGAACTAAAGGTGGAAGTGCAGACAGAGAGGGTCTACTCTGAAATGGAGGAAGCTATAACTATGCCACATGCAATGGCAGAAGGTCTAATCACACACACAATGGAAAATACTGCTCTCTGTCCTTGGGGACAGTGTGGATTGTCTATATACTGTACTGTATGCAACTGCTGCAGAAAATATGACAGAATGTGAAGTGTGTACACTAAACATTTCATTTTTACATACATGTGAACTAGAGCAAGTCAAGAATGGAGATTTGGGGCTGGTGAGTGATGTTTTTATAGTTATTGTATGTAAGATGTTGCGGATTTTGCTGTTAGAGGATCATTGGAATTTGCTTGTGTGCTACAATCGCCCCTGTCCTGTTCGTATCAATGTTGTTTTACTCAATTGTATGCAAGTGTCCATTGATGACATTGTCATTGGTTGCTTGCTCCTCTGAAATTCACATCACCGCTCCAGTGTTTTCTTATTTCCCTCTGCTATGAAGAGATTGTGTTGATAGCTTTATATTCTGTCAACAGAGGCAAGATAAAGAGGGGTTTAGGAGTTTGGAGGAGAGGATAACCTTGATAAAACGTTCATCTCAATGACACTGATTTTCTCCATCTATCTTCATCCATTATGAAATATGCAAATGGAACTGTGGGATGGGAACGGATGGGAGTACAATACAGTGCTGTTAAATGGGCCATTTCAAATGTTCTGTGTACCATGCTGACTTCCAAATTTACCACCATCCAATTCAGTGCATGCTCAAGTGTTTTTCCCGCTCTCTCTCTCTCTCTATCTCCTACACTTCATTCTCTTTTATCATTTATCTCCCGCTCTCTCTCTCTCTCGCTCCCTCCATCTCTCTAGATTTGGTCGTGTCTTTCCCCTTTTTCTCCCTCCTCCCCCACTCTGTCTTTCTCTTCCCTTGCCCCCTTTCTTTTTCTATCCTGCCTTGCCTTACGCATTACAGATATACTGCACAGTGTCAGAGTGGCTACTTATAAAATATTAACAGCAAGTAGAGAATTTTATATTGACACATTTTTAACTACAGGACCAGTCACAAGTTTGGACACACCTACTCATTCAAGGGTTTTTCTTATTTTTTTTTTACTATTTTCTACATTGTAGAATAATAGTGAAGACATCAAAACTATGAAATAACACATATGGAACCAAAAAAAATATTTTATATTTTCTTCAAATTAGCCACCTTTTGCATTGATGATAGCTTTGCACACTCTTGGCATTCTCTCAACCAGCTTCACGAGGAATGCTTTTCAGTCTTGAAGGAGTTCGCACAAATGCTGAGCACTTGTGATATGCATAAAGTAGATGTCCTAACCGACTTGCCAAAACTATAGTTTGTTCACAAGAAATTTGTGGAGTGGTTGAAAAACAAGTTTTAATGACTCCAACCTAAGTGTATGTAAACTTCCGCCTTCAACTATAGTACTGTAGTGTTTTTTTCCCCATAAAAAAATATATATACAGTATGTAATTTTTTAAAATCCAGTTTGACGTTACAGAGTATTTTGTGTATTAAATCCATTTGAATCCCACTTTGTAACACAACAAAATGTGGGAAAAAGTCACGGGGTGTGAATACTTTCTGAAGGCACTCTGAAGGCATCTTTTTCTACATAGTATCTGTTCAGTGGTAAGACGTTGCATATTATGTATCCTTTTGTGATTTAGGATAGGTGTTTATTGGGACTTTTATCATCTCAGTTTTTATGCTTTTATGAGAGAGGACCAGACCCTTTTAGAAACACCACTGCTCACATTTGGGATAGTGTTTAACAGATGGTATTTGACAGATTATCAATATACACATAACTTTTAATAGCCAAGATAAACAAATATATAGGTCCAATTAAAATTTGAGCGTGCTCGATAGGCAACAAGCTTATAACGAGGAAGATATTACATCAAAAGATAAAGGATGGTGGTGCTCAGTGCTTGTGGATTAAGAATTGTATTGTACTAAGCGTCAGTTTAAACTGAGTTTGTGTCCCAAATGACACCCTATTCCCAGACACACCTCTGGGCCCAAATAGGAAATAGGGTGCCATTTGGGACGTATCCTGAGTGTCCGTGAGGGAGGTTGGACTTTTGGAGATTTACAGTATCTGCTGATGCTGATGATTGATTCAGTGCCTCTATTTTATCTCTCTGGTTCATAACTGGCCTCCCGGAGCACTTTGGGCCCTGTGGGCGGGTTTAGGGGATGGCCTCTGGTGTCTACTGTTTGGTTGGATGATGGCTTTCTATAAAGAGAGAGCTGTCAATCAAATGATGGGCCTCCCAAATCCTATTGTACATCCAAAATGGCACCCTATTCCCTATATAGTACGCTAATTTTGACCAGGGCCTGTAGTGCACTTTGTCGGGAATAGGGTGCCATTTGGGACTCTGACATTTGGTTTGTTCTGAGGCTGTTCTGCTATTAGAGCAGGGACTGGAGCAGAATAATGACTTTTGTTGCTACAAGTGCATATCTGTATCTGTCTGCTGGCCTGGCCAAATGGCCAAACCAGAGGATGCCATACTAATCCCATGAATGTATAATTTCAATTTGAATATACATAATATCACAAAGACAGGCACAAAGGTTGAGAGATACAGTTCATTGGATGAAGGTGATATAGTGATGCAGTTTCAGTCAATACATTCAGATGTAATGCCATCCATTTGGTTTTTCATTGATGCGTTTTGACAGAGGAAAAGGAATGACGTTTTGTTTTTAGCAAAGGTGTGGTTAAAAATTCATAGTAACGCTCGATGCTTGGTAATCCACAAGTTGTGTTTGTGCCGTAAAATGGTATGAATTATGTAGCCTGGGATGCCTGTTAAGACTTGAATGGATTGCATAGAGGACATTTGATTATCACACACAGTATTGCAATGGGAATACACTTCTTCAAAGTAGTGCACAATATAGGGAATATGTTTGGGTGGCGTAGAGATTTCGGCAGCGCGGTGCAGAGGGGAGGCGCTGCCACTTGTTTTGCTCTCTGACCGGCCACACAGAGTCACAGGAAGATGACAAAGTGGCTCAGTTTTCCTTTTAATTAATCCTAGCTTGCTGACAGCTACCTGTGCTACACATCATCATTAGCAGAGAGGAGAGGGAGGAAGACCCGTCCACACATTAACGATAAGAGAGGAGGATACACCTCGTTAACTCATTTTTCTTCCTCCGTTTATTGGCTTTATTTATTATTTTACAGCAACACAGTCATCCCACATACAATATTTCCTTGGAACACTCTGACACTGTTGCCTTCTCCCAGACATAGAATTGGCACCCTTTTTTCTACATAGTGCACTACACCTCTATGGGTCCTGGTCAAAACTAGTGCACTAAATAGGGAATTGGGTGCAATTAGGGACATATACAGAGACTGCCAGTGGAGATCAGCACTGTGGGAAAGGGCCAACGAATGACACCGGAGGCTCAGGAGGCAGTAATAGCAAAGACAGTACAGTATGAAGATATGCAGAAACTGCTTCTCCAATAGAAATACCCAATCACGCTTTCAGGCGACGTCATGGCGACGTTGGCTAGCTATGCTCATTCACAGAAAACATCATCGGGTCTGACGGTCGTCTCGCGCCGAACTTCGCTTGTGCAGACTGTCAAATCAAAGGCACTCCTTCAATATGAAGTTGGTTTTGACGAAAATGAAAACGTGTCAGTTTGTCACTTTCACGAGGTTGTAGTAATAATAACATGTTCAACTACTTAAGATATTGTTTTGAATCGAGGTTGTGCCTTTAGATTTCTAGAAAATTAACAGCTAAGGAAGAATTGTTCTCTTCTCTCATTGATTTCTCAAACCCCAAACCACGTCCTGGTCTGCTTGGTCTGCTTTGCAAGCGTTCCCGGAAGTTTCGCAATGTTGCGCCTCTGGGTTTAGAAACTATTCGGTAATAGATTGCAGAATCCAATGAACTTCTAGACCTAGTGCTTAGATGTAGATTATTTTATTTATTTACTTTGCCTGCGACCTGCCTTTTTGTGAGGAATGGAAAAAACACCCCAAAAATGGTCCAGCATTTTAGAGGCAATTTCATCCACATCTTCCTGCTGTTCCACCTGCCAGTAGCTGACACATTTATTCAAAGAAGTGACATGAAATACTGGAAGCCAAAACGACTAATGCTATTCCCCTCCTCCACCGCTTTCTCACGAACTGAGTCCCAAATTGCACCCTATTCCATATATAGCGCATCATTTACCAGAGCCACATTGGTCCTGGCCAAAAGTAGTACACTGTATGGGAAAAGGGTGCCATTTAGGATGCATCATCACATCTTCTTATTTTGTGGCTAGCGGTCCCATTACCTCTCCACGGATTATTTTTGTAGTCATTTCAATTGATCTGCGGTGAAGCCAGACAAAGATTGCTACATATTTAATGTCTTTCACCAGGTAGGCACGTTGAGGCTGTCGGTTGAATAGGAATGCTGTGACATTAATCAATTAATTGCAGCTGTGTATCTGAATGCTGCTGCACTGTTAAAATGAAGTGCTTTGCAACACCAAAACTAGTGGCAACTGAGCTGCCACCAACTTGAAGGAGACAAAAACTTAACTTTTCTGGAGTATTGAAACGCATCATCCTGAGATGTTTTGAAACATTACATGGTGTGTTGTAACACCACTTAATCAAGTGTTGTGCAATACCTTGCGCTATCGAAAATGGTTGAAAACACTATTTGTGTGTTCCGAGTTCCATTTAGTGCAGAATTAGATACCTTCTCTTTTGGTGTCGTTTCCTCTCTCTATAGCGTCAAAACACTATTATGGTGTTTCAAATCCTGTCTATTGCAGAATTAGATCACTTCTTCTGGAGTATTTTAATGTTTAACATAGATTTATCTATATGATCATTTGCCAGTTTAACTCATTTTGGCAGACATTGTTGAGCACAGTGCTCAATCCACCAGCAGTAACTAGAGATTTTACAGCAAGCATTGCAGGATACTGTACTTGGAAATGTACATCATTGAACGTAATTTTGTCTAAAGTTTTGATATCCGTTCGTCATGATCCATTACACCTCATGTCACAACAAGCTGATTAATACTAATAAAGAAATATACTTTTCTTTAAACATGCATACAACATTGTGTATAAGAAAGTCAAAAATTTTTGAATACCCACAATCCTCTGAAAACAGAGCCATGTGGCAAAATAGGAAATGCAAGGAGATTAAAGCCAGTTGTCCAATGAGTTCAATCACTCAATCTACTCTATCTTTGGTTATCCTCATTAAAGATACTTACATTTTGAGAAACATAATAAATTAGATTTTTCTTAAATGTTTTGGTAAAATGAAATAATAATAATTGAAATGACTTGCATTCATTTATATTTTTTAATCAGTTTCAACTTACCCTCAATTGTCTCTTTCTGTTTTTATAATCTGTATAAATAAATAGGCCCTTATCATCAATCAATATTTAGGCTATAAACCATTTCCATTTCTAAACCACTGATTGCATGAGAGATACAGTCTGCAAATAGTTTTTTTGTATGTGTGTTTTGATGCTGCCTTTTACATGCACTGAAACCCCCACAAGTTTTTTCACAACACTCTCTTAAAAACACCAATATTCAGATGGAAGAACCACTTCGGGTGTTTCACAGTACTCTCTATTCTGTTTTAAAACACGTTCTATGTATCAGAACACTGGGTTTATATTGGGTTTACATTCAAACACCCTCCAGATCTCAGGCTAGGTGCACTACTTTTCATTATACAACAGATTTGCCAGTTCTTGCTGTGAGATGTTACCCCACTCTTCCACCAAGGCACCTGCAATTTCCATAACATTTCTGGGGGGAATGGCCCTAGCCTTCACCCTCCGATCCAACAGGTCCCAGACGTGCTCAATGGGATTTCGATCCGGGCTCCTCTCTGGCCATGGCAGAACACTGACATTCCTGTCTTGCAGAAACTCACACACAGAACGAGCAGTATGGCTGGTGGCATTGTCATGCTGGAGAGTCATGTCAGGATGAGCCTGCAGGAAGGGTACTACATGAGGGAGGAGGATGTGTTCCCTGTAACGCACAGCAAGTTCAGTCCGATGATGCTGTGACACACCGCCCCAGACCATGACGGACCCCCCACCTCCAAATCTTGCTCCAGAGTACAGGCCTCGGTGTAATGCTCATTCCTTTGACCATAAACACGAATCCGACAACACCGCGACTCGTCAGTGAAGAGCACTTTTTGCCAGTCCCGTCTGGTCCAGCGACGTTGGGTTTGTGCCCATAGGCGACGTTGTTGCCAGTGATGTCTGTTGAGGACCTGCCTTTTAACAGACCTACAAGCCCTCAGTCCAGCCTCTCTCAGCCTATTGTGGACAGTCTGAGCACTGATGTAGGGATTGTGCATTCCTGGTGTAACTCAGGTAGTTGTTGTTGCCATCGTGTACATGTCCCGCAGGTGTGATGTTCCGATGTACCGATGCTGTGCAGGTGTTGTTACATGTGGTCTGCCACTGCGAGGATGATCAGCTGTCTGCCCTGTCTCCCTGTAGTGCTGTCTTAGGTGTCACAGTACAGCCATTGCAATTTATTGCACTGGCCACATCTGTAGTCCTCATACTTCCTTGCAGCATGCCTAAGGCACGTTCACGCAGATGAGCAGGGTCCCTGGGCATCTTCCTTTTTGGTGTTTTTCAGAGTCAGTAGAAAGGCCTCTTTAGTGTCCTAAGTTTTCATAACCTTGACCTTAATTGCCTACTGTCTGTACGCTGTTAATGTCTTAATGTCCGTTCCACAGGTGCATGTTCATGAATTGTTTATGGTTCATTGAACAAGCATGGGAAACAGTGTTTAAACCCTTTACAATGAAGATCTGTGAAGTCATTTGGATTTTTACGAATTATCTTTGAAAGACAAGGTCCTCTAAAGGTCCTCTAAAGGGGCCGTTTCTTTTTTTTCTGAGTTTACATACAGTGAATTTGGAAAGTGTTCAGAACCCTGATTTTTTCCCCCACGTTTTCCAAAATTGATTAAATCGGGTACTCCGTCATCAATCTGCCTTTGGCAGCAATTACAGCCTCGAGTCTTCTTGGGTATGACGCTACAAGCTTGGCACACCTGAATTTTGGGAGTTTCTCCCATTCTTCTCTGCAGATTCTCTCTAGCTCTGTCAGGTTAGATGGGGAGTGTCACTGTAAGCTATTTTCAGGTCTTTCCAGTGATGTTAGATCGGGTCAAGTTCAATCTCTGGCTGGGCCACTCAAGAAAGTTCAGAGACTTGTCCCGAAGCCACACCTGCATTGTCTTGGCTGTGTGCTCATGGGTTGTGGTCCTGTTGGAAGGTGAACCTTCACCCCAGTCTGAGGTCCTGAGCACTCTGGAGCAGGTTTTCATCAAGGATCTCTCTGTACTTTGCTCCATTCATCTTTCCCTCGATCCTGACTAGTCTCCCAGATCCTGCCTCTGAAAAACTTCCCTGTAGCATGATCTTGCCACCACCATGCTTCACCATAGGGATTGTGCCAGTTCTCCTCCAGATGTGACACTTGGCATTCACGCCAAAGAGTTCAATCTTGGTTTCATCAGACCAGAGAATCTTGATTCTCATGGTCTGAGAATCCTTTAGGTGCATTTTGGCAAACTCCAAGCGGGCTGTCGTGCTTTTTACTGAGGAGTAGCTTCCGTCTGGCCACTCTACCATAAAGGCCTGATTGGTGGAGTGCTGCAGAGATGGTGGTCCTTCTGTAAGGTTCTCCCATCTCCCCAGAGGAACTCTGGATCTCTGTCAGAGTGACCATCGGGTTCTTGGTCACCTCCCTTTTTTGGTACCCTTCCCCAGATCTGTGCCTTGTCACCATCCTGTCTCGGAGCTCTACGGACAATTCCTTCAACCCCATGGCTTGGTTTTCGTTCTGACATGCACTGTCAACTGTGGGACCTTATATAGGCAGGTGTGTACCTTACAAATCATGTCCAATCAAATTAATTTACCACAGGTGGACTCCAATCAAGTTGTAAAAACTTATCAAGGAGGATCAATGGAAATAGAATGCACCTGAGCTCAGTTTCGAATCTCATAGCACAGGGTCTGAATACTTACAGTTGAAGTCGGAAGTTTAAATAAACTTAGATTGGAGTCATTAAAACTCATTTTTCAAGCACTCCACATACAGTGGGGCAAAAAAGTATTTAGTCAGCCACCAATTGTGCAAGTTCTCCCACTTAAAAAGATGAGAGAGGCCTGTGATGTTCATCATAGGTACACTTCAACGATGACAGACAAAATGAGAAAAAAAATCCAGAAAATCACATTGTAGGATTTTTTATGAATTTATTTGCAAATGATGGTGGAAAATAAGTATTAACTTGCTTGGTCGCAAATGGACAATGACCCGGCCATTGGGGCTTGAAATGATTGAAATGCTTTCTAAATATAGTAACAATTCAATTATAAATGACTTACTGTAAGATTTTACTGTCCTAAAACTGTAAAATAATTACAATCATACTTAGTGACAGTACGATATTGACACCATTTCATATAATTGACAGCAGAGACTTCACTGCCAAGCGTCCTCTGAGTGACGCAGAAACACCATTCAAATGTGTGCAGACTCGTCACAACTTCAGCTTTAAGCTATGTGACCAAGAGAAAGTGGTCTTCTTTCAATTCTACAAAATCATTTTGTATTTTGTCCTGTTGAGAGCTATAAATCCATCTGTGAACATCACAGTGAGATGAAACTGCTATTGTTGCATCCGCTAGACTCTCATGTTTCATATATGCTAAGTTCACAGGCTCAGGAAATCGTCCCTTTATCTGGATAGGCCAGAAATGTGACGTATCTCTCCCTGTGCAAATAATAATTTGTGAACCTCCCAGTTGCGCCGTTCACAGAGCGTGCTCTACACAGAAATATAGGTTGGAACCGTTCCAGAACCGCTCGAAGTTTGAACCTCACGATACGATATTATCACGATACTTGGGTGCCGATACGATATGTATTGCGATTCTCAGGATTCTATATGTATTGCAATTAGATACTGCGATTTTATTGAGATTTTGATGTACCAAACATATTGCTCAGCTATGTCTGCTGTAGAGAGAAAAGAAAGAGCATGAGAAAATGAGTTTTGATCAGTCATGGAAATAAAAGTGCTGAAAACATGTTGGCTCACTATTCAAAAAGAAGATGGATAACAAGCTACAGGATGAAAAAATGCAGGAGTTTTGGTGCTGGTATTGCTGACAAGGGCTAGCTAATGCGATCTAGATATATGGATTTTACAAATCGATACTTGGAGTCAAAGAATTAATATAAAATTGTCCCAAATTTTTCCCCCTTCTTTAATTTTTAAGGGCTGACAGACCAAGAATGTATTGTTTCCGTCCTAATGCCGTTTGCTTTGATCTTTGGGACCTAAGGTCTGAAAGTCTTCGGCCCAGATGACTCTGTCCCCTTAGCTGCTGCTGTCAGGGACTGACAGACCTCATGTTTATTTCATCCTGTGTCTTCCTGGGCTGTCTCGTTTCCATATTCTCCCATGTCATTAACGTGGGGAGCGAGGAGGAGCGGTGGGAGGGGGAGTGAGGAGGAGCAGGTACCCTGTAGTGGCTGCTCCTAATAAATTCCACTGTGGCTGCTCCCCTCAACCATGGAGAGAGAGAGAGAGAGAGAGAGAGAGAGAGAGAGAGAGAGAGAGAGAGAGAGAGAGAGAGAGAGATGTGTGTGAGTGAGAGAGAGATGTGTGTGAGTGAGTTCACATGTATATGTTAGCATGTGTATACACCCAATGAATGGTTGAAGCCTGAGAGATTCAAATATACAGTATGTGTACAGTGGTCAGAAAGACAGCTGAAATTAAAGATTATAGCTGTGTACTTAGACCAAGACAAAAAATCTCACAGCAGAAGTTGAATGACGTGAGTGAATTCATCACATCAATGAAAGCATGAGTCTGTCGTCAGAGGCATTGAGAGCGTCTTGGTGATCTAATTGTGCTTAAGTTGTCAATGTTATAAGGGTAACGAGAGTAGATGGGCTATTGAGCTGCGAGGTGCCTGGGACAGGCATAGCAGTAGCATTGCTTCTCTGACAGGGACTGACTACAGAACAGGGTTACAAACTGCAAGATTGCAAGTGCTTCCGGGCAGTACATGAGGGTAGTCTGTTTGGGAGAGGGCTAGCTATTGTTACAATACCAGGTAGCGCTTGCTAGTCACGATATCAGTAGTGTTCGGCGTGCACCAGGCTTGTGCTACTCTATAAACATATCTGGCAGCTAAGTGAGGCTAGCTCTGTGACGTCCACTTATGTGCATTTCCCAGTGGACTAAGTAAAAATCAGAAATGGCCGCTACTGGGCCATCTGAGGAGGAGGAGGCATCCCTATGTGTCTTTCTCTCTGACAGTGTCTGCAGATGGAAAATTTTGTCTATCAATTCACCATAGCAGCGTGTCTCTGTCTCTGTCTCTACTGGGACTGGGACTGGGACTGGGACTGGGAGGAGAGCTGGGGGTGTGGTGAGGATAACGTATCTGTGCTGTGTGGAGGTGGTCATAGGAGGTGGCGATGGAGACTGCCTGGTCTGCAGACTAGAACATGGGAAAGTCCACCCCAAATATCACCTCAAAGACCAATCCATCATCGAAGACTAGAGGTCGACCGATTATGATTTTTCAACGCCGATACCGATTATTGCGGGACCAAAAAAGCCGATACCGATTAATCGGCCGATTTTTAAAAATGTATTTGCAATAATGACAATTACAACAATACTGAATGAACAGTTATTTTAACTTAATATAATACATCAATAAAAATCAATTTAGCCTCAAATAAATAATGAAACATGTTCAATTTGGTTTAAATAATGCAAAAACAAAGTGTTGGAGAAGTAAAAGTGCAATATGTGCCATGTAAAAAAGCTAATGTTTGAGTTCCTTGCTCAGAACATGAGAACATATGAAAGTTGGTGGTTCCTTTTAACATGAGACTTCAATATTCCAAAGTAAGAGGTTTTTAGGTTGAAGTTAATATAGTATTTTTAGGACTATTTCTCTCTATTCCATTTGTATTTCATATACCTTTGTCTATTGGATGATCTTGTAGGCACTATAGTATTGCCAGTGTAACAGTATAGCTTCCGTCCCTCTCCTCGCCCCTACCTGGGCTCGAACCAGAAACACATTGACAACAGCCACACTCGATGCATCGTTACCCATCGCTCCACAAAAGCCGCGGACCAAGGGGAATAACTACTCCAAGTCTCAGAGCGAGTGACATTTGAAACGCTATTAGAGCACACCCAGCTAACTAGCTAGCCATTTCACATCGGTTACACCAGCCATTAGGCTGATAGGCTTGAAGTCATAAACAGCGCTGTGCTTGCGAAGAGCTGCTGGCAAAATGCACGAAAGTGCTGTTTGAATGAATGCTAACGAGCCTGCTGCTGCCTACCATCGCTCAGTCAGTCTGCTCTATCGAATCATAGACTTAATTATAACATAATAACACACAGAAATACGAGCCTTTGGTCATTAATATGGTCGAATCCGGAAACTATCATTTTGAAGAAGAAAAAAAAGTTTATTATTTCCGTGAAATACGGAACCGTTTGGTATTTTATTTAACGGGTGGCATCCCTAAGTCTAAATATTCTTGTTACATTGCACCTACATTGAACCTTCAATGTTATGTCATAATTACGTAAAATTCTGGCAAATTAGTTCGCAATGAGCCAGGCTTCCCAAACTGTTGCATATATCCTGACTCTGCGTGCAATGAACACAAGAGAAATTACACAATTTCACCTGGTTAATATTGCCTGCTAACCTAGATTTCTTTTAGCTAAATATCAGATTTAAAAATATATACCTCTGTGTATTGATTTTAAGAAAGGCATTGGTGTTTATGGTTAGGTACATTCGTCCAACGATTGTGCTTTTTTCACAAATGCACTTTTGTTAAATCATCCCCCAGCGTTGCATTGATTATATGCAATGCAGGACACGCTAGATAAACGAGTAATATCATCAACCATGTGTAGTTATAACTAGTGATTATGATTGATTGATTGTTTAATGCTAGCTAGCAACTTACCTTGGCTTCTACTGCATTCACATAACAGGCAGGCTCCTCATGGAGTGCAATGAGAGGCAGGTGGTTAGAGCGTTGGACGAGTTAACTGTAAGGTTGCAAGATTGGATCCCCCGAGCTGACAAGGTGAAAATCTGTCGTTCTGCCCCTGAACAAGGCAGTTAACCCACCGTTCCTAGGCCGTCATTGATAATAAGAATGTTTTCTTAACTGACTTGCCTAGTTAAATAAAGGTATAAATTAAATAAATAAAAAAATGGCAAAATCGGCGCCCAGAAACACCGATTTCCGATTGTTATGAAAACTTGAAATCGGCCCTAATTAATTGGCAATTCCTATTAATCGGTCGACCTCTAATCTAAGACTGATGATAAATGTGGGACTGGGGAAATAACTGTTTTCCCATGTAAGTGATAATGATTTAGAGTAAGGCTATCCAACCCTGTTTCTGGAGAGACACCCTCCTGCAGGTTTTCGCTCCAACCTCCGTTGTAACTAACCTGACTCAGCTTATCAACCAGCTAATTATTAGAATCAGGTGCGCTAGATTAGGGTTGGAGTGAAAACCGGCAGGAGGGTAGCTCTCCAGGAACAGGGTGGGAGAGCCCAGACTTAGAGTGATTCATTGCGGTGTTGTGACTGTGATCATCACTGTTGTGACTTCACCAGTTGTATCTGATCTGAAGATGGGTCGGCCATGTCTTTGAGGGGAAGATAAAACACAGAGCTTAGATGACATGACCATTATATTGTTCTCCCCCTATATGAGTAGGTCCCGCCCCTGTCCTCACTGAGGTATCCCTCTGCACTGCAACACGTGTTACTCAAGAAGCACAGTCAGTAGCACTGACCCACAGAAGCCATTGGCTACACACCTGCTGAGCTTTCCAGAATGAGGCTCCAGTGTAGGTGGGAGTGATTCTGAAAGTCCAGTGTCTCTGACAGCGATCCCCTCCCCATATTACCCAGAGTACATTGGTGCCATGGTGGATCACCTTGGCCCTCCCATCAGCTTGTTAGACTGAAAGAATGTGCAGCTTTAATTAAAGATATGTAAATATCCTTCAATGAGCTGCATTTGCACATTAAGAGAGATTTGCGGAATCAGCGGCATAATACATTTTAATTAAGGATTAATTAAAAAATAATGGGGATTTCAGTTTGCCTGGCTGGCGTACTGGGCCGGGTGTGTAGAGCAGTAGATGGGATGCTGCCTAGCGTCTACTGTGAGATCATCAGAGAAATTTTGAGCACCGTGGATTTCTGCTTGATGCATGCTGCTTCGCTTTGACAGGAGCTGGGGAGCATCTCAAGGTCTCCCTAAATACAAAAGCTCTCCCAGTCCCTCTCTCCCACTCCGAACGGGGAAAAAAGGGACAGTTTTACGGGTGGTGGGAGGGTCTCTCCCCTTGCTTTGGCTTAATTAAATTTTCTCTCCCCCTCCTCCCCCCATCCTCCCTCTCTCCTCATCCCCCCCTTCCCACTCTCCACATTCTCGTTCGCCTGGTGGAGCAGCAGAGTGGCTCTGAGACACGGAACACTAGTTGTGCTGGCAATTATGTTAATGGGTTGCTATTAGGCCATGATTCCGTGTGAGCGATCGGGGAGAGGAAGAGCCCCGGCGGCAGAAAGCGATAACAGAGCGTGCGCCTCGTTGATACCGCTCCAGCAGCATCATTTGCATAATGAACCCTCCCCACTAACGAGGGGTGTGGCTTTAGCGGCAGCAGCAGCAACGAGCTCGTCAGGAAACTCAGGAGTCTCGTAGCAGCGTGAGGCGAGGACACTAGAGGAACTGAGGAAGCACAACGTGACAAACAAGATGCATCGTGAAGCATCAAATCTTCATTACAACTGTATAATTATTCAGTTGGTACCCCCACACATCTCATTTGTGTTTGGGATATACAGGACACATTTGTGAAGTATCCAGTCATAGGTTCTTACACCTCTCACTCACACTTGCGTTGGGGCCTCCTATGTTAAAGTCTTCTCAACGAGAGAGGGGTCAGACAGAGAGAGGGGTCAGACAGAGAGAGAGTCAGACAGAGAGAGAGAGAGAGTCAGAGAGTGAGACAGAGGGAGGAGAAAGAGAGAGAGACAGAAAGAGGGTGAGAGAAACAGAGAAAGAGAGTAGCGAGAGAGAGAGAGACAGAGGGAGAGACATAAATACACACATGCATATTAATAACTATAGCTCCCATGGTGCTGCAGTGATGTTCCTCTTCAATCCCACCTCTGAATTCCAGGTATATATCTGATCCAGCTGATACATCCACAAAGCATTGTGCATCTGACTGGTATCACCCTGGGACTATGAGGCCCCATGCGGATGCCTGCCTGGCAGAAGTAAAAGGGAGATGAGCAGGGAACGCTCTAATTCACGCTGCTATGTTTATTTTTGATATATTTGTAGGAGCTCCTTTTCTCCCATCATATTAATACTCTCCAAGGCTATGTGCTGATGTTATTGATCCCAACCTTCACAATTCATTACTAATCTGCTGGAGCCGAACTACATCTTTGTTTATGCATCGTCTACTCTCTCTCCCTCTCTCGCTTTCTCTCCGTCTCTCCCTCTCTCGGCTTGGATGTATTATTTGTGCATAGCTGTGTTGTTCATGACCAAAGTGTATGTGTATCTGTGTCTGTGTTTGTGGTGTGTGTGTGTGTGTCAGCAGCGCTCTGTGTGTGTTCCTGCGGTTTGTAAGGCCTGTCGTCTGTAGACCCGGCCTCAGGCTTTGACCAGAACGATCCTGGCTGTGTGCGTGCGGGGCATTAGTGCGTGCGTTGCGTGCGTGTGTTTGTGTGCGTGTGTCTGTGTGCGTGTCTGTGTGTGTGGAGCTAGATCCCTAGTGCTCCCTCCTCCCCCTTCGCTCGGACGTGACTGCTATGCTGATGAAGGCGCGGAATCAATAATTTAGGCCCGAGCCTTAATGGTGGGGTGAGGAAAACCGATACATCTGAGTCAGAGATTACATTTGAAAGGCACAGCCTTGCAGCCAAGATCAAGTGAAACACTAACAGGAGGCTGAAAGGATAGTTAACTGCAAAAGGAAGCATCTTACTTTGTTTTTCCTTAAATGTGCCGGGCATATCTAATGTTTGCGGGAACTCCTATCACAGTACATGCTAAGTCGGTATCTATATACACTGCTCTTTCCATGACATAGACTGACCAGGTGAATCCAGGTGAAAGCTATGATCCCTTATTGATGTCACTTGTTAAATCCACTTCAAAATCAGTGTAGATGAAGGGGAGGAGACAGGTTAAAGAATGACTTTTTTGAGACATTTGAGACAATTGTGTATGTGTGCCACTCAGAGGTTGAATTGGCAACACAATAGATTGAAATGCCTTTGAACGGGGTATGGTAGTAGGTGCCAGGCTCACCGGTTTAACTGTTAAGAACTGCAATGCTGCTGGGTTTTTCACGCTCAACAGTTTCCCGTGTGTATCACGAATGGTCCACCACTCAAAGGACATCCAGCCAACTTGACACGACTGTGGGAAGAATTGGAGTCAACATGGGCCAGACACCTTGTAGAGTCCATGCCCCCACGATTGAAAGCTGTTCTGAGGGCAAAACGGGGTGCAACTCAATATTATGAAGGTGCTCCTAATGTTTTGTATAGTCAGTGTATGTTCTTGTTTACCTATCCTCTTTCTATGGCCTGCCCTCAGTAGATTGCGCGCGGCTCTGCCAGTCTTGGAAGTCACTCTGAATAAGACCATCGTGCAGCCAAATGATGTGCGTTAGAAGTCAATCTAATTGACTATGGGAAAAGTAATATTGACGATCTGTAGACGATCACAATCATGGCCAACTCAAGCGCCCTCTGTGGTGGAATAATGGTCCTCAGAGCCTTTTTCAGGTCATCTTCCTTTATAGTGTACAGAGCAGAGCCTTAGCTCTGAGCGTTGTGTAGCCCTCCACACGCCCCCCCCGGGGAAACATCCACGCGTCTATTAAAGGTTTACTCCACATTGCATCAACAAGGCCTAAGCAGAGAACCTTGCTCTCCTCTCTGCAGCAGTCACCCCCTCAATTATTAAAGAAAGCCTGGGTTCTGACACTCTGTTTGAACTTTGCCCTGAATTAGAGGGCGGAGGAGAAGGGAGACACAGGCAGAGGACAGTATCCCCAGTCAAGCTCAGTTTTATCCCCCTCTCCCCAGAACCTGAGAGAAACGACAAAGAGAGAGATGGTGACAGTTTTACATTCACTCAGTTTCTGTCTATTAGGAAATCACATTTTTGTTGGAAACTTGGAGCGGATAGTGCAACATTCATAGGGATTTCATATTTCAGACGTTTCCCTCTTCAAACAGAATTGTGTATTGTGGGTTGTGTTGCAATTTTCCATCACTGCATGCAGTTCACTGTCAATGACAAAAGGGCTGTATGCAAACAATTATAGCAGGGACACATTTGGTCAGGACTTGTTCTGTGATTGATGTGTGAGGGCTGTGGTTTTAACCCTAATGAAGTCCAAATGGTCGAGATAACAACGTTTGTTATTGACTTCTCTCTGACAAACACTAATAACAGATCTCATTGCAGTACAAACGGCACCCTATTCCCTCTTGGGGCTCAGGTTAAAGTAGTGCACTATATAGGGAATATGAGTCATTTAGGATACAGACTATGGTAGTGAGAGAAATTAGAAAAATGAACAATAAACAAACAAAACATGAGACAGGATTCTACATTATTCCAGTCATCATTTGTAATAGGAGCAGGATTCAGTTATTTCTTGGCTGTGTTAGAGCCTTGATGTGATCGTTTACTTTTTCATTCAAGCATTGAAGCAGACCTGATGGAAAAGTCTTCTGGCTTTAGGCAACAATATTATTTTATATAAACTCCATCCATTGTCTGTCTGAATTGTTGCTGTCTCAAAACTACAATTAAATATTGATATCCATGTAAACACACATCCCATATTCTGCAGTTAATTCAGTCACAGCCATCACACTCCCAAATGGCACCCTATTTCCTATAGGGCACTACTTTTGACCAGTGCTCAGGGTTAGCCCATAGGGTTCTGGTCAAAAGTAGTGCACTATAGGGAATGGACTACATTTAGGACGCATCCTGAGCTGGAGTCAGAAAGGAATAGGTGGCTATTAGCTTGAATAATAGTCCCATAGTTTTCTCTTGACTTGTCATTTACGGTGACAAACTAAAGTGTTCAAACGCCAAATTGAAATTCATGTTCCTTCGTTGTCCCGCCAAGCTGTCAATAAATTTGAATCCTTCTGTAAGTAAGGGCGAACATGCATGTGGATGTTTGGAGACGCATATAGGAATCAATTGTTCCGTGCCGTGAAAGTGGGAGTGATTTCCTCATCCCAACAGACATAAATAATATGTCCCTCGTTCAGACAAAAGACAGACACAGGATTAGCGGTGGATAATTGATCCACAGACACAGTTAGATTTATTCAGCTTGATCCACAATCAATCAACACAGGACTCTGAAGAGGTTTTGTTGTTTGAAAGAAACATATGTCTTTGATTGTCATACATTGTCCACATGGGTGTCATCCAAAATAATATGTTCTAGATTCTGATTCCAGAGTTCTGGAATTCTGCAATAAGATTATATGTGCTGTCTGTGAGTCCAGTATACTTTATCTGCCTTGCCTCCATTCGTTTTATGAGAATGGCTATTCTCTTTGTTCAATGTATTGTTGTAGCATAGGCCTCGGCTTGTGAGATCCCTCAAGAATGCGTGAACATCTGCCACATGGAGCATTGACAGTCAGTAGCTGCATGCTAAAATAGATAAAGGAATTTCGGAGGAAATTCTTTGCTCAAAAGGAAAGGCGTCTATTTTTTTCGTCTCTCTCTCTCTCTCTCTCTCTCTCTCTCTCTCTCACACTCTCTCTCACACTCTCTCACACTCTCTCTCACACTCTCACTCACACACTCTCTCTCTCTCTCTCTCTCACTCTCACACTCTCTCTCACTCTCACACTCTCTCTCACACACTCTCTCACTCACACTCTCTCTCTCACTCACACTCTCACTCTGCTTCTCTCTGAATTATATATCTCCCACCGGCAGCCAGGGTTGTTTTTTCCTCCATCTGTGCGTGATATTTCAGGGTTGACTCGATGGCTTTGTGGAATAGAAACATTATAGACTCTTACTGTCAGAGTGTTAACTGTGATCTATAGAACAACTGGGGGGAGGGGAGGTGTGTGTGTGTTTCTATGTGTTTCTGTGTGTGTGTGCGTCTGCCCACCTGCGTTTATTTGTGCGTGTGTGTACCATGAGCCATGTCTTAAAGCTTCCATAACAGCCTCTGTCCTGGGAGAGGGGGAGCCATCCACATATACGAAATGAATGAGGTAATGTGCAGGGAGGTAATGGGTTTATGCAACATACTGGAACAGAGGAGCTCATTAGATACCGCGGATACCCCTAAGGGCCCTGGTCAAAAGTAGTGCACTATGTAGGGCATAGGGTACCATTTGGCGCACAGCCATAGACTGGGATGACTGTGGTCCTCTGTGGCTCTGTTGGTAAGTGTGTGGTGCTAGCAACACCAAGGTTGTGGGTTCAGTTTCTCCAGGGGTCACATTCACTGTACTGCTTCCTTTGTCACTGCAGGTGAATGTAAAGCATGGGATTTAGGATGGAACAAATGGGAAGTCAGTGTTTTCAATTTGTGTCGAATAACTAGATTAAAGTACAGGTGTGTAGTTCACGTCAGACAAATTATAGTTACCAGTCTATCTGCACTGTACATGTTTTATACATTCATGGGGAAATGTAATCAATATGCAAACATGAAATGATTAGCGTATATTGTGCCAGTGACCAAGTTGTCATATTAAATATTTGCAATGAGAATAGTCTGTAGTTATTACTCCACATGCAACCTGTCTGTGTTTACCCCTGTGTATAGAGCCCACTGTGCTAGCTGCTGCGTTAGAATGAATCCTGTGACTCTCTCCCTGGTACCTGTCTTGGTTTGCCAAGGGCACTAGAAAGGTCACTGCCTACGCACAACTTATAGGAATGAGGTGGTGTGTACATGAGGGAGGCATGGGTGAGTGACAGCACTGTTGATATGTATGTGTAGGAGTCAGTGTGTGTTATACATACAGTATATCTATGAATCCGGTGAGCCCCAATGTAATCTGGTCGCATATGTGAGAGTAGACTGAACTCTCTAAATGTATAGATTTTACTGAGTAGAAAAGCCTGGAATGGGCATTTTGCCATGTACTGTGCTCTCACATCACTGGCCACTAAGCTTAATGTAGTTGGCTTACAGTCTCACTCGATGTAACCATGCACAAATAAAGTATAGTACTGTAGATGAGGTGATATTTACAATATATAAGTATGATACACTATGTTATGATAGCATTTTGTTCATGTGATGTCTATTGGCTTAGTATCTCTCTACTATCCCTTTGTGAGGGGCAGGCAGGCAGGCAGGGAGGGAGGGAGGGAGGGAGGCAGGCAGGCAGGCAGGCATGCAGGCAGGCAAGCAGGCAGGCAGGGAGGCAGGCAGGCAGGCAGGCAGGCAGGCAGGCAGGGAGGCGGGCAGGCAGGCAGGCAGGCAGGCAGGGAGGCGGGCAGGCAGGCAGGCAGGCAGGCAGGCAGGCAGGGAGGCAGGCAGGCAGGCAGGCAGGCAGGGAGGGAGGGAGGGAGGGAGGGAGGGAGGGAGGCAGGCAGGCAGGCAGGCAGGCAGGCAGGCAGGCAGGCAGGCAGGCAGGCAGGGAGGGAGGCAGGCAGGCAGGCAGGCAGGCAGGCAGGCAGGCAGGCAGGCAGGCAGGGAGGGAGGGAGGGAGGGAGGCAGGCAGGCAGGCAGGCAGGGAGGGAGGCAGGCAGGCAGGCAGGCAGGCAGGGAGGGAGGGAGGTAGTTGTTGCTGGATTGGTTTCTGGGCTGAGAGGAGGCAGTGGGGAGGCTGGCAGAGTTTCTGGTCTATTTCCAGCTCTGCTTCTCATTCTAGGTGACTGGGGGGACAGTGTGTCATTAAAGGGCCGTCCTCTGCCTCTACCCAAGTGTGAAATGCAGCGCCTTAGAGATGCTGGTCTGCTTTTGTTTGTTCCATCAGAGTGTCGCAACATGGAAATCCTGGACAGAGGGACAGTGCTGCTTTTTAGGGTCAAGGATAACCATGGCGGAACGTTTTTTTGTCGTGCCTTGTTCATATTAAACCAGCCTTTTCTTTACTGCACCTGACTGAACCCTAGTCTACATTTTTCATTGATCATAAATCAATAACCTTTCTTTAAGGTATTGCTTGGTAAATGTCAGAAACATCAGCTTTATCCGAAATCTATGTTATAAGGATAAATTGTGCTCCCAGTTCCCACAGTGTGAATTGCAGTGTAGATTCTGAGGAAAAAGTGTAGCTCAGTAATATATCGCAATGTATCTTATTTATATAGTGACACTACATTTTCGGGGTTTCCTGGAAGGTAAATGTCAGAATGTCAGACTGAGCCAGATCGGAGCATAGAGAACAGTCTCCTGAGACCTATAATGATAACAGTAAAACAGCCCCAATTATTCCTCAGTCGACCGTTTTCAAACAATTTCATAGTTGATTCTAAGATATAAAACTTTATTGGGTAAAAGGAGGAGGGACAGGTGACAGTGTGCAGTGTGGTTTTCCAGGCGTAGGTTTACACTGTCTATGTTACAACCCCTCTGTGACATTTAAAACTTTATTGGACAATACTTTGAAATCTGGAGGAAGTATATGAAGTGAGGAATTTATTTGATTTTGTGCCCTGTATGTGTAGACGGCATGGTGATTGAAAGATTGCGTTGTAGACGCAAACAGCTGAACTCAGTTTGCATCCCAAATGGTACCCTATTCCCTACATAGTGCACTAGTTTTGACCAAGACCCATAGAGTAGTGAACTAAATGTGGAAAAGCGTCGCACAGTTGGTCCAGCGTCTACCTCGGCCCAGGTTAGGCCGGGGTAGACCATCATTGTAAATAAGAATGTGTTCTTAACTGACTTGCCTAGTTAAATAAAGGTTTTTAAAAAATGTATCCCTCATCAATCTACACACAATACCCCATAATGACAAAGCGAAAAAGGTTTTTTTTCAAAACGTTTGCAAACGTTTGCAAATGTCTTGAAAATAACCTGTGGTAAATTCAATTGATTAGACATGATTTGGAAAGGCAAACACCTCTGTATATAAGATCCTACAGTTGACAATGCATGTCTGAGCAAAGACCAAGCCATGAGGTTGAAGGAATTGTCCATAGAGCTCAGAGACAGGATTGTGTCAAGATACAGATCTGGGGAAGGGTACCAAAACAATTCTGCAGTATTGAAGGTCCCCAACAACACTGTGGACTCCATCATTCTGAAATAGAAGAATTGTGGAACCACCAAGACTCTTCCTAGAGCTGCCCGTCTGGCAAAACTGAGCAATCTGGGGAGAAGGGCCTTGGGCAGGGTGGTGACCAAGACCCTGATGGTCACTCTGACAGAGCTCCAGGGGTTCCTCTGTGGAGATGGGAGAACCTTCCAGAAGGACAACCATCTCTGCAGCTCTCCACCAATCAGGCCTTTGTGGCAAAGTGGCCAGACGGAAGCCACTCCTCAGTAAAAGGCACATGACAGCCCGCTTGGAGTTTGCCAAAAGGCACCTAAGACCAGACTCTCAGACCATGAAAAACAAGATTCTCAGGTCTGATGAAACCAAGATTGAACTCTTTGGCCTGAATGCCAAGCGTCTAGAGGAAACCTGGCACCATCCCTACGGTGAAGTATGGTGGTGGCAGCATCATGTTGTGGGAATATTTTTCTGTGGCAGGTTCTGGGAGACTAGTCAGGATCGAGGGAAAGATGAACGGTGCAAAGTACAGAGAGATCCTTGATGGACACCTGCTCCAGGGCGCTCAGGACCTCAGTTTGGGGCGAAGGTTCACCTTCCAACAGGACAACGACCCTAAGCACACAGCCAAGACAACGCAGGAATGGCTTGGTTTTCAAAAAAAACTGTTTTTGCGTAGTCATAATGGGGTATTGTGTGTAGATTGATGATGGGGGAAAAAATCGAATCAATTATAGAATAAGAATGTCAGGGAACAAAATGTGGAAAAAGTCAAGTGGTCTGAATACTTTCCGAATGCTCCGTAGTTCTTCAGCACATATTGTGTCGGCAGCTGGGAGGATCAGGTATAGAATCCCTTTGCTAAGACGGCTGTGTGATCGTGAGGCATGTGTGCATCTGCCTCAGCCGCGGTCGAGAGGAGAATTTCAAAGGAGCTTGGTATATAAGGTAGGTAGGCTGAGGCTTTGCTCTGTGGGGAAAGCAAGGTAGGAGGAAGTCAATAAGGTGAGAGAGAGAGAGAGAGACAGAGGCCGGCTGATTACAGGTATATAAGGAGATTGGGTGAGGGTCTATATCTACCTCAGATTTACCTTAGGACTCATTAATGTACCAGTCCCTTTCTACTGCCTAGCTCGTCTTGAGTCCGGGTGAATTTCAGATGATTCCTTAATACCTTTCTGAGGGTTCGCAAAAAGTATAAATCAGGCAGGTATGTTTAAATGCAACCAAACGTCTCATTCAACACGTGACTTATGTGGACTATGACACATAGCATATTCATTATTTTTTTATTAGCATTATTTTACGTTTTTAGAAACCAGAATGATAATGCTTAAACTTGACTGTCTCGCTGTCAAAGTATATTACATTTGTGTGCAGCTGACCTCTAGTCTTGTGTGTAATGTGCTGCTCTCAGGTAAAGTCTTTTTCCCCCCAATATCATACATCTTTGGGGAGAGGCTTTTATTACAGGATCCTATTGAAGCCCACTGCCTACACCAGGCCATGAATCTAGTGCAGGGCAGTTGCAACCACAGCTACACTCACCTCCGGTTCTGTCAAAGACATCTTTGATCAAGGTTTTCTTTTTTTTTTCAAGTCAAAACTCCACAGTGTTTTCACAGGCTCGGAAATAGGTTTTCGACAAGATGCAGTATTTGTGTTTTTTCACTGATGCATCTCCCAGATGTGAATTACAGATTCATTTTCTCCAAATCATTTCACAGATGTTTGGTATTTTGCAGACCTTACATGACTGAATACTGTACATCTTGACAACGTAGTTGTTGTGCCTCTTTGCTATGCTCACCCTTGGGAGTGTTGTCAAGTCACCTGCTATGCTACGCAGACATTGTTTATGCATGCAAGAGTCTGAACCTGTTCACTTTATGGGAGCCCTGTACCTCTCTATCTGTCTACCTCTCACTTCAGCAAGATTTTTAATGCGTCTGTCTAAGAATCCCAAAGTTGTTTTTGTTTTGAGAGTGTGTCTGGGAGTGTGTCTGAGTTACTGTTGTTTACCCAGCCTGGCTCTGCGGATGTTAGAGTTGGTATTGATTAGCGAGACAGAGAGCGCGTCTGAGAGAGAATCCTAGCTGTTGTTTCGGTGAAGTAAGGCATCTGAGTAAGAGGCATCTGTCTAGACGCAGCCCTGCTAACAGCCAAACATCTCCCGTCACATCATCACCAGCATGATGTAAGCCATGCCTACTCACAGTGGCCTCCCCATCTAATTGACCATGCAGATAACAAAACAAACAGACAGACATGAAACTGACACCAGATGAAATGCAGACAAGAACTAAAGAACCCATGGTACTATAATTGGTGCCAGGAGGAGGTGTAACATTGAAGTGGTTCTGCTCTGCTCAGTCATGATATCTAAGAGGAGCAGGTGGAGGACAGCTGAAAGTTGAGCATTGTGAGCCTGGGCTGGTTTGAACCAGGGCTGCATTCCCTCTCTCTTTTGGAGGGTGTTTTTCTTTATTTTTTTTACCCAGGATGCTCTGCTCTGGTGGCTCTTGTTGCAATTAAAGGGAAGTGTCCGCCAGAGGCTATCTGTGCTGTGTGTGTGGGTGTGTGTGTGTGTCCGTCAGAGGGCTATCTGTGCTCTGTGTGGCCCATATGTTTGGCTGCTGATAGAGCGTGGATTACTGTGTTAGGGCCTGAGATAACAGGCTGTTTATAACCTTGGCAGAGTCTAGGGCCTAATCTGGCAGCAGCATATTTCCCCTCAGCTCCCTGATAAAGGCCTGTTAGCAGCTTTATCACACGGCCAGATAAAGGCAGAGCCAGAGCGAGACGAGCAGGGCAGAGTACAACACAGAGCCCCGATCTGGCACTGCACACACACACACACACACACACACACACACACACACACACACACACACACACACACACACACACACACACACACACACACACACACACACACACACACACACACACACACACACACACACACACACACACACACACACACACACACACACACACACACACACACACACACGCGGTTCTACTGCACGGTTATTTTTAGAAGCCCTGTCCCCCTTAGATACACTGCCGGAAAGAGCAATCAATTTCTACATCTGCCTTTAGAGGCAACATGGAGACCAGCAGACTAAATTAAAAGGACCATGTCCTCATTCGTCATTGTGGCTTTTGTTTACAAGTTGGTAAATAATGAATGGTGGGTGTGCAGCAGTACAGGTTTGTCTGAAACTAAAGACTAGGAAGTTTGAGGTTATATAAGACCGGCAGTGAAGAACAATGAAATGGTTACTGTGCCATATTTAAAGGCCCAGTGCAGTCAAAATACAAATGTTCCTGTGTTTTGTATCATATTGTACAACAGCTGATAAACCTAACACTGCAAAAGTGTGAAAATGTGTGTTCATTGTTATTTCCTGATAGTTTCTTCTTGAAAATATGATCTACACAGGACCTTCTAATCAGCAGATTTGCATGGGATGGAGTTTCGGCTTCCCATGGTGACATCACAAATTGGTTAATAGACCAATAACAAAGAGAGTTCCAAACTCTCGTTTTCAGTTTTCCCCTCCCCACTCAGACCACTCCCAGTCAGCCTTTGCAAAAGTCTTGCCTGAGAAATATTTTTTGTTGTTGCTAAAAAGCCATTTTTGCCCATTTTAAATGAAATCTATCACAGTAAAGTACAGTACTTAATTGTTCCCCAATTTTGGGGGGATATTGATATAAAAACATCTACATTAGGCCGTTAAGTATGCTTTTAAGCAATGTGACTTATTAATACTTACTGGTCGATACAAAACTATTGAGTTAGCATATCTCATATCCCAAAGCCAACACCTCATTTGGTCGCCTTTCCTTCCAGTTCTCTGCTGCCAATGACTGGAACGAATTGCAAAAATTGCTGAAGCTGGAGACTTATATTTCCCTCACTAACTTTAAACATCAGCTATTTGAGCAGCTAACTGACCGCTGCAACTGTACATAGCCCATCTGTAAATAGCCCACCCAATCTACCTACCTCATCCCCATATTGTTTTTATTTAATTTTCTGCTCTTTTGCACACTCGTATTTCTACTTGCACATCACTATCTAATCTATCACTCAAGTGTTAATTTGCTAGATTGTAATTACTTCGCTTCTATGGCCTATTTATTGTCTACCTCCTCACGCCATTTGCACACACTGTATATAGACTTTCTTTTTTTTCTATTGTGTCATTGACTGTAAGCTTGCTTATTCCATGTGTAACTCTGTGTTGTTGTTTGTGTCCCCACTGCTTTGCTTTATCTTGGCCAGGTCGCAGTTGTAAATGAGAACTTGTTCTCAACTATCTTACCTGGTTAAATAAAGGTGAAATAAAATAAAATAAAAAACTATTGAGATGCAGTGGAGATTATTTTCCTTTGTTAACTTTAACAGAGAGTAGAGATTATTTCCCTTGGTTAACTTGATCATACTATCAATTTCATGTGAGTCTTTGTGTTTGTACTTCTTCTGAGGCTGCTAGGCATTATGGGTAAAGTGTATCTGCCTGGTATACTTGTCCCCTCCACACAAAACCCAACTCTACCCCCATCCCCGGCATGACGGCTCTGCCTCAGCACAATTATAAAGCCCTCCTTTCAGAAGCAGGGAAGGAAAATTGTCATCCTCTATAAATTGCCTGTACTTTTCCTGCAGCTTAAAGAAGACCTTTCGTTCGTTCCGCTCTCGTTCAATTGCTCTTTCCTGCCTGCTCTCTCTCTCTCCGCTTTCCCTCTTTCAGGAAAATTGCTTTCCCGCAATCAACAGAGTTTTTTCTGCACTTAGGGGTAAATACAGGTAGCCTGAAGCATTAGCATACCATTATTCAGGTAAGTGTCAAGCCTTTATCAGTTCCCTCTGCATCAGAGCACAGTGTGAGCTAGCAGGGTTATCAGGAGTGGGGGGACAAGGGGGATAAAGACTGTGACTTCAGTCAAGACTGGGACGTTGGTGAAGAGTTTGAATTGCCTAAAAATGCTGAACTGCTAAACATATGCGCCTGTAATTTCTTTCTTTCTATTTTTCACATCTAGCATGTGATTTTTCACTTAAAGTCAATTGAAATAAAGAATTAGGTGCCTCATTCTTCAGAAATTTATTAATAATTCAAGATGATTCCAACTATTGGTAAGTGCACATGACAACAGCTGCTCCTTTTGCAGGGTGAAGTCATTCTCAGCTAGATGTGGTGTCCAAGACAGGCCTGTGTAGTGCAGCATAGAGGAGATGATGACAAAGAGGAGTAGAGAGGAGACGAGAGAGAGGAGATGAGAGAGAGAGAGGAGCAGAGAGAGAGGAGCAGAGAGAGATGAGGAAAGAGAGAGGGAGCAGAGAGAGAGGATCTGGATGCAGGCAGGAGGGTATGTAACATCTAGGTCAGACTACTGCTTTTATCATCCAGCCAGCACACTACAGTATGCCGAGGAGAGGAAAGGACTCAACAAACCAAAAGGACTAAAAAAAAACAAAAGTGAAAAGCAAACTTGATTGTGAAAACAGTATGCATAAGCATATCTCAAAATACCAGCATTAGCTGGACGTTATTCTGAACCATGTTAGATTCTGAGAGCTTAGGGTCACAGAAAGTAAACAAAATATCTCCTCTTCAAAACCCATCAGGGTGTTTTATACATGTTTACCCAATATTAGCCAATAATTACTGAAAATATAAAAATATTATTTGAAATCATAGTTTTAGCTCTTACAATAATAATAATAATAATAATTGAAACAAATATTTTCACTCACTGAAGGGTAATGGAAGTCAAAGCCCCACAAAGCACAAGTCACATGCTGTGTTTGGCTTCCTCATTCAACCTGGTGAACCGTCCCTATCAGTACCACCACTACCCTCCTAACCCACCTCGCACGCTGCTTCATCATTTAATATTCTTTTGTACACCTCTCCTCTGGGGGGGACGGGCTGTGATGTGCAGCAGGCCTGATCTCTCACCCTTTCCAGGGAGTCTCTTTCTTTCTTTCTCACTCTCTTTTCTCCCTCCTCTGACCCCCCTCCCTCCCCCGCTATCTAACTTTCTCCTCCACCCCCCACCCCTCTGCTACTCCTCTCTTCCACTCCGTTCTTTTTTGTCTCTTGATTGACAACAGGGGTTCGTCTAGACCTAAATTTGCATCTGCTCCGTGACCCAGATAGGGCTCTCCTGTCCTCGTCTCCCTTACCCCTTCCTTACCCTCCCCTCCTCTCCCTTTTCTACCCTCCTGTAATGAGCCAGTCCACTCAGTCACTCACAGTAAATCTTCACTACTTGTGTTTCATCTTATAATACAGGGTGGGTCTGGTGTCTTAGAGCTGGAAAGTACTGGTGTCACCAAGTGTACAAAACCCTATAACTTTAATCTCTCTCTCTCTCTCTCTCTCTCTCTCTCTCTCTCTCTCTCTCTCTCTCTCTCTCTCTCTCTCTCTCTCTCTCTCTCTCTCTCTCTCTCTCTCTCTCTCTCTCTCTCTCTCTCTCTCTCTCTCTCTCTCTCTCTCTCTCTCTCTCTCTCTCTCTCTCTCTCTCTCTCTCTCTCTCTCTCTCTCTCTCTCTCTCTCAATTTCAATTAAATGTGCTTTATTGGCATGATGTAACAATGTACATATTGCCAAAGCTTACTTTGGATATTTACCATATGAAAATAATAAGAATCAAAATGCCACAGGGACAACAGTAACAACAATAACCAAGGGTCAAAATAACCATACATTGAACAATAACAGTAAGCATACTGTAGAGGACATGTGCATGTTGATTGGTCTGTCAGACACTGTCCCTCATCTTATGGCAGGCAGCAATGTAGTGCGCTGCCAACCCACAGCTCTCTGCGTCCTCCCCCAACAGGACGGGTAGCCTACTCTCATCAGAGACGTCTTTGAAACCTTGAATTGGCTAACTTTTAACTTTGGCTAACTTCTGCACTTGTATCACAAGCTTTAAACTAATAATACACTAACACTGCAAATAATTGTTTTCTAACACTGCCACATTCTCCTTGAAATGATTGCTTATTTTCATTCATCCATTTTCTAGTCCACTCCAATTCATACAATATGTTCCTATCTGCTATGAACCATCAGCTGGGGAGCCTTTTCCAACGGCTATACTGAATGCGCTTTCATTTTCCCAGACTGAATAGGCCTGCAATCATAATGACATTGTCTGCATTCCACATGGCTCCTTATTCCCTCTATACTGCACTGGGCTCTGGTCAAAAGTAGTGCACTTTATAAGGAAGAGATTGCCATTTGGGACGCAGGCCATGTCATGAACAGTCCCCTGCAGTGGACTGTATTGGATACATTACAGTTTACAGTATATATTGTACTATATATTCACTGTGATGTAAAGTACCACAAAACATATTATTTCTCTCGCTAAAGAACAGGTAGGATTCCCAGCGGCACTGTAATGTTTAAACGAGAGACCGGAGAAAGAGAGAGAAGAGAGAGAGCAGTCTGGAAGGCCCTAATGCCGTGACGATGTGATGCTCAACACTGACTTCTCTCTCTGCTGCGTTTCCTTAAACTGCCGAGTAAGAGCCCCATTAATAATGCAGCTCATTAAAGTGTGTAATTAATCCGTGGCCATGTAACAGGGAGAGACTGGGGCACACCAGGGATGAAACAGGGAGGGAGGCTCACCAGGGGACAGGAAGCTAGGGAGGGAGCTGGAATTGTGCTCTCCAGGGGAGCAGGAGAGGGAGGAAGAGGAGGAGGAGGAAGGGGGAGCTGTGTAACCACTATGGTATAAAATAACATTATCTACTCACGTTCGCATATGCCAATTCATGGACCGTCTATAACCAGGTTGCATCCGGTTTACACGGCACAACTTCACATGCGCTTTAGCACTCAGTGCACACAGGAAGCACCGTGAGTACTGTTGACGTCATCACGTCTTTCAAAACATGGCAGACATTGGGTGAATATAAAATGTTCATATCTTCGGCTGTGAGTGATGAAAAACAAAATTGGGCCTCAGTGAAAATTATTTGAATAATTCAGTGGACATTTTGTGCACAAATGTGACGAGTAAAGTGTCTTATTAGGAATTTTCAAATCTGACTTCTCTATGTGGCCGTCTATGGCACTTGTCTTTCTGGGCCGGGCATCAGTTAAATTGCAGTACCGAAGCAAAACTGTAGGAGCAGTCGAAACCATGCTTCTAGACCGGAACCCTGGCCCCTTGTGTGTAACAGGGATAGACTGGGGCGCACCATAAGGGGAGCAGGAGGAGAGGAAAGGGGGAGAGCAATACAACACCCCCACTATGAGGAAGCCAGCCTCCACAGCAACACAGGATGCCTGGTGCATCATTAATGTCTCAATGGAAGAAGATAAATAGATAGAATGAGATATAGTGTGTGTGTGTGTGTGTGTGTGTGTGTGTGTGTGTGTGTGTGTGTGTGTGTGTGTGTGTGTGTGTGTGTGTGTGTGTGTGTGTGTGTGTGTGTGTGTGTGTGTGTGTGTGTGTGTGTGTGTGTGTGTGAGTGTGAAACAGAGGGAGAGGCAAATACACACACATGCATATTAATAACTATAGCTCCCATGGTGTTCTTTTGGGGACTTTGGTGCGGCATGCACATAGACATCTTCAGGCATCAAAGACAATCAAGAATGCAGCATGTGTACTAGAGTGCAGAGGGTGAGGGGTGTGCTTGAAAGTCTATGTGTGTGAATGCATGCGTGTGCGTGCACAGGTGTGTGTGTGTGTGTGTGTGTGTGTGTTTGTGCTTGTCCTTGTTCAATAATGAATGTGGGGCAACATGCTTTGATGTGTCTGTTTGTAATACATGCTGAGGTCAGTATATCTTGGATAATATTTCTACTGTGGATATGGATTTAACGTGGAAGTGACAGCGATTTAACTACTTTGCAGATATGAAACACACAGAAAATCATATCAGTCAAAAATATTAAATTCCCAGTTTATGCTACAAAATCAACTTTATAAGAGGTTTTAAAAATAGGTTATATTTGACTTAACATTCCATGACGTACAATAAGGCATTATTAGCAGAATAGATGGATGCAATACAATGCATGATTGATATGTGGCTTCCCTTTGGGATGCACTGTTTCATTTACTCAATATTTTGGACAAAACGAACAAATGTAACTATGTCTAGGAATGTCAATGCAATTAAACTAGCAAGGGCAATGATCATAAGTCAGTAATAATGTGGATAATATGTGGATAATATGCTAGCGTATCTATTTATGTAGCAAGCTACAAACACGGAGCCTAACGTTAGCTAACGAGCTAGTTGCTGGGAGGATGTCATGTCATTGGAGGAGTGACTGACTTTTTCCCCTCATATTGTTTTTCGGTGGCTACACAGCTAGAGATGAACGTGTCATTTGGTTAGCTAGACTCCCGTGGTATTTAGCTACATATTTGCAGAAATCCAAAATACAAGTGTATTTTGTAGCTTTTTCCGATGCGTTCAAATGATCTAAAGTCGCTCTGTTGCAACTGCCTGTAAACACACAGTCCAGTTTAAAGTGAATGATGGCAGGCCAGTATGGCAAATGGCTTATTTGCATAAAGGCCTACTGTAGCTCTGATTGGCTATGGCTCACCGGTCTGGATAGACTCTGGTACTGGACAAGACAGTTGTTTTTATTAGGTTTTATTTACTGCAGTGTCTATTAATTGTCCAAACACTCGGCCACGTTACCACTATATTGCTATAGAATTAGTATACATATATAGTATACGTAGAATGTGAAAAGATTCTCGCTTGTCAGAAAATGTTAAAAAGTGTCATTATTTCAGGGCTGTATATTAACAGATTTGAATAAGATTTTATGTTACTACAATGCTGTCAGTTCCTCTTTAAAAGAAGGTTTAACTTGTTGGGAAAGGTTGAAAAAAGATGACGAAATCTCTGGAGTGTTCTCACTTTTGAATCTCTAGAGAAACGCTCGCTCAGCATACAATTTTATCATGTGATGTATGTACAGCCTTTACATAGCTAGCAAGACGAGGAGATGACCTAACGCCAAAGCAATGTGTGATCTGTTTGTGTTTGAGCATATAGCTTAAAGGACTTTTCTCCGGCTAAGTGAGTAAAGACATTACACCCCCCATTTACAGTAAAAACTCCATTATATGCCCACAACTATGCACAGTAGTTCATCCAAACACAGCAACACTTCCAGTGCCAGGTAGGCTTCAGTTCAGTAAAGGCTGCAGGCTAGCCAAACTCAGACACTATCCCAGCCTCTACTCTTTCAGTCAACTTCAATCACAGGCCCTCATCTGCTCCAGATGTGGACTAATTTACTGCGACTTGGCTAATCATGGTGATTAAGGATTAATTACTGTTAATCACTTTTACATAAGCTGGTTGGCAGTAGGAGAGCTGTGCTGAATGAGAGAAGTTAAAACAGTTAGAGAGAATGGGGGATGGAGTGGAAAGGGAGGAACAGAGGCAGCCGTGCTCTCCATGCTGCTGGGGTTTACAGAGAGTCAGCTTGGGATATCGGCTATCCACTTGACCAATGAGCACTCCTCTCACACTCCAGTGACATCTAAAAGACCCTACCCTACACTCGCTCTAACACCACACAATACCATTGTAAACTTCATAAGAACTCCACCCCCCTTACTTTATGCAGTTGCACTGTCAGTCTGTAAAATATTGGTTATTCATTCTGAAGCATTAATTTGCCTTTAATCCATCTATGGTGTCCTTCCTATTCAGGGAGGTAGGTAGCCTAGCAGTTTGAACATTGGGCAAGTAACCAAAAGTTTGCTGGTTTGAATAACTGAGCTGACAAGATGAAAAATCTGTCGATATGCCCTTGAGCAAGGCACTTAACCCTTGTTTTCTCCAGGGGTGCAGTACTACAATGGCTAACTCTGTAGAATAACACATTTCACTGCACCTATCAGGTGTACGTAACAATATATATGCTGATCTCATAAGCATGTTTGTCTCTGCCCTTCAGTCTGTCATTCTGGGTGGCCCATGTTGGGCTCGTTTGTTTGACCGTCCACTCACCCTTCAGAAGGACAGAGAGGACAAAGAACCACTTGAACGCCATTAACTCACACTGACAAGAGAAGCACAGAGATCTGGTAGTGACCAAACATTGGCTGAGTGGGTGCTCATCTCTCTGCTTGGTCCCGGCGCTCATGATTGCAGTGTGCACAGTCACCTTTAGCTCTCTGGTCTGGTTTGAGGCATCAGTGACATGTTCATCTGATCTCCTGAAGGAATGGCTTTAATGAGGGGAGGAGGTAGGGAGGAGTGGGAGGCCAACGTTAATGACATGGCCCAGTCCCCGTCAACACAACCCCTCAGGCACTTAGATCAGGACAGGCACCCCAGTCTGGTGCCTGCTGCCTGGATAACTTAGACAACACTACAGTTGAGTGAGTGACTCCTCTATTTTTTTTTTTTTTATATATATGTTTTTATTTCAACTTTATATAACTATTGACTGGCAACTGGGTTATGTTCACATATAGAAGAGATTTGCAGCATCTGTATCATATCAGCAGTCAGCGTCGTCATCGTTCGGCTCACCAACAGTCGATATCAGCTCGTGTGACTAATGAAAGATATTTTCCTTGATGTTTTAAACAGCCCTTATTAAAGTCTACTGATCAGACTTCATTTGGTACTCATTCAAAAATCTGTCAATTCGGATGGATGGAATAGATTTGCTATTCCGTTGTTTCCTGGAAAACATTGTCACTCTTTAACGTTGCTTCATAGATGTTAATATAGCACGACTTTCCACGAAGCCTCAGGCTTCTTTTTTATTGTATTAATGGTATCCTACACCATGAACTCAAATGGGATCCGATCAAGCATCTCAAATCACATATTTAAAGCTTCTTCATAAAAGAAAGAGGAGTTTGACAGAAGAAATGTAGTTGAGAAAATGTATTTGACCCGAGGCCCAATATATTGTCTCTACCTTGAATAATAAACAGGATCTTTCTTATGAATACCTTTCACTTAAGATCCCAGCTCGTAGGAGTGGTGGGACAGGCGTCTCTCCACTGCAGCAGGGACAGCATCATAACTACCCGCCCCTAGGATTGGCTACGGTTTGTACTGATTAGAATTGCCATTGTTAGAGGTGGCTGCAGTGAAGGAGGGTGAGAGGACACAGCAAACAAAAATGTAGGCCTTCGTCCCAAATGGCACCCTATTCCCTATGTGGTGCCTGACTTTTGTCCAGAGCCCTCCTCCGGTGCCATTTGGGACGCACGCCAAAGGGTAGCTAGCACTCGCTGCGATCTGCTCACTTTGGAACTGCTGGTCACAAACTCGTGGGACCGCGTAAACGACAAGAAGCCACCAAAGCAAGCTAATGTTTAATGCAAAGCATGTCAGCTCCTCTCCCGCCCCCTGTCACCTTCTGAAGAGCACAAGGGATTATTCTCTTAATTGACATTTTATCTTATTGCTTATATCCCCTTTAGCTTAATAGCCTTCATCTATTGTACCTTTCGTGTGTCTGCTCTAGTATCTTCCTCGATGTGACTAATGGGCATTTAAATGGTATGAGTAGGCTCCCTCTCGTACTGCTGTTACACTTGGCCTATTCTACAGTATTTACATTTTTTTTAAATGGTAGGCCTTTATCAATTTGAAATCATCGTTAGGAAATAGAATATTGGACCAGTAAAAACAAAATGCTATTGACTGTAAACATAATTGACCACAATCATAAATGATTTATATGTCTGTACATTTATATTCTGTCTTAATTATTTTCAACATTACTCATGAGCTGCAGCTTCACCTCTGATACCTGGCTCAGTTTACATGCTTCAGAGTTTATAAAGGCACAGAGAGGGAACAGACAACACTACTAAAAGACTGACCTGGCCTGGCTTTAACAATTTGATGCCTGTCGTTATCCTCCCGGTGTGTGTTGGTTCCCTTTCCGTTCCACTACCCTCGTGACTGTATAATGAATTATGCCGATGTTGAATTAGCATGTAGCTGTCGCTTCAGCTCTGCTGCCTGCCTTGTGACAGGACCACCTCGGCACACGCTCCTCACTGGCATTGGGAGAGAGGGGGCCGCTGTGATTTATTAACTTCTAAAGCCACAATGAAGTGTGCCCACTGAATCACCAATGCAAACAAATAGGGCCAGTGCTGTCACTGTAAATTAATCTAGACAAGCCCACCACAACCCCCCAACCAGAAAGGGTTAATTATGCAAAGGACTTTGGCTTAGCCACACACACACCATAATGTTCCCAGCAAGCATATTGGATTTCTTGGAAGTTGTGGGAATGTACGTGTCACCAGCATTACGCGCATAATGACACTCACCTGGACTCCATCACCTCCTTGATTACCTGCCCTATATGCCACTCCCTTTGGTTTCTTCCCCAGTCGTCATTATTCCTGTTCCATGTCGGTGCGCTGTACATGTTTCTTATTATGTTGCGTTTATTTATTAAAACACTCACTCCCTGAACTTGCTTCCCGACTCTCAGCGCATATCGTTATAGAATGACGTTTCACAAAAGGAAAGCATCAGGGGGTGATTGTATTTTTGTGTTGGAGGTGATGATGGGTCCGGATGACCTCAGCCGGTTTGTTGGGTTCCCCTGCCTCAGCTGGCTCGACGGGTTTCCACACCTCAACGGGATCGATAGGCTTTCATGCCTCAGCTGGCTCGACGGGTTTCCACACCTCAACGGGATCGATAGGCTTTCATGCCTCAGCTGGCTCGACGGGTTTCCACACCTCAACGGGATCGATAGGCTTTCATGCCTCAGCTGGCTCAACCGGCTGCCATGCCTCAGCTGGTGAACAGGTTCCCATGCCTCGCCCGAGGCAACTGGGGAGGTTCGTCAGGTTTCTGCGCCTTAGCGGAGGCGACCGGTCTGCTCCGGATCCCCGGGATCGTCCCTTTGGTTGGCGTCCTGTGGATGGAGCCGTACGCACCGGGGAGGGGTTACCGTCACGTATGGTCTCTCTCCGGCGCTCTATGTTGCCATGCTCCTGCGTCTAAGCCGGATAGACAGGTTTCCCGTGCCTCAGTAGAGGCGACCGGTCCAATCCGGATCCCCGGGATCGTCCCTTTGGTCTGCATCCTGCGGCTGGAGCCGCGTGTCGGGGAGGGGGTATTGTCACATGTGCTCCCTCTCCGGCTTCTAGGTCACCAGGCTGCTCGTTATGGTCCACACCTGTCACCATCATGACACGCACATGCGCATCATCAGACTCACATGGACTCCATCACCTCCTTGATTACCTGCCCTATATATGTCACTCCATTTGGTTCCATCCCCAGGCGTCATTGTTTCTGTTTCATGTCTGTGCGTTGTTCGTGTTTCTTGTTTTGTATTATGTTGCGTTTATTTATTAAAACACTCACTCACTGAACTTGCTTCCCGACTCTCAGCGCACATTGTTATAAGAACACATGGAAATGAATTTGCTTCGGCTTTAATCATGCAAAAACATTTTGAGATTCGATCACACTGTATGACTCTCTTTCCATGGAAGTAGTCCACTGCACCACCAGGATGGAGCTAGCATGCCACGATTTTTTTAGCTCCTATTGTTAATTTTTATTTATTCAAAACAGACCCCATTTCAAAGGAAACAAGCACTCATTAAGATCAGGTGTGGCCAATTAGTGGGCACGGCCAACACACCTGAACACACTTAACAAGATGGAGGCTAGAGAGTTTTGTTGATTCTGAGAACAGAATGTATATGTTGTCAAATAACATTCTTAGAATGTTCTCTGAACATTACTACAGTTTTCTTGTGGTTTTTATGAAAAGTTTTCTTAACATTCTGAGAAAGTAATGTATGTTTTTAAATAACATTCGGGAGAAACATTCTCTGAACATTACTAAAGTTTTCTCGTGGCTTTTATGGTAAGTTTTCTTAACGTTCACGGAACAATTTGAGAACATTAATTTAAATAGAACTATGGAAACCTGTAAGGAAACGTTATGCTGAAGTGCTGAAATTCCCACACGAATGTTGTTTCTTAACGTTCTCTGAACTATTTGATAACATTCCCAATGTCAAACCAGTTGGAGAACATTCCTAAAATATTAACAAAATGTTAATTAATTGTAACCATCTTCGAACTTCAAGGTAACGTTCTGTTATTCAAGTAATGAAATAAAGTTCCTTAATTGTGTTGAGAATGTTTCAAAGTCAAGCAACTATCCTGCATCATTCCAGAAAGTTGTTGGAAGGTTGTATACAAAATAACAATAGGACAACTACGCTTTCCCGAAGCTCTAAGAAACATGGTTCTCAGAACATTATGTGCTAGCTGGGTTGATGTTGGTTTTTTATAGTTGACTTTTCTTCAGGTGGGAGAACAACATTAGAAACCATATACATTATGCCTTTCAATAGAGTTATTTGAATTCTAAAATGTTTTCATCTGTTCCTCCATATGTTTTTTTCTTAATTACGCAGAGATATTTAATATTTTTCATCGTAATATTTTTTCAAAAATATTTACTCAATCACTTTGTGTATTACTCTAGTAAGCATGACCACCATTCCTTTTCCCTAACTGCTAGTTTAACACAACTAACTTCACCCTGTTTTCATAATGCTACTCTTAGCACTACAGTACGCATGCTCACTATAATGCCAGACCCTGTGCCCTACTCAGTCCTAATCAATATTCAGACCAGACTAGTGTGTGTGTTTTATGCATGGTGTCTAGTAGGTGACTGGCACGGCCCTGCTGACCCTGGCGTAACACAGCAGATCACGTTACAGCATCGCTATGCAAAATGGAGAGCCTCCAAAGATGTCTGTTGTCTGTCTGTCTGTCAGCCCACACAGTTTGAGACTGCAGCACAGTGACCCGTCATCTCTGTCAGAGGCACCCTGGGCTGTCACACGCACACACACACACACACACACACACACACACACACACACACACACACACACACACACACACACACACACACACGCACACACGCACGCACGCACGCACACACACACACACACACCAGTGTACAGTGGTTCCTTCTTTAAGAGTTGTGTCATACTGCGGCACACCTTGCGTGTTGCTGCAGCATTCTGTGGCACGGTATCTATTTGTCAGCCATTTTTTCTGTTAATGCAAGTTTTGCTAGTTTGACCACCAGAGGGCATCTTTGAGAAGCATTTCATAGTCTTCCATATTGGCATTAACAGAGAATTGAATACCTTGTTTGTAATAACATAGTATATGGGATTGATTTTAAGAAATGTGGCTTAATTAATTTTATTGATATTACGGTGTTTCTATTCAGAGAAAAATGAAGGGGGGGGGGGTCACACCTAGCTCGGCTATTAAACAATTCTTTAGTAAAGGTTGAATAGTCTATTGTTCAGCTAATTGCCCATCCTTCTCTGCTTGTGCAAAACTAATAATATTACTTTTTCCCCTTTCCACGTTAAAGAATCCACGTGATAAATTGTTTTTAGCCACAATCGGCCCCAACCCCAATTAATACATTTGGGCACAGTTGATAGTGTGCAGGACTTCAGGCTAGAATGTTGAGGGTTTGAAACTTGCTCCCTGCTTGTTTCATTACATTATTATGCAGGTCTCAGAGCAAATAGCCTGGATTGTTATTCCCGTCTCATTCCTCGCTCTCTTCCACGCGTCATTATCTGCCTGAGGGGCTCGCTTGTCTGCATGCTGGCAGGATGTACTGTTTTTTATTCTGTGTATATGAATTACAAATCAGCCTTTACTTAAATCACGTTTCTAGTCTTTTGCATAAATACAATGTGTAATCATTGATGTCCCAGGAGCAGGAGTGGTGAACACTGTTGAAGTGTATAATTGTAATACATTTGATACATTTGATACACCTGGTATTGGATATGACTGAAAAAAAACCTTAGTTTGTCTCTACGTTAACTAACATATTCCTATCAATTGTACATTTTTTGCTCGACTCGTTATGACGTTATAATTACTTACATTTGCATCCACCGTAATGTTTTGTCAGCCATCTTTGCTGAAGAAAGTCCCCAGAGACGGGTGGCTCGCGTCAAATTCATCATTGGAACCACTCAATATGATTGGTCCTATTAAAAACCTTGAGACCCAAATGCATGCCGAGTGCTCTAACTCCCCCTTGCGGGGGTCTGGAGCAATCAAGCCGTGACGCTGGGTACCTCGAAGTCCCGCGGTGTAAGCTCACAACTTTTAAAAGAGGAACCACTGTACGCTGGTGTGAAGAGCTATAGGAGGACGGGCTCATTGTAATGGCTGGAATGGAATAGCTGGAGTGGAGTCAAACATGTGGTTTCCATACGTTTGATGTGTTTGATAGCGTTCCATTAATTCCAACCAAGACATTACAATGAGCCCTTCCTCCTATAGCTCCTACCACCAGCCTCCCCTGACACACACAGACACACACATCCACCTTGACCATACATGTCTCTAACTGTGACAGAATGGCCGAACATAATTAATTAAACATCAGGGTTTCCCCTATCATCAGACAGCCATGGCGAGCTTCCACAGAAATTCCCTGTCGACATGTCGGAGAAATCTAGTTTGGGATTACGTTTTGTAATAGCTTTTGACAGCCCCGTTCACTGGTGTTGGTGTTGGTTCGCCTCTCCTGACCCTATAGGATAAGATATCTGGACCGCGGACTGCCGTGGGTACGGTGTGTACTGTGCTGTAACTATCAGGGCCTGATATTGTTATGCCGTTTAAATGACCTGTCCAGTAAAAGGTTAATATTCTGTTAATTCATACCCAGATAATGTTGTTGACTCATCCTATACACGTATTTGTGGCCAAAGCATACATTTGAGAAAAAACCCAACCTCAAACTTGAATCTCAAATTCAAACAGACCATTTAAAAAATGCTTGCCAATTATTGGTCTACTAGTGTTAATATTTTTAATGACTGGTATATGCCCACACCATTTCAACACATAACATGTTATACTTAATTTCAATTTTTGGGAAGGAAAACTATTTAACTCATATTGTAATTAATTATAGGTCATATTTGATTGAAATCTTGAAACACTGGACAGTTACATTAAAAAGAGCTGAATCACTTGGAACACAGGCAGGCAGGCAGGCAGACAGTCAGGCAGGCAGGCAGGCAGTGTCCTGGAAGAGAGCTAACTATAGCTTAATCCCACTTCCCCAAGGCTTTGAACAGAATGGCACCTGAGAGGATGGCTACCGTTTTACGTTTTCTGTGCATCGGCAAGACAGAACAGCTACCTCCGGCAAGACGATGGGTGGTGGTCTGTGTCTATTTGTCAATAACAGCTGGTGCGTGTAATCTAATATTAAAGAAGTCTCAAGGTTTTGCTTGCCTGAGGTAGAGTACCTCATGATAAACTGTAGACCACACTATATACCAAGATAGTTTTCATCTGTATTTATTGTAGCTGTCTTTTTACCACCACAAACTGATGCAGGCACTAAGACCGAACTCAACAAGCTGTATAAGGCTATTTGCAAACAAGAAAATGCTTATCCAGAGGCGGTGCTCCTAGTGGCTGGGGACTTTGATGCAGGAAATCTTAAATCCTTTTTACCAAATTTCGACCAGCATGTCATGTGCAACCAGAGAAAAAGCAACTCTAGACCACCTTCACTCCACATACAGAGACGTGTACAAAGCTCTCCCTCACCCTTTATTTTGCAAATCTGACCATAATTCTGTCCTCCTCATTCCTGCTTACAAGCAAAAACTAAAGCAGGAAGAACCCGTGACTAGCTCAATACGGAAGTGGTCAAATGATGCAGATACTAAGCTACAGAACTGTTTTGCTAGCACAGACTGGAATGTGTTCTGGGATTCATCTGATGGCATTGAGGAGTATACCATATCAGTCATCGGCTTCATCAATAAATGCATCGATGACATCGCCCCCACAGTGACCGTACGTACATACCCCAACCAGAAGCCATGGATTACAGGCAACATCCACACTGAGCTAAAGGATATATATATATATATATATATATATATTTTATTTCACCTTTATTTAACCAGGTAGGCTAGTTGAGAACAAGTTCTCATTTGCAACTGCGACCTGGCCAAGATAAAGCATAGCAGTGTGAACAGACAACACAGAGTTACATATGGAGTAAACAATTAACAAGTCAATAACACATTAGAAAAAAATAGTCTATATACATTGTGTGCAAAAGGCATGAGGAGGTAGGCGAATCATTACAATTTTGCAGATTAACACTTGAGTGATAAATGATCAGATGGTCATGTACAGGTAGAGATACTGGTGTGCAAAAAAGCAGACAAGTAAATAAATATAAACAGTATGGGGATGAGGTAGGTAAAATTGGGTGGGCTATTTACCAATAGACTATGTACAGCTGCAGCGATCGGTTAGCTGCTCAGATAGCAGATGTTTGAAGTTGGTGAGGGAGATAAAAGTCTCCAACTTCAGCGATTTTTGCAATTCGTTCCAGTCACAGGCAGCAGAGAACTGTAACGAAAGGCAGCCAAATGAGGTGTTGGCTTTAGGGATGATCAGTGAGATACACCTGCTGGAGCGCGTGCTACGGGTGGGTGTTGCCATCGTGACCAGTGAACTGAGATAAGGCGGAGCTTTACCTAGCATGGACTTGTAGATGACCTGGAGCCAGTAGGTCTGGCGACGAATATGTAGCGAGGGCCAGCCGACTAGAGCATACAGGTCGCAGTGGTGGGTGGTATAAGGTGCTTTAGTAACAAAACGGATGGCACTGTGATAAACTGCATCCAGTTTGCTGAGTAGACTGTTGGAAGCTATTTTGTAGATGACGTCGCCGAAGTCGAGGATCAGTAGGATAGTCAGTTTTACTAGGGTAAGTTTGGCGGCGTGAGCTGCTGCTTTCAAGGAGAGGGACACTGACACTTATAAGAAATCCCTTCGATGAACCATCAAACATGCAACGTGTCAATACAGGACTAAGATTGAATCCTACTATGCTGGCTCTGACGCTCGTCGGATGTGGCAGAGCTTGCAAACTATTACGGACTACAAAGGGAAACCCAGCCACGAGCTGCCCAATGACATAAGCCTACCAGGCGAGCTAAACGACTTCTATGTGCGCTTTGAGGCAAGCAACACTGAAGCATGCATGACAGCACTAGATGTTCCGGACGACTGTGTGATCATGCTCTCCATAGCTGATGTGAGTAAGACCTTTAAATAGGTCAACATTCACAAGGCCCCAGGGCCATATGGATTACCAGGACATGTACTCAGAGTATGCGCTGTCCAACTGGCACATGTCTTCACTGGCATTTTCAACCTGTTCCTGACTGAGTCTGTGATACCTACATGTTCCAAGCAGACCACCATAGTCCCTGTGCCCAAAAGCGGCAAGGTAACCTGCCTAAATGACTACTGACCCATAGCGCTCTCTTCTGTAGCCATGAAGTGCTTTGAAAGGCTGCTCATGGCTCGCATCAACACCATCATCCCAGAAACCCTAGACCCAATCCAATTTTCATACAGCCCCAACAGATTGACAGATGATGCAATCACTATTGCACTCCACACTGGCCTTTCTGACGTGGACAAAAGCAACAGCTACATGATAATGCTGTTCATTGACAACAGCTCATCATTCAACACCACAGTGCCCTATAAGCTCATCACTAAGCTAAGGACCCTGGAACTGAACACCTACATCTGCAATTGGAATCTGGACTTCCTGACATGCCGCCCACTGGTGGTAAAGGTAAGGAAACAGCACATCACATAGGGTTGCGTGCTTAGTCCCCTCCTTTACTCCCTCTTGATCCACGACTGCGTGGCCAAGCACAACTACTACACTATCATTAAGTTTGCCGATGACACAACGTTCGTAGGCCTGATCACAGACTATGATGAGACAGCAATTAGGGAGGAGGTCAGAGACTTGGCAGTGTGGTGCCATCAAAATCTCCCTCAACGATCGTGGACTACAGGAAAAGGAGGGCCGAGCACGCCCCTATTCCCATCGACGGGGCTGTAGTGGAGCAGGTCGAGAGCTTCAAGTTCCTTGGTGTCCACATCACCAAGAAACTATCATGGTCCAAACACACAAAGACTGTTGTGAAGAGGGCACAACAATGCTTTTTCCCCCTCAGGAGACTGAAAAGACTGAAAAGATTTGACAAGGGTCCTCAGATCCTTAAAAGGTTCTACAGCTGCACCATCGAGAGCATGGTTGAATCACCACCTGGTATGGCAACTGCTCATCATCTGACCGCAAGGCGCTACAAAGAGTATTGCGGCCCAGTACTTCACTGGGGTCAAGCTTCCTGCCATCCACGGCCTTTATAGCAGGCGGTGTCAGAGAAAGGCCCTAAAAATTGTCAAAGATTCCAGCCACCCAATTTATAGACTATTCTCTCTTCTACTGCACAGCAAGCGGTACCAGAGCACCAAGTCTAGGTCCAAAAGGCTCCTTAACAACTTCTACCACAAGCCATAAGACTGCTGAGCAGTTAATCAAATGGCTACCCAGACAATTTACATGGAACCCCCCCTACCTCCTCGCCGTCTTTTTTACGCTGCTGCTACTTGCTGTTTATTATCTATGCACAGTCACTTTACCCCAACCTAAATGTACATCTAAATGTGAATGTATTACCTCGACTAAACTGTACCCCCACACATTGACTCG